>NC_142263.1:6946903-7252203 GCF_052056855.1 Sturnus vulgaris | reverse complement strand
GAATTATATTTAGTGTGTCCTGGTGTTTGGGTAGTTTAAATTGCACAGGACTTGCATATGCTGCTTTCAAAACTTCAGCCATCTAATTGATACTTAATCATTTCTTCTTATGCACAGAATTGTACTTTTTTTTTTGAAGGCTGAAATAGATGACATATTCTATTTAAATCAAAACCTGTAGGTATAGAAAGTGCCTGTTTAGTATGGTAACAAAGTTGTTTATCTCACTTGATGACAGCTTTAGTTTCCTGTTAATTATTTTATGGATTAGCATTGATTCTAGCATTTGTGTGAAGAGACATAGCCAATATCTGTCGTGCTTTTATCAAATGAAGAATGAAAGATCTAGAACAGAGGGCAGAGTGAAATCTTTTGTGCTTATGGAGATGACACTTGTAGGCATCATTTGTGAATTTATTTTGTTTCTTGCTGGTACCTTGATTGTCTCTTCCAAAATATTATGTGGCTGGACATGACTCGTGTCAGCCATCAGCATGACAGTTATAAATGTTCTTTTGACAGCAAATTGTATTTACATGAGGTTTCTCCTCCCCAGATTCTCCAGAAAGTGCTGCATGGCTGCAAGGAGAGCATGCTGGGGACCATGGCCCTGACAGCCTGTCAGTTCATGGAGGAGCCAGGGATGGCAGTGCAGATGAGGGAATCCCAGCATCCTTACAACAACAATACCAACTTTGAGGTAAGGCAGGCATGGATTGCAGGGCATGACTTGAAGCTGAAATCACCCAGGGCTTGGAGCAGAAACCTCTCAGAGTTCCACGTGGGTATCTGTGGGACTTAGGTGCTGAAGCACCTGTGAAGTCAGGTCAGTCTTGCTTGGAAAAGGCTGATGTCAGATAGCTCAGGCCTTGCCCAGCATAGAAATGTGTTCAATCAGGCACTTCAATGTAATTCTAATTCAATCATATGAAAAGTGCATCACTTACATGGTTTTACTGTGCATGTATTTGAAGCAGATCAGATTTGTAAATAGTTTCAAAGCCTTAATGATCAAATATTTCTACCCCTCCTTCCAAAGATCTGTTTCAGTTACTCCCTTGTGCTATTAGATTAAAGTAGGAATGGTGCCTTTTTTCTTGTATTTCTCATTTTAGACTCTTTCCCTGACACAAACAGTTTCTTCTCTTGATACTGTTTGCATGCATTTTTCTGATATAGTTTGGTAAGTAATTATTGCCTCTGGGCAGTCTTGGGATTTTCAATTTCCTTGCTGCTCTGACTCTTCTGGTTTTTATTTTTAAAATGCATATAACCCCTTAGGTTCTGGCAGTGAGATTTATATCAGCAGCTATCACTGCTTTTGAAAAAGGAAAGCATTGCTGGCAATTCATTTTACATGCTTAATAGCTAGTGTGAACAATAGGCCATGCTTTACATTTGTTAAATTAGCTCTGAGTAAAAATATCAAAGAGGTTTTTTTTACTCACAGAGATGCTGTAATATTTTTTATGTCTCCCTTATTTGTATGGTGAAAGTTAAATGGGTTCTGGGTGGCTCAGTGTGACAGGACTCAAAGCTGTTGTGTTTATTCCTCAGGATAAAGTTCACATTCCTGGTGCTATCTACCTCTCCATCAAGTTTGACTCGCAGTGTAACACGGAGGAGGGCTGTGATGAGCTGCTCATGTCCAGCAGCAGTGACTTCCAGCAGGACCGGCACAGCTTCAGTGGCTCTCCCCAGAAATGGACTGACTTCGAGCTTCCAGGTGAGTGCACTGATTCAGGCTTCTGTAGGATATTGCTGAGGCTCCTGAGAGAAACTGCTGATGAGTTCAATGTGGATGTTCCCGAGATGTGTAGGAAAAAAGCCAGTTCTTTCCTTGTCTCACTCTGTTTGCTCTGACGTGCTGCTCTTGCATTTGTTTCTGAAAAGTGGCTTATCTGTTGTTGTGCTGTGACCTTTTCTTTCCACCCTTCAGTCAAAGCATGCACTCAGCTACTGGAAACAAATTTGATCTTGATTCTGTTCCAGCACAGTCCTTGTTCTGCACGATATTCACTTACATTGTTTATGCCTTGTCTTACTTTCCACAGGAAGCACATTTTTTTATTTAAAAAAAGAGAAATATATGCTTATCTCTGTCTGTGTGCTCTGCTGCTGCTCTGAGCAAAGAGAACCAGTGCCAGCACCTTGGCTCCAGCTGGTGCCACAGAGCACAGCTGGAAAAAACCCAGGCCTTGCCTGCCAGCTGCACTCTGGATTCTCTAAGCACATTGGTGAGAGCACAGTGAGGAGCAAATGCCAGGGAGCTCAAGGACTGCACAGTCCCCTGCTTCTGATTTTAAACTGCTTTAACTCACTGAGCATTGGGGTGCTGCAGAAAGCTCTTGACTTCAAGGACTGTCAGCACCTGTAAAGAGATTTAGGAGCTTTCTTAGCAAACCAGTTTGGGTTACAAGGTGCTGTTCCTGGGTTACAAGGTGCTAGTTAAAAGCACATGTGTGTTCTGTAGGAATACTTTAGATTTTTGTGGACTTCTGTCTGTCTTCTTTTTCCTCCCTAATAGTTGCTGAGGTTTGCCAAGGAGCTGAACTTCGAAGCCCATTGTTTAGAGCAGCCTTGGCTGTGAAACTTGAGTTTCACCTACTGGAAATTCATTTCCAACCCAGGCTGGCTGCATTAAGGCTCTCGATTCCAGCAGGTTTTAGCTGAAAACAGACATTTAAAGGCTTCTGGGCTTTTCATTTGATTGAAGGGATTTCTCCTATGAGTGAAAGAGAACACTGTCTATTTCAGGAAACCTATACAAACCACCACACCATTTCATGAAAAAAAGGACATTCTTTTATAGATATTTCATTTTAAATCCTAAAAAATGTTTTCAAAATTTTTCTTATTTGTGAAACTTTGAAAATTGTGCTTCCCAGTGAAATCTAGCCTGCTTGTCCCAGGGTGACAAGCTTTTTCATGGGGCAGAAAGATATTTTAACAGCTCTAGTATTGTAGAGCACAGTAGGTACAAAGATGTTTTGTAACAGCCAGCCACCAGGATTTATCTTTGAAGGTATAGATGCTACAATGGCAAAAACCTTTTGAATGTTTTTTGCCTGATTGTAAAGTGGTCAAATGTTTTAATAGTCCTTCTGTTTTTAAGTGATTAACAGTTTTCTTGCTTGGAGTAAAAATGTTCAATTTAATTTTCTGCCATGTAAAATTTTTACTTTCAAATATTTTAAACCTTTTGGCCAAGGAATTCAAGTATTGTTATAAAGAACTTGGCTGCCTCTATAGGGGTTCTTGTTTCATAAATCATAACTGATCCAGTAACACAATTGGAAAAGTGAAGTTACATATGCAGAATATGGAGTTTCTTCAATTTTCTCTATTTAGTTGTCAAAAATGTAGAAGACATTATCCTTCCTGTCCAGTATCTTTAGACAGGGGAAACCATTGTGACTTTTGCTTCAGCCTCCTCTTTGTCACCTGTTCTTTGTGTTTCAGTTACCAAAAAATAAAAAACCACCTCTCTTGAACGAAGACATCTAGCGTAAATTAATTTCAGACTTTTTCATTTAAATTGTATTTGAGATGGCAAAATGAACTCAGAAAATAGTAATGTGGGTTTTCTTCCTTCCCTGCACACAGGAGACACACTCTACTACAGATTTACTTCTGACATGAGCAACACTGAGTGGGGTTATAAGTTTACAGTGACAGCAGGTCATCTGGGAAGGTTTCAGACAGGTAAGAGATGCCCAGAATTTATTGAAAAGGGCATTTTTTAGTCATTTTGCTGAGCTTTCAGAGACCTGTGGTTATTCCTTTTCCTTGACTTAGAATTTGCATTCAGTGTCTTAGAAATAACGTGATCAGTTTTGTTCAAGTTGAAACTCAACTGATGTCTCTTTCTTCCTGTGACTTTGGGGTAGAAACACAAAATCTTCACAGAGACTTGGAGATTGCAGTTATAATAATCCAAAATCTCATTAGATGATAGTAATTACACAGAGTATTTAGTAAACACTGCAGGATGCCATAATTGGAAACAGAAATAATGGGAATTGCATTTTTTGAAAGTGGCTATCCATTAAAATAGGATGGTTCTGGGTCTAACTTCTAGCATAAGAGGTTTTGTTAATTTATTTTAAAGTTTAAATATTTTTAATGAAATTGAGGCTGGTGGATAATTTGCTATCAGCAAAACTCTACTGCATGTCATGTAATAGGGAGGGCCTGTGTTTTGTTTGCCTTATTTGGGCAAAAATTTGATTTTGGATGTGATTCTTTCTAAATTTTATGTAAGTTTTGCCTCAGAAAAGAGTTGCCATGTCAGGATGTAATCTAGGGTTCTCAGATTTTTGTTTGATATTTTAATTCAATATTTCTGGCTTGCAATATTTGGCGTATGGAGAAAACTGAGTTTATGAACAGAATGTATCCCTACAAAACTGACCAGCTGTTTGAATTTAATTTTTTTTTCTTTGCAGGGTTTGAAATTCTCAAGCAGATGCTGTCTGAGGAAAGGGTAATTCCTCATCTTCCACTTTCCAAAATCTGGGAGTGGCAGGTGGGAGTGGCATGTCGCCAAACGGGGCACCAGCGTCTCAAGGCCATCCACCTGCTCCTGAAAATTGTGCAGTGCAGCAGCCAGGGGTGAGTGCACTGCTCCACAGCCTGCTGCAAGGGCAAAGGGCAAGGGAACAAAAAGACACTAAACTCATACTATTTTGAAGCAAAAAAACCCCTGTGATTTGAAGCAGGTATTATTAATTGGCCTGTCAGATGCAATTTACAGTGTTTTGATAGCAGAAATGTTTTACTCTCTCTTCTTTCCTGGCTTTTAAAGAAGTCTGTGAATTTAAATGTCACTGTAAAGAAAAAACCATCATCACAAAACAGGACAATGGTAGATTTCATTTTTCTAGCAATATATTCTCTTTGTATTAGTTATACTGCAGAATTAAGGTAAGGATGAAATAAAAACCTGGTGAAGTGATGATTTGAGTCTCTGTAAAGTAAATAGCTTGTAAGTTATTATTTTTAGTTGTACCCCTGAGCCTGAAATGGAGTTTTGGAAGGGATATGTGTCCTTAAGCTTATATATGTATGACATGAGTATTTCTAGATGTAAGAGCATTTAGCAAAGTGGATAATTTTTAACTGTCAAAAATGTATGGTTTTGTTGTCTTAAATTTGATTTGGTTTTGGTTTTCTCCCCACCTCCCCATTCCCAGAAATGGGCATGCTGGTTATTCACTATTTCATCATGATTTCATTTAAATTATTTTTTTTTCAGGGACTGTGACCTCACCTTATTGAAGCCACTTTGGCAGCTTTTCACCCATATGGAAAACAACTCATGTCAGGACACAGCCAAGCCTGGTATTCTCCTTCCTCTTCATCGTGCACTGGCAGAACTCTTCTTTGTGACAGAAAACAGAGTTACTGTAAGCAGTTCTTGTCTTTCTATTCCTCCTTTCCTCAGTGCTGGGAATGACAGAGAATTCAGTGTTACACTCAGTGCAGTTTTCCTTTATCCCTCAGAGCTACACAAACATTAATAACTTTCACTTCTGGAGTGTGGCAGCAAATTCTAATTAGAGGGGAATTCTGTTACCTTATCCATCATTGGACTTTAAGTAATAGTCATGACTATTAAGGCCCTTAAAGACACTGTTCATTCTGAGAGCAATCCTGGTTTAATAATTAATTTAAAGGTATTTGCATGTGGTTTTTATTGAGTTGGTTTTGAACTTTAAGTATGAGCAGTGTCATGAGCTCATTTTTGTGATCACAAACTGTGCTCTAGTCTGGGAGAGTCTGGTATGCAGTTCTGATACCTTTGGTTCTTGGGGACTGCTCTAATGATCAGCATTTTAATGTTAATTAGTAGAATATCACCTTTGGTAGAAACATTGGTGTTCATTGCATGTTTTCTGGCTGCAGGAGCTTGGATCTCTACAGGAGTATTTGCTTGCCTTAAATACTGAAGATCATCTTCATCGCTGCACAGCACAGGTGGGATTGCACAGCCCTGGGCTGCTGGGTCTGGGACCTTTGTGACACACACTGAATGATTTCTCATTGCCCAGTGGAGTTTATAAAAGACATATTCATGTATTTGGTCATTCCAGTACCTTGGCAGGCCTCTGAAAGTTGTGAATGAGCTATGCACAAATGCTTCTCTAGGATATTGGGAAGGAATTGTTTCCATGAGGGTGGTGAGGCTCTGGCACAGGCTTCCCAAAGCAGCTGTGCCTGCCCCATCCCTGGAAGTGTCCAAGGCCAGGTTGGGTGGGACTTGGAGCAGTGTGGTCTGGTGGAAGATGTCTCTGTCTGTGGCAGGGAATGGAATGAAATGATCTTTAAGGTCCCTTCCAACCCAAACCATTCCATGATTCTAGGTTGCTATTTCTGTTTAGTTTCATAGAATTTTCTTTACACTTCGGGCCCGAGGAGAATATTTGGTGTGACTTTGTTTTTCCCTTTCTTTTCTAGGCCCTGAAAAACATTGCTGCTATCAGCCTTGCCATTAACTATCCAAACAAATCAACAAGTTTCTGGAATGTTTAATACTGGCTCAGGCCGGAGTGCATGGGATAGAGTAGTTTGTCCATAGGACATTGGAACAAACATCTTAACTCCGTTCAGGAGAAGTTCCTTCAGCTTCAGTGTATGAGCACTCTGCAGCCTTCCTTCCTTCCTTCCTTCCTTCCTTCCTTCCTTCCTTCCTTCCTTCCTTCCTTCCTTCCTTCCTTCCTTCCTTCCTTCCTTCCTTCCTTCCTTCCTTCCTTCCTTCCTTCCTTCCTTCCTTCCTTCCTTCCTTCCTTCCTTCCTTCCTTCCTTCCTTCCTTCCTTCCTTCCTTCCTTCCTTCCTTCCTTCCTTCCTTCCTTCCTTCCTTCCTTCCTTCCTTCCTTCCTTCCTTCCTTCCTTCCTTCCTTCCTTCCTTCCTTCCTTCCTTCCTTCCTTCCTTCCTTCCTTCCACCTTGATGTAGAATTTGTACAAGTATCAGCTCACTTCAATGAAAAAGCACATCTCGAAGTAACTCATGCGTCGCCTACAGTTATGTATGCACATATTGTAGCATGTTAGAGTAAACAGAACAATATTGTTTTTTATTCAGAGGAAGCAAAGGAAAAAAGGTAGCTGAAGTATGAGAATGGAAGGCCCCCCCCACGTTTGTGTCATCTGCTCCTGAGGAAACTTGATCCATGAACCATGTCAGCTTCAGAAAATACTGCTGAACTCGGGGTGATGCCATCAGCAGCATCTGTTGTACATCTTCAGAGTGAAACAGGCAAACCAGAATCTGGTGGCTACTGCAGCAATGGTCCACGCTTGAATCCTGTCATTTTTGTTTTGGAGGCTCCTTCCCAAGGAAAAAGATTTCAATTCTTACTAAACTGCAGGTTGTAAAACAAATTGTGGGTGATTTGCAAAGCAGTTGAAGGATTCCAGTTTCCCAGGATCCTCGTGCAAGAGCTTTATGTTTCTCCTATTCTTTGAATCAGTCATCTGGGTCACTTGTTCTTACCTTGCTTTATCTGCAATGTATTATTTCAAATAGCCCATTATTGTAGTGCAGAGGGCAGAGGCTGGCCTTCAGTCACAAGGCAGTGGTGAATGATGACCTGAAGATCTTACATGTTTCTCAAATACCACACCTTTACAAGGAATCACAAGGCTTTTTTTCCTTCAGTTGTTTTGATATTAAGTGGTTTAGGAGGTCCTTCTTGGCAATGTTGGGAACCCAGACTCCCAGCACTCAGGGTGAGGTTAATGATCAATCCACTCTTATCTCACAGAGCAATAACCACATTTCTCTTGGTGAACATGAATTGAATTGCAGACCTTCTTTGCTGAAATAAATTGGCTTTCTTCCTGCACAGCTACATTGGTTATTACCTTTCCAAAGAAGTAAAAAGAACACAGAAAGATTTGGGGGTGTATTGTGGGTACATTGCACAGTTTATAGAGGTTGTCAAATATAAATTCAGATTGCTTTTAATGCTAATTATTTTCTTCTTCACTTCTTCACCCCAACACTGGAGTATGGAAATAAAAGGGCAGCCAAAAGCTCTAGTAGTAACTGAATGCAAGTTGTGTAAAGCAGTGGCTCTGTCAGAAGGAAATGTATTTATTGACTCTGCTTGTCCAAAATTTGAGTGGTGCCCAAATAGCAGTGCACAGGAGCCCTGCTTTGGAGAGTGTCCTCTGAACTGATGCTCTCATCAGCTGGGGCTGGAGTTTAAGGGTGGCCCAATCTCCCTCTGAGAGGGAATCGTGCAGTAATACATCCCTCAGATTTTTTCAATGGGCTCTTGTGCTGTAGAGTTTTATTTTGACTTCTGTTCAGCCAAGTGAATGCACAGCAAGTGCTTGAATCAGAATGTGATTATTCTACCTGAAAGACTTAAAACTGAAGACCAAGAAGCACCATGCTGAAGCCATTGCCTTCAGGGATGGAGTGGCTCTCTTAGCAAATGAGAATGCCAGGATTCAGGAAAAGTGTAGTATTTGTGAAAGACTGAAAGGAAGCAGAGAGATGCTGCTCTGAAAGCCCTCCTTGAGCATCTTGAGTTGATTTCCTTAAAGACATCAGGATGAGAAGGGAATTATCAAGATTGTGGTGTACCTTTAATGCACAGATCATTCTGTTCCCACATCCACACAGGATGTTTGAGTTTGCAGCTCCCTGCAGGGGTGTCAGACATCCCTGGGGACCCGAGTGCTTCACACCTTGTCATTGTTTGAACAGATCCTGGGCACGGGGAGGTGCTCCACCAGGAGATGTTTCTAAACTGATGTTAGGGAGCCATGTGGATGGGGCAGGTGAGCACTTGGAAATTGTTTCTCTGGAGCAGTAGGACTTCTACTGAGTGCCTCAGTGGGCACCCATGGCTGAGGAATCACAGATATGCAATGGGCTGCTGTGCTGAGCTCTGCCTGCTCAGTCAAAGAAGGCTTTTTCTTTTTTCACATCAGGGATGAAGACTGTAAATAAACCATTCATAGAACCTGTCACAGCTCTGTCATAGTCACTTTTTTTTTTCTGTTGGACTGTCCTTTTGCTTTCTGGATGAAGACATGAGGCTGCAAGGATGACACAGGAGTGGCCAGAATTCCTTGCTAGGCATTACCACTCAACTTACTCTACCAGCAGTGACTGGCCTCATGAGTCAGTCGTCTTGCCCTGAAGGAACTGTCTAGGAACAGTGTCCACTAAATATAATTTCTACCCACTAGATGGAACTGAAGGACTGTGACCTGAGTTGACACTGAATCTGTTGCTGCCTTATAACTCAAATCATTAATTATGGATTTTTTAACAGACAAGAAACACTGATTATTTTTTTTTTCTTCTGGTAGCTCTAAAGAAAGAGGAATAGAATACCAATAATGAATATTCATGATCAATCACATTTTGAAAATTATGCAGAAGTTCCAAGTGGATGTGAATGATGCTATTGAATTGTATAAAACTGTCTGGAAAACAGGTATGCTGAAAAAAATGTGCCTAATATAAGAAAAACTAAAAAAAGTTGTCCTGCCTGAATCACCTATGATGTGTTTAAAACAAACCATATTATTCCTAATGATACATTTGACTTGCTTTCATTAAACACTTAAAAACTAGAGTTTTATAATTTCTTTTCTTACGGGTTTACTACTTTGCAATTTTTATCAGTTGTTTAAAATATATCAGACCTTTAGATTTATTCCAGTTCAGTTCAACATGTAAAAAGAAAGCTACAGATGTGGGTAAAATATGCAAATGAAGAGAAATATATTGTAAAAATTCTATAAAATCAAAAAAAGTACAACACGGTGTCTGTTTTTTGTTTGTTTTTCTCCTCTCCTCCCTGAATGTTTAATGCTGGAGTTTGTAGTGAGATCCTGGGTTTCCCTCAGGAATCCTCATTTTCCATGCCTGTAAGCAAACCTGCTTGTCCTCGTGTGGTTGGTAAATATCGGATATTCCATTGAGCCATGCAGGAACCAGACTTCTGGAGTCATCTCTGACATTCCAGCCCTGCTGTTTACATTCCAGTGGCCTTACCCTAAAAATTCAGTTTTCCTGTGGATATCCATTGGTTTCAGTCTATTCAGTATATTGTGTATATTTCCTTTGAGACCTGAAACACACATCTGGAGGCCCCAGATGTCTCCTGTAAAGCTGAGATTTGTATTAGTAGGTGTTGATTCTGATGAGTGATGTTTAGCAGCAGAGGTGTTTATTCCTACCTGCTGCAGTGGTTTAATTGAAAGGTTTGTTTGCCTTGGGTCTGCCTTGAGGAAAGGGCTGTGTCGAAGTCAACATCTTCCTGTATGTGCCTAAAGCTGCAAGTTGTTTCCTTGGAGAATGGTCTAATTAAGTAATTTTATTAAACACAAATAAACAATAGGATTGTGAGGGTGTGGGAGAGCGAGGATTGTTCCCTGAGGTTTGAGGTTTCAGCTGATAAACCTGAAAAAATTCAGTGTAATTGCTCTGAAATGGAGTGTGGTGCCAGGCATTGGGATGTGGCAGAGGGCACATCCATAGCACTTTGGATCTGCTTTTCAAGCTCATTTAGACTCTTTTTTTTTTCCAAAGAATCAAATTAGGCTGCAAGTTAGCTGAGAGGTGGGTGACTTTTGAAACATCTCCTTTTAGGAGAAGGCTGAGCTGTGATTAAAACACACCTGGCCCAGTCCCTGTGTGTTCACAGCCCAGGTCTGGTGTTTCCAGTGGGTTTTGTAGCTTCACAAACATGAGGGCAACACCTGCCTGTTTGTACCATTTTAAACCTGGAATGAGTGTCTGCAACTCCCTGGAATATCTTGCTGTCAAATCTGGGCACTCTGGGGCAGAAAAAGGCCCAATAATCAGATTTAGTCCTTCCCCTTTTCAATGGTGAATCCCCCTGAAGTGAATTGTGTTGAGTCTGCTGGGGAGGCACCAGGACAAGAATTGTTCCTGTTTCCAGAGAATAAAACCACAACCATAGGAGCCTTGAAATGCATGACCTGGCCTTTAGGGAGTCCTAAAATGTCGGAAAACACATTAGTATATGTGAAGAGGTTGGTTTCCAGCACTGGACCAGGAGGTCAGGCTGGATAATAACTGGAACAAAGAATGTTTCTTGGTAACATGGCCTGGAAAAACAGGAACTCTACTGGGTTTTGTAGGGGAAAACTGAAATCTGGCTCACCTCACCTCTGCATTTAAAGCAAAATAGTCAACCCTGATTCAAGTGAATAAGAGTGAAATCCACTGTGAATAAGCAAGAGGTGAAGGAAGTGAGATTAAAGCTCATTCTTTCCATGACCATCAGGTCTAATATAATCAAGTCTATTCTGCAGTCAAATCTTTCCTGATTTTTACCTAAGAAAGAACAAATAATAAAAAGCTGATACCCAGCTCCAGCCCAGACTGCAGTGGGCCTCACATGTGGGTATGCAGGAATAAACACTTGGGAAAAAAAAAAAAAAAACAAACTCTTTTTTTCCTCCAACTGGAAACATCCACAAGCATTTCTGATAAATAGATGGAAATCTTAGGCAGTTTTGTAGTGGTACTTAGCATTTAGAAATTCCCATTCCTTGAATATAAAAAGAATCAATGTTTAGATTTAGGGAGCATGAGAAAAGAGGGGGGAAGAGAGAACTGGTCTGTGTCAAAGATGGGGTCTTTCCTCACAAGTGCTGAGCTGTTGGCTGGGGAGTTTTTCCTACTAATCCTTTTCTGACAACAGCAATGAATTTTTTTAAGCTGGTTTCTTCTTTCCATTCCCCACTTCATTGTCTGACTTTCCATAATCTTACTGCATAAATCTTATTGCATTTTAGAGTTTTTTTCTTAACATTTGCAGTGCAAATAACAAATATTTAAACTTGTGTTGCATGGAAAAAGTCAGTTTTATGAAGCCTAAGGAAATTTGAAGTGCCTGCAAATGTTTGTCAGTGGTAGCTTCTCTTACAGGCTCATTTCCAAAACACTTTGTTGGCATTTCCTCACAGCTGGATCATCACATCCAGTAGGTGTTGGTAAGGCCACACTAAATTCTTTTGAGCTCTGTATAATGAGTCATTCCCCTTACACTGGCACAGGTTTCCCAGAGCAGCTGTGGCTGCCCCATCCCTGGCAGTGTCCAAGGCCAGGCTGGACGGGGCTTGGAGCAGCCTGGGATAGTGGAAGGTGTCCCTGGCATGGCAGGGGTGGAATGGGATGGGCTTTAAGGTCCTTTCCAATCCTATTCCATGATTCTCTGATCTTTTACACACCTTCGTGTTATGGGCTGCACCTCTGTTCTCACCTCAGTGCCTTTCAAACACCCAAAGGTTTCAACTTCCTCAACCACATAACATTTCTAAGAACCAACAAAATACCTGAGGAATCACAGGAATCGCTTCCCCATAGGATTTTATACTTTCTAAGCAGCAAAAGCATCCTGTGAAATTTTCCTCTCCAGTAAGTCTAGGATAAGACTTCGATGTGCGTATGTAGGCAGACATTTACAGGGGCTTCAGTTCATCACTGTGCTTATCTTGGATGAAGTTAAATATGGAATTAAGGTGTAATCTTAAGCACATCTAGTTCAGCTTTTAAAGGTAGGCTTTAAATTGGGTTTGTTGCCTTGGAGCCTAAACAGACCGTGCTGTTGATGGGAAGTGCGCAAATCGTGTGGCTTTCCCTCGCATCCAGCAGATCTGCAAAGGCAGAAAACAAAAAGATGAATTCTTGAGTCAGGAGAAGTGTTGAGTCAGGAGACCTTTAGTCTCATCATTTTGCTTGAGAATAAATCATGCCTGCGTTTCTTACCCTTCTCCTCTACATCAACCACCCACAGAAGGCTCATTCATCAAAAATGTCAATGGCTTCCCAGAAATCTCCTCACTCACACCTTGGGGTTTTTATTCCTCTGAGGAGCAGGCTGGGCTCTTTTCTCCCCACCAATGTTTTTTTCATGAGGGAGGAGTGGAGGGGAAGGTTGTTTGTTTGCGTGTTTTGGTTTTGTTCCTTCCTACTGTGACTTAAGATTATAAAATAATATTTCATCCTCTGTGGGGTCAGTATTGGATACACTACTGGATTTTAAATGACATCATTTTTTCCCCCCACTCAATTGCCTGTTTCAAAATACACCATGATGTGTTTGATCTTATTTTTCTGCAGAAGATGGCTCAGGCTCTTCAGGGGTGATGGCATCTGGGAGGGTGTGCTCAGTGCTCACTGCTCTAGCTCCTGCCTTTTCCTTAGGTCAGGGAAGGCAATCCTGGGGGCAGGACCTGTGGAGCTGAAAATAATTGCTTTATTTACCAGCAGCTCAAAGCCTCTCTGATGGTAAAGCAAATTTCTCCTCATTTTTGCTCTAGTAATGCTTAGCACCAGCAGAGTTGCTGCTGGCCGGTAATAGCTTGTCTTTAATTAAGCACAGAGCTGAGGGGGGATATCCAGGATGAGGAGCGTGGCCTGATGTCCAGGAGGTCCCAGTGCCTGTCCTCTGTGCTTGGACTTGCCTTTCTGTAGGAATTGCTCTGCTCCACGATGCTTCCTCACAGCCAAAACCAGTGTTAGAAGGGCACAAGAAAGATCCCTTCAGATCCTTGAGTTTATTCCCTGCTTTTTTCCAGCGCTCCATGTCCTTTTGAGGGGTCCAGCGCAGGCTCAGAGCAGCAGTGGTGCCGGTGCTCTCCAGGCTGAGTGCCTGCTGCTCTTTGGGAGTTTTTTCTGCACTAAAATCGCGTTTCCTCCCCAGCTCGTTGCCTCAAGCACACCCTGAACTCTCTCTGGGCACCCGAGAGCGGAGCTTCGCCAGCCGGGAACGGCGAGTCCCGAGCGGGGCCGGGGAGAGCCTGTGCGGTACAGTCACAGCCCGGAGAGCCTGTGCGGTACAGTCACAGCCCGGGGAGCCTGTTCGGTACAGTCACAGCCCCGGAGAGCCTGTGCGGTACAGTCACAGCCCGGAGAGCCTGTGCGGTACAGTCACAGCCCGGGGAGCCTGTGCGGTACAGTCACAGCCCGGAGAGCCTGTGCGGTACAGTCACAGCCCGGGGAGCCTGTTGGGAACAGTCACAGCCCGGAGAGCCTGTGCGGTACAGTCACAGCCCGGGGAGCCTGTGCGGTACAGTCACAGCCCGGAGAGCCTGTGCGGTACAGTCACAGCCCGGGGAGCCTGTGCGGTACAGTCACAGCCCGGGGAGCCTGTTGGGAACAGTCACAGCCCGGAGAGCCTGTGCGGTACAGTCACTGTGCGGTACAGTCACAGCCCGGGGAGCCTGTGCGGTACAGTCACAGCCCGGGGAGCCTGTCGGGAACAGGCAGAGCCCGGCAATGCCTGGCACAGCCCCGGCAGCTCCCGTTCCCTGCAGCCGCCCCCGCACGGTCCCGGGGACAGCGGGGCCCTGCCGGGCTCTGCGGGCCGGGGCAGCCGGAGATGCTTCGGCTCCCCTGGCTGAGAGCAGCTCTGAGGCTTGTCCGAGCTGCCAGCCTCGTGTGTGACACTGTGGGGACAGCTCTGCCTCTGGCAACTCGTGGTTGATTGCTGCCAAAGAGGAGTTTGCATTCCCTGGGGGAATTCTGATTTCCCCCAGAAAGCAGCGCCCTATCCCTCACCTTACCCCGGGACCAGCGCTCTGTGGCAGCCCTGGCCTCCCTGCTTTGTGTCCAGTTTGCTCCCTCCTCAGAATGTGGCTCGTGGCACACAAGTGACCCTTTATAGCCCTGATGGCCACAGCAATGATGCCACCATGGGCTGCCAGTGGTCCCTCATCTGCCCAAGGCAATCTCTGGCTTTTTCCTTTTTAAGACTTTTCCCCCTTGCTGCGGAGTGGAGTGGCTGGCTGTGAGGTCACACGCTTGTCACTGCAACTGATCCTTGGCTTTATTTACAAACTAGTCCTTTGGAAAGCCTCAGATAAATTAAACCAGACAATTGTAGCTCAGCCCCAGCTGGTGAGCAGTTGGTTCACTTGGGCATTCAGGACCCCCTGTCTGTGGCAGAACTCGATCCAAGTGTGAACCTCTCTGGGTAAAGGCTGCTGTTGGTGTCCCACCAGTGGTCCCTGACAGCCCCGGGCTCCCAAGCCTGGCTCTGCAGCTTGGCCCTCTGAGCTTTGGTGGCACAGCCAGACTCCTGCCTCAGACGTCTCTTCTGGCTGCTGGATCTCCCAGGAGGTTTTTGCTGCACCAGAGCCTCACTTTCTGCAGGGGTTGCAGAAGAAGCCAGGCAAGACAGGAGCCTGGGGCTGTTTAGGGGTGCTGCACGCCCTGACACCGTGTGATGGGTTTTGGGTTGACCTGCTGCTGTTCATGGTTTTGCTTTAGGTGCTGCCACCAGGGCTCGTGCAGCAGCTGCACAGCCCAGCAGCAGCATTTCACCTCTCCCATTGCAGGTGCCAGGCATGGCAGCAAGGGAGGCTTGAGAGAGGTGTCCAGCTAAAGCACTGGGCAGGCACCTGCACTCCCCACCCAAACCTTGGACACCTCTACAGGCCAGAGAGCAGCAGCCCCAGGCTGCACCTGCAGAGGGTAACACAGGAAAAGCAGCATCTGGCAAGCATATATAAACCATAATAGACCATAATAAACCAGAATAAACCATAATAAACCGTCCCTTTGGGGTGCCTGCTGCAGGGCCAGGACCCTGCCGTGCTGCTTGGGAGCAGCCCTGTGCACAGCCACACATTTCCATGAGAAACCCCACCCTGGCTCCAGCCCCGGGGGATGCTGCAGGAGGCAGATTTGTGCTCAGTGCTTGTACCCCGTCCTGATTTTTCAACAATTGCCTTCCACGGCCGTGATCCGGCCCCGGCGCCTTCCCGGGAAACCCTGCCAGCTCATAAACCACTTCTAATCTCTCAAGAAGGTTCTTTGTGCAGCCTTTTGTCAACAGGGCCTGTCCCATTGCTATAGCTACGGCCCCTTTGCTGCCGGACACACCTGTTTGTTTTTCCAGCTCCTTTCTGTTGCAGTCAGATTTCTCTGACACCTAAATAAAAATCCTGAGAAAAGCCCTGCCCTGGTCCTGTGCCCTCCTCACCCTTGCAGATTAAGAGAACTCCTTGCTCTCCTGGGATCAGTTTTCTGCAGGCAGTGGGCTCAAAGCAGCCTGCTCAGCCAGGGCCCCTTGCTATGGGTTTGTTTTTGGTTATTACCCTTAAAATTACTGTGTGGAGTAGGGCTGGGGATGATTGATTGCAGCCAGGTCCCCAGGTGAAGGAGATTCCTTGGAAAGGGTCAGGAATGGTGATGCCCCTCAGCAGAGATTTTGCAGATACATCATGGGGTTTTCTCACTGAATAGTTCCCTCCTCGTGTATAAAACTCCCCCAAATTCGTGCTTTTGGGATATCAACCTCATGTGTCCACCTGGGCAGCTGGAAGTGCCCTGGCCCCTGGGTTCTGCAGGGTGTGGAGAAAGGCTTTTCCCTCGAAGGACTCTGCTTTCCCTGGCACCAGGAGCCTTCCCAAGGGTTTGCACTGCATTTTAGAGACACCTGAAAGAGGAAAATATTCCACATTCATGAGTTGTGGTTGTCGTACTCCCAGAGAAAAACACCCAGAGATGGAAACTATCCAGGGGAAGTTGCCCTTCATTTTCAAGGTGTTTTTCCTGCACCAGGTTTGGATGGTGATGGGTTTCAAGAGTAATTCAGTGAGCAAAGAGGGCACATGACCTTTATGGGATGAGTTGATCACAGGAATCCTGCTTTTGTCTTCCCACATTTCATTTCTTCCCCTTGCAGAAGTCGCTGAGGTTTGATCCCATCACGAACACTGCAGGATCCACTCCCTGCTCTGCCCCCAGCACCGAGTCACACTCAGGGACTGCTCCAGGACAGCTCTGGAGCCAGGCAGAGGAAGCCACCCCCGGGCTGCAAGGCTTAATTCAAGGCTTAGGCTGCAGGGCTTAATCCCCTGGGCCAGAGCTCCAATTCTGCCTCCTGGCACCCAAAGTGATGCAGACACAGAGCAGGGAGATGCCTTGGGATGCACAACTCCAGCCAGGCACAGACACCTGATGGTGCTGGTGAAAAGGATGGGCTGGGGCAAGGAGCAGCTCCCAGGATTTGGCCCTACTTTTGTGCAACAAAATAATTGAATTATTTTAATGAAAATAATTAAACCTCTTTATTTCACCCGAATGTTATTGCTCTTTATTGTTCCCCTGCTTTGGCATAGCTTCTTAATGTGAAATACTTAATGTGTTGGAAATTGTATTTCTGATTAATGGGATGTACTTGGTGCGTGGTGAGTGCATTATAGCTATAAAAGGGAAAAAAATATGACCTTTAATGCTGTTAATAAAACAAGGCTGGGCTTGGCAGCACCACTTAGGCCTTGCACCTCATCTGCCCCTGTGCTGGACAATCCCCATGCACTCTCTGACCCCTGGCACCGTGTCCCAGCTGTCCTGAAATTCAATAACACGAGCCACGTCCCCAGTTCCAGCTCTCTGGGGACACGCTGCTGCAGGTCTGCAGTGAAGCTGCACATCTGGAGCACAGGCACATCTGGGCTGGTGTGCACAAGCCGGAAGGGCAGGGGAACAGCTGGAGGATTTCAGAGATGTCCCAGCTCTCCCTCTGCTCATCGTGCCACGGGCAGACAAAACCAAGCTGCTGTTGGGTGGAAAATGAGCTTTTTCAGGAGAAATGGGTCACACACAGCTGGACATTCCTGTAACCCAGAGGACTGCAGGGAGCTGTGTGTGTGTGTGTGGTGGCTGCTGCCCTGTGCACAGTCCCATTTGTTTTGGAGAAAAAACATCCAGTTTTGATATTTAAGATTTCCAGCAGTGGAAAATTCACAGCAGCCACAGGCTGGGGAGCCAGGCACTAATTGGCGGAACTTGTAGGAAGAGTGTCCCTCCAGCTCTTTTCCATTGGAAAATCCAAAAGTTTTCTCCAAGTGTTGATTCCTTGTAAAAACTAAAGCAAAACATGCTGGGTGGGGAAGTAGGGGTTAGGGAAGATCTTGAAAATGTTGGAGCAGCCCTTTTCACTCCGTCAGTACAAATATTTACATTTTTTTATTGTAAAGTTACTCTTGTTTGGAAATAATTTGTTTTATTTTGCACTCTGTTACCAGCTTTGACAAATCACAAAGAAAACAAAGTGACTTTGCAGAAATATGATGTTTTGGCTAAAGAAGAACAACTTTTTTTTTTATTCCCTAATTTTTCCTGGGAACATTGACATTTTGGGGCCTTTTCCAGCTTGGAAATTTCAGAGTGAGCTCTCGTCCCTGTTTCTCCAGCTGTATCATAGAATAATAATTCTTGAAGGGTTAATAAATCTTATAATAATTTTTTAATCCATCCTGTACCGCCTGGTTCTGGGGACTGGAGCCATCTGCCACTTCCTATTGCTGTGCTCAAACCCACCCAGAGCATCTGCTGCTCCCACCAGCAGCACTGCTGGGATTGAGTAAATCAATTAGAAATCATTAACAAACGAGAGCTGCAGGTCACACCTTGAGATCATGCAAATAGCATTTGAAAAGAAAATCTTCTCCTGTGGAAACCCGTCTCTGGCTGGGTGAGCACAGGTGTGTTTTCTCCCTGTAACATCCCTGCAGGTGTGAGAATCACTCCAGGTGTTTTCCCTGCACTGGAGGGGATGGAGTGGTTCAGGTAATTAGTGCTGGGGATAAGATCACAGCTAATGGGGCCAGGGGAGGGCTGGGGAATCACATCCTTGCCCATGCTGGGAGGAACAGATAAGAGGGGAGGGATGGGAGAGGTCCCAGGAAGGCTGTGGGCTCAGAAGTTGCTTTTCATCATCCACGTGCCCTCATATCATGGCCACATCCAGGCTTATCTTGGGGTTTTCCTTTGGGATTAAAGATGCACAGAAGCATTGCTGTTCCCATAGCTCTTCTGAGGGTTGCAGCAAGGTGGACACAAGCACTTTGCATCCCAAAGTTGGTGCCACCACATGTCCCTAGGGCAGTGGCTCCAGAGTCGCAATGCTTGGCATCCCTTTCCTTCCCAAAATCTCCTTTGATTCCTGCACAGCCAAACTCCTCCAACCCCAGCCACTCTCCTGCTGCTGTTGTGATGCATCCCAGCACCCGTGGGTGTGGAGAGACTCCATCCCTTTCATCCTGCAGAGCAATTCCCATGGGGAGCTTTGCTGCAGGGCTCTGGGGGTGGGGGGGCTGTGCCAGCCCCTCCCCAGCAGCACAAGATTTCTTTGGGGATGTGCTGGGGAGCAGCTGAAGTTCAGGGGCTGGGCCCATCCATGGTGAGCAGTGAGCACAGCTGGGAGCCCTGGCCAGGGCTGTCCTCTGTCCCAGCCGTGGGGAAACTGGTCCTGATGGCATCCCTGGCTCCCAGCCCACTCCTCACCCAGAGCTGGAGGGTTTGCATGGGGTGGACTGTGGGACAAACACCTCAGTGTCCAGGAGCTTTCTGCTGGAAACCTTCCCTTTCTGTGCCACCATGTCCTGTGCAGCACTGGGGGAAATCAGTCCAGGCTGCAGGTGTAGGGAGCTGGTTCAGGTGTGTCAGCAGGACCAAACTCTGCCTGGTCAGTGGGGATGGAAAGGGCCAGTCCCTCTTTTGGAGCCCTTTGCAGGGCACCCACAGCCCCGGTGATGTGAGATGTGCAGCGTTTCTTGTGTGAGATCTCCCTCTGTTTCCAGCAGCTCCAGAATCACTTCCCACCCTGCCTCTCCGTTTTTCAGCTCTCCTGGTGAGCAGGTTTGCTGCACCCCTGGTCCAGGCTTTCTGCTGTGCCCCCTTGACTGCTCTGAGATGCCCTCTTGTCCTGGTACCAGTGCTTGGGACAGGAGAATGGGCAGCCTCTTCAGCACAGATTTTTGGGATGCTCCAGAGAAGAGGCTCAGCAAAGCCCGGGGGAGGCTGGTGGGGGTCACTGCTGTGCCTTGGCAGTGCTGGAGGGTCTTGGCTCACACAGGGCTCCATGATGCTGCCTGTTCTCTGTTCTCCTCTGGCACATCCTCTCACTCAATCACTTCCTTCCTCCCATCCCGTTTTTCCAGCAGTGCTCCTGCTGCTGTCTCCTGTCCCAGCAGCTGTTTTATAGCACTGGCTATTTTGACTACTCAGTTAACTATTTATCCAGATGGAGCAGCTCTGGTGTCATGTGCCTGGCATGTTTTTTCCATATACAAATTCTGTGTCAGAGCGGAGGCGACAAATCCCAACTATCTGTGAAGTGTCCGGGCCGTTTGCTTTGGCCACGTTCAGCATCCCCAGGTCCCAGCCCTTCTCCAGCCCCTTTTAGACCAAATTTGGGGGTTTTGTCCTCCCTGTCCCTGCTCTTTCCCTCACACAGGTCCCACCACTGGACCTCGCCCTGGCCCAGCTGCAGTAAGGAACTGGCTGCCTTTATTTTCCTAACACTTAATTTTAATCAAATGCAAATCCCTAAGGCTTTGCAAGCCCGGTGACCTGTGCAGGTGTCAACTGCTGTGGCTGGGGATGCTGTTTGGGAAGGACTCCCTAACCCAGCTGGGAGTGCTGGGTGGGGGTGGCCCCATGGCCATTCCTGCTCTGCCCCCCATTGAGGACACGCTGGGTCCCCAGCTCCCAGTGAGGATTTTGTGACCTGTGCATCCCCCCAGGGCCCAAACGCTTCACTGGGGCTTTGAAGCTGAATCTCTGCAGCCTCAATTAGGGCACAAACCCACTGCAGAGCTCAGCTCCCAAATATGCTGCTTTTCCTCCCTTTTCTATTGCTGCATGAGGACTCTTGGCTTACAATTGCCTTTTCCCCAGCAGGGTGATGTGATCACCTCTGAAGCCCTCATAGCTCCCCATCTCCACTAGGGATGAAAAAGAGCTTCATCTGAGCACCTTCTTGAGCAAATTCCTCAGAGGATTTTCCCCTCCAGCTGGACTGGGGATTTCCCCAGGAGCCAAAGCTGTGGCAGATCCCAGCAGAGCAGAGGGTGCTCTCACCCCTACAATCCCCTGGAACACACCAGAGACCTGGTTTGGCTGCTCAGCAGCATTTGCATTGAAAATCCCAACTTTGAAATGCAAAAAGTGATGTGATGGAAGCAATTGCAGCAGGGAGTTTACAGAAAAGCCTAAATATTTATTTAGAAATATTGTGTTTTTCCTCTGCTGTTGAATTTCATATTTATTTCCTTTGCTCCATCCTGGGCTGGGGATGAGCAAAGGCTCCCTCAGCTTAGCTGTACTGGAAGGGACCTTTCTCACCATCTTACAGCAAAACTAGCTGAAATTCAGAAAACCATTCCAAAACTCTCTCTTCCAACATCTCTCTTTCTTCCAGCTCTTTTCCTTGCAGAGAGCCTGAAGTTTCCAAGCACACTTGTCACTCTGTGTGTGAAAGGAAAGCTGGCAGCTCTCCAGCCTATTGTCACGGCCCCTTATGAAACTCAAGGATTTCAGCTGCATTTCCTCCCTGCTGACCGCCAATGTTTTTGGGTTTCTTCATGCACTTGCAGGGTACAAAACACCAAAAAGGCACCAGGCACCTCAGCCCAAGGTGCCTCCAGCTCTTGTAGGGATGCATTGCCTGTGGGAGGGTATTTTAATGAAGATAAATTACTCCCAGCACAATTTATTTAGTAAATTCCCTGTTGTTCTGTTCATGAGTTGTCAGCCAAAGTTTGCTGAGGGGCTCGAGCTGATGCTTGGTTTCTGAAGGCTTTGCAGCACCTTGGGCTGCATCAATCTATCCTGGGACTCCGAGCATCCCATTCCATTCACAGGGCTGGGATTTATGGCAAGAACGTGTCCACGAGGGGGTTGAGTGATGTAAGAGTCAAGTCAGGTCAGAAATGTTTATTTTCAGTCCGTGCTGGTTGCAGGACACGCTGCCACCCTTGGCTGCTGCCAGCTGGACCCTGCGGGCTGTACCCGGAGCAGGAGGGAGCAGCCCTGCCGTGTTTCTGTGGAACACAAGTGCACCCTTGGCCAGCAGCCACCCAGCAACAGCACGAGGGTGTTGGGCTTCCTCAAGCTGCCTGGCCATGGAGATAAGCAGCAGAGCAGGAAGTGTCTCACTCCACGCTGGGATGGAGCAGCTTTGCCTTGGGCTGGGAGCTCAGGGGCAGCACCTGAGTCCCCCAGCAGTGGTGGGGATATCCCCGGGGGTTTGTTTCGTGCTTTCCTGTGAGGTCTCCTGCTGGGAACGGTCCCAGTGTGGATTAGAGGGTGCAGGAGGCAGCAGGAGGTGGGGCAGCACCTGCCAACATCCCCATCCTGCAGCCACGGAACCACCCTAGCTGTGACCCTGCAGGTGGCACAAGCGTTGTGGCACAAGCACCCCAGGCTCGGGTCCAACTCACCCCAGAAAGGCAAATTGGAGGTGAAAAGGGGGAATGAGTTCACAGTGGAAGAGGAGAGATTTAAATTGGATATTAGGAATAAACTCTTCCCTGTGAGGGTGACGAGGCCCCAGCACAGGCTGGCCAGAGCAGCTGAGGCTGCCCCTGGAAGTGTCCAAGGCCAGGTTGGATGGGACTTGGAGAAACCTGAGATAGTGGAAGGTGTCCCTGCACTTGGAAGGGAGAGTTGGAATGAGATGATGTTTAGGGTGCATTCCAACCCAAACCATTCCATGACTGTATGAAGCCTCCCCCTTTCCCAGGGGAATGCAGCACAGCTCTGACCAGACACAGGAACAAGAACACCTCCATATGCTCCACATCCACAGCATCTCTGTAAGAGCCAATCTGGCTGAGGAAAGGGAGCTTTTTGCATGCTGTGCACAAGAATTCAGGGATCTGCTAAATGTGGGGCATAGAAAACCCCTCTGCCCCAGTGATAATGCCACAGCAGGATGCTGCACCCTGCCCTGAGCCTGTGCTGGGAGCTGCATCCAGCACAGCCACTGAGCTTTGTGGTGGGCTGTGCTTTGCCAACAGCAATTAGCAAACACCCTGCCCATGGTACATAAGGAGGATTCCAATCTGGCTCCAGAAAATCAAATCGACCCAAAGTTATCTTCACAGAGCAAGCCTGGAAATGCAGGAAGAATTCCTGCACCTTCTGCCAGCAGCCTGTGCCCTCCTCCATGCTGGGGATAATTGCTCCATCCACCAGCAGGCTGCTCCTGGCAGTGCCTGCTTGGGACACACTGTTCCAGGGACCGGCTGCTTCCCTGGGGCTGTGAGTGCTGGCACAGCCCCCAGGTCTTTGCTGCCTGCTGTCTCCTGGGGTTTACCTTGGGAGCAGGGCAGGCAGGGAGTGGGGCTGCCCCAGTCTTTGGGGTTGGAGGCTGCTGGAGGGTTTGCAAAAACAGCAGCTCTTGCTCAGAGACCCTGATATTTTATAGAATCCTAGAATCCCAGGCTGGAAGGAACCTTAAGGATCATCTGCTCCAACCTTTCTTGGCAAAAGCACAGTCTAGACGAGATGGCCCAGCACCACATCCAGTCAAATGTTAAGAGTCCAGCGCTGGGGAAACCACCACTTCCCCGGGGAAATTATTCCAATGGCTGATTGTTCTCATTGTGAAAAATTTTCCTCTTGTATCCAACTGGAATCTCCCCAGGAATAACTTGTACCCAGTGCAGGGTGTGATTTTTTCCTAAAGGGTTCTTGCACACAAGCTTTTCCTGGAGGGAGGAAAAAAAATAATCAGAGTAAAAAGAAAATAATTGGAGTAATAAAATGGGGGTGCACATAGGGCTGATCCTCAGCAAACCCAGCATGTCCTCCAACAGCAGCTCTGTATCCTCTATTTTTTTTTTTTTTCAGATGCAGTGAATACAGAAGAGAGCAATGGTTTGGCTCAGCACAGCCAGAGTGATTCCAGTTGTCCCTCGAGGAGAGGGACCTGACCCAACCAGTCACCAGCAGATCGTTTAGGAGCTTTATTTCTTTATTGGTGATTAATAGCAGTGTTTCATTTCTAATGGAAGGAAATAGGGAGGAAATGGTTTCTTGCTTTCATTTGTCAGGGATTTGTTTAAAAGGGCGCTCGCATTCCCTGGAAATAGGTCAGGGCTGTGTATTTCCAGGGATGAGGAGCTGGTCAGGCTGAGGCTGGATGTCAGATGTTTGGATGATGGAGGATCCCAGGCTTTCCTGTGTGGGGCTGTTCCCCTCTCCTGCCCCATCCCTGTCCCTCAGCCCCCTGCCAGGGACACCCTGTGTCCTTCTGCTGGGAAGTTCCCAGCTGAAGCAGCCTCTGCTTGCACAGAAGATCAGCAGTTAACTGGGTGGAAATTAATTCTCCTGGCATGTCATGAGCTCTGTAAGGAGGGTGCATCAGCCCTGGGAGCTGTGCCTCCCTGAGGGGTTTTGAAGTAGATAGTCACAGAATCACAGATTTATGTGGGTTGGAAAAGCCCTCTGGGATCAGAGTCCCACTGTTCCCCCAGCACTGCCCAGGCCACCAGTAACCCATGTCTCCAAGAGCCACATCTACAAGTCTTTTAAGCCCCTCCAGGGCTGATGAGTCCACCACTGCCCTGGGCAGCCTGTACCAGGGCTGGACAACCCTTTGGGTGAAAATATTTTCCCTAATATCCAACTTAAACGTCCCCTGGCACAATTAGAGTTTTCTCTTGTCCTGTCCCTCGTTCCCTGGGAGCAGAGCCTGATCTCCACCTGTCCCCTCCTGCCAGGGAGCTGTGGGCACTGAGAAGGTCCCTCCTGAACCTCCTTTTCTCCCTCAATTGTTCCTCATCAGACTTGTTCTTCAGACTCTTCCCCAGCTCCACTGCCCTTCTTGGGCACACAAATGCATTGGGCACAGAGCTTTCAAAAGAAAAATCTCAGTTTTGACTGGAGTGAATGTATTGCCCACAACTGCCCGTGAAAAACAGGGACTAGGAGGCACCACTGGGCCAGCCCCATGGGCAGAAGATGGCAAAGCCACTGTCCCATGTCCTTGCTGCTGCCAGGGCAGACAAGCTGAGATGGAGCCTCTGCCACTGGAAGATCTGTCTTGTGCCATGACTCGTGTGTCAGCCCCATGGGGGGATGCAGTGGGAAGGTGTAGAAGGGTTTAACAGGGCTTTACCCCTCATTGCTGCCCTGGCATTGTGCTCAGTGTGAGTTTCAGAGGTAAATAAGGACGTCTGGAATTCATAAATGCCAATTTCTGACAGTTTGTGCATTGAGGTTGAGATATTTCCATGAGTGCAGAGCTCAGGGCTGAGCAAACCCAGGGCCCTGGGGCACTTGAGGTGACTCTTGCCACCATCCCAAGCCCCACAGAGGACACACTTTGACATCCTGGAGCCCTACACGAGCCAAACATGCTATTGATAATCCGAGCCATTAAAAAAATTCATCTGTGCACTGAAAGGACTCAGCCTTTGGAAAACTTCCTCACCTTCCTCTTCAGCTGAAATAACACCATTCCTGGTGGAGCCCTGCTGTGGGCTCTCAGCCTGGCCAGGCAGTCAGAGCCCGAAAATCCTAGCAACAATGACATTGTTTGCTATATTTGCATCACTGAAGCCCGAGCAGCAGCGATGACACACCGTGGAGCTGGCATTGATGCCATCTGCAGAGAGCCGCCTCCACACCGGCTCCAAATCAAATCAAATCTTCTGAACTGTTTGCTTTGTGCTTCCCCAGGGCCAATATTCAGGTGCTCGTGGTGGGCACCACAGTGCCAGGAGCCCGGGGTGGCCCCAGACAGGGAGATGCTCTTGGCATCTCTCTGAGTGTGGCTGCAGAGATGTCACAGCTCGTCCCTCTCCTTGGCACACGTTGTGTGGCACTCACAGGCTCCTTCCAGACATCTCACCCTCCCCAGGAGCACTTCCAGCAGCAAATGTTCTTGTGATTTTTTTCTTATTTGATTTGATTTTTTTAAAAAAATCTTTTTATCCCAAGCTGTTTCTGCTGTAGGAGACAAGGGCTCGGCTCTGCTCCCTCTTCAGAGAGATGCAGCTGGGTGCAGCTTGAAAACCCTCCAAGTCTTTATGCACCTCGGGATTCTTGTGTTTTAAATGTCAATTTGGTTCTGTATTTTACTTAAAGTGCACTTGGGGACTCATGAGCTTGTGTGATCAGGTTGGCTGAGGGCAGAGAGCTTCTGGCTTCACAGGGAAGCTGGAAAACAGGCACGTGTCATTTCACAGGGTGGGAGGAAGGAAGCCAAGTCCCACACTTGCATCCCACCAGTACCAGGAGATGCCCTGCGTGGTTCTTCCTCCAGAGCTGTGAATTTAGACCTTAAACAAAAATTCAACCAAACCTTGTTTTTAAAGAAATGCTGGATTCTAAATATATGCATCCTGGGGTTTACATATGGAGAGCACTTGCTGCATGTCTACAGCTTGAAACTTGGAGTGTAAAAATAGCATTAAAGCCAAGACTGGTGTGAGAGACTCCAGGAGAAGAGGCAGGCACAGCACATGCCAGCTCACATTGTCCCCAGCAGGGGACATGGTGCAGCCCTGAAATGCTGTGGGGGCTGCAGGTGCCATGAGGATCCTGCACTGGGGGCTGTGGACAAGGGACAGAAACAACAAAAACCCAGCAGTGAGACAGGAGGGTGGGGTCAGCTCTGTTTAATGGCCGGGGTCGTGCTCGGTCGCTGCAGCACCACTGGCACAGGGTGAGCCTGGAAGCTGCTGACTGCTCCCTGCTGCCCAGGAGGGAACCTGGGCCAGCCAAGGGAGGATTTCCCTACCTCTAGTAGGGCTGCTTGTGCTTAGTGCCTGATGAAGACTTGCAGATACTAAAAATGATCCATATAGAGCAAAACCATGAGTAGGCAGCCCTATAAAAAGCCAGCCCCAAATGAGCCCATTTTCCCTTCATAGTGTCTGTTCTCATTCCCCAGTGCAGGAGCAAGGCTGGTCATACTCACTGGGCTGCTTTTCCTGCCATTCCTCTTCACAACTTTGTCCAGGAATAAGAGAAGTGGCTTTGGGAGATGAATGATCCCAAGGTGCTCATCTTTTCCTGCTTGAGCCGTGGGGTTTATTTTCCTGAACCTGCTGAGCCCAGCACAGCCATGGGTTTATAGGAAACATTTCCCACTGGAATTAGAGGCCATCCCATAGCACCAGCACTCTGGCTTAGTGGCATTCTAAACTCCATGGTGTTTGGCTTTCCCACTCCACCACATCCTGGGCCCAGCCCCAGATCAGCTCAGCATCCTCAGTCCCCCCATATTTGGGGTTGAGCAGAAGCAACAGCACCCAGGGTGATGGAGAAGGTGTTTGTAGCAACCCATCCTGAACTGGACAGGCTGTGAACCACCCCCACAGCTGAGCAGCCCAGGTAACATCCAGAACAGCTATGGTGAGAAGGAGAGGACAGGACAAGGATTATGGGAATGACTGGGCGTGACCATGCAAATAGAGACTACACAACAAGTCTGTGACTGGCTGGAAGCTTTCTAGAACATTCCCTCATAGTCTATATAAGCATGTGCTCAACTCCATCTCAGGGTCTTCTAAAGGAGCTGCACAGACCTGTGAGCATCAGACTTTATTTCTTAGAGGTAGCTGTGAGCAGGTGTTTTGGGTTATGTTTTATGTTTCTTGTGTGCCCTCTTTTATTTCTCTTTATATTAAAGCTTTCCGTTTCCAGCCCTTTATTCGTTCCCATCCCTCCATTACTTTTTTAGGCTCTTCACCAGCACCATCCCGGGGCTGGGGTGGGCTGGGCCAGTTCAGGTGTTGTTGGTGTTTCTGCCACATGGGCTGAGTGTGGGAGAAAGCCCCTGGCTCTGTGTGCATTGGCAGTGGCCACTCAGCCCCGTGAGCCCCAGGCTGTGTCCCCAGTGTTCACCAGGGGACATTTGCTGCCCTCCTGGCGAGGGAGCCGGGAGAAGCCTCCGTGTCCCTGCCAGGGCTGAGTCACCCTGGTCGTGAGGAAAGGAGTGTGTGTGTGTGTGTGTGTGGAGTGGGAATTAAGACAGTCAATCATGCTTTCAGCAAGCCTGAAATCATGTGTGATATTTTTATTTCCAGATTCCCGGCTCTGATTTTTGTGGGAAGGTTGTTCCTGCGGTGACGTGAGTGAATCCTGGCTCCATCCCATCCCATCCCATCCCATCCCATCCCATCCCATCCCATCCCATCCCATCCCACCCCAGAGCTCCCCTCATCCCTGCCCCACATGCTGAGGTCAAATTTCAGCCATGAATTTGTTTTTCAGCCCTTTGATCACCCAGGGGGAGGTGGGCACATCTCCTCCTTGGCTGCCAGCTCTGCCCTTTCACCTGTGCACACCTCAGAGGCCCCTTGGAGCCTCCTGCCATGGCAGGGAATGGTGTGCAAGTGAGAACTCTCTTCTGGGAAAACCTGGGAATAGAAGGAGCCTGCTGGGATGGAGCAGCCATAGGAGCCTCTGCAAAGGACAGCAAAGGAGCTGTGCCTTTATAACAAAACAAATAAAAGCAAGTAATGAATGGTCCTCGTTTTCAGGATGAGATGTGGCATTTCCCCCTGGAGAAGCTATGGCTGCCCCATCCCTGGAAGTGCCCATGGCCAGGTTTGATGGGTTTGGAGCACATTGGTTTAGTGGAAGGTGTCCCTGCCCATGGCAGGGGATTGGAATTAGATGGTCTCCAAGGTCCCTTCTAACTCAAACCATTCCATGATTCTCTCATCTCGGGAATGTGTTTTCTCCCAAAGCCTCAGTCCCTGGAGCAACGTAAAGAGGAGAATTGCAGAAGGTTGGTTTTCCTGGGTTGGTTTCTTTATTTTTTGCTTACTTGGTCCCTGGTTTCTGGCCACAGGCACACCCTGAACCTGCTTGGCCCAAGCCCAGCAAGAACAACTCAAGCAACTTGATTTGGAGGGATGCTCATGAACGATGCTTGGACCCGGGAAACCATCACCAATTCTTCAAGCTGGAAGGAAAAAATGGTGGGAAAAAAGCTTTACATCTCCCATAAAAGCCTTGGTGTGAACAGCAGTCAGGGATTCCAGGCTCAGAATCCAAACCAAAACTGAGCAATCACACCCATTTTTTTTCTTTGTGGAGCCAAAAGCTGTTTCTGTCAGGCTATATACTTTCTCTCTGATTAATATAAGAGATTTATTTTTTTTTTCAGAGAAGAGAAATGGAGAAGCTGACAGCAGCATGTGAAGTATTTGGCAAAGGGTGTCTTTTATGTTGTGTGTAGGTAGCACTCAATATATTTGCAAGCTATAAATAGCCCTATACTTACACACCTCCCTCCACATATTGTTTCCACTTCTTCTGCAGACTACCTGCAAAACACAAACACCCTCTGAAGCTGTAAATACAGGATTACACTGACTGGCAGCCTGTTCTCCAAACTTTTGATACAAAACACCTTTGTGTTTTCTGGGGAATGGAGCAGGGATGTGGCCCATGCATTTTGGGGTATCAGTGCACTGGAAGAATAAGGTGTCCTGGAGCTGTAGCAGCGTGTTGGATAATTCATGGCAAGTTTTTGGATGGTTGAGAAAGTTTCTTGGTGTGGGTGTCAAATTGGGCTGGTGGTGACTTGGCTTCTCCTTTCAAGATGAAAAATTTTGGTAAAAAAGAGCTACAATAAATAAAACATTTTGGTTTGGTCCCTCCAACCCAAACAGTCCTATGATTTTTATCATTTGGGATTCCTCCCCTTCTTATATAGAGCTAAATCTTTAAAGGGAAGAATTCCCTTTTTTTTTTCCTTAAGAAGTGCTGGAACAAGATCCTGGGAGTTATGGAAATAAAAATGCTGCTGCTGTCTTTTATTTTTCCCTGCTTTTTCCAGTTTGATTTCTCAGTCAAACCCGTCCTCTTTACACCCAGCTGCGTTTTTTTGGCTACAAACGCATCCGTACAGTCACTGCCGTGTTTCCCCAATTCTGCTCCTGAACCATCCATCCTAACACTGCACAGGAATGTGCTGGGCTGCCTTTTTTGTCTCTCGAGGGCTTCCCTGCCTCGAAGCTGAGGGTTTGTGGAGGTTTATCTGGTTTCCCTTTGTTCAGCACTCACTAAGGAGAAAGAGGAAGGAAAGGCGCTGCTGCTGCTCCGTTAAAAATAGCAGGGCTGGGGCTCCCAGCCTGCCTGAAGGTCACTTCCCTCAGCCCCACTGCTGCAGACATGTCACCAATGACACTTTTTGGCACATTTCTGATGGTTCAGAGGCAGCAAAGAGCCGGGAGGAGGACAGGATGCTCATTGCCCAGCTCGGCTCCAGGCTGTGCATGGAGTTTATTTTCCATCCTAGTGACACATCCAGGGTTCCCTGGATGTGATGGCCCTGCTGGGATCTCTGCAGCTGGAGAGATGAAGCTGGAACATCCTGACTCCCTTTCTCTCATGCTGGCTAGTGCATGGGACCTGGCCCCCAGTGGCTTTTAATTTTTATTTTTAATATTTAAAATTGTTTTCAAATTACTTTAATTTTTTTATTTTTAAACCCTTGTTATTTTAATGTTTCCTTTAAAATGTTTTAAACTTTTCTTTTTAAATTAAGTATTTTCAAATTTTACTTTATTATTATTTTGCCGTGCAGGTCAGCCACTGGCTGAGATCAGGGCAGCCTCAGGTGACCCTGGTGACTTTCAGGGGAACAGGAGACTTGCAGGGCAGGGGACAAGCTCCATTCCTGTCCTCAGCGTGGCTCGGTGTGGGCAGCCAATCTCCTAGGAAACAGCAGGAAGGATTCATGCAGCCAGAAACCCCCCGTTTCCCCTTTTCCCATTCTTCAATCTTAGAAAGAAATTACCTGGTGAAGCCCCAGCTCATTATCCCATGCAGGGTGTGGGGTCCTGACGCTCCCTTGGATTCCAAAGCTCCTTGCTGGGATGAGCTCCCAGCTGGCAGCCCCAGGGCACCCTCCCTCCATGGGGCAGGGTGAGGAGGATGAGGATGGTTTGCATCCCTGTTTACATCCCCACACCCTGTGGGCATTTTTGGCTTCAAAGCCTCTGTGACGTTTGTCCCCCGACAGGGGACACGGGCAGAGGGGACAGTCCCCGGTGCTGTGATATCCTGCAATTCCTGCTCGCCAGAGGAGGGCAAAGTGCTGAGGATATGAAAGAGAGAGGCAAACCCTGGTGATGCTGGTCCAGGGCCAGGCAAGTCTCCAGCCCTCACCCTGCCCTTGGTGAACATCACATCTCCATGGAGAGCAGGAATCATTCCTTCTGCCTGGTGCAAACCAGACCTTTTTCCATTTCTGGCTTCTGCTTTTGCTGGAAGGAAACATGGAGTGAGTGAAATTTTGCCCACAGGGAGAGGGCTGAATTAACCACATCAAACCAACCCCAGGGTTGTGAGGGACCCTTGGTCCTGCCTGGGAGCCTCCTGTTGTGTTATTTGTTTTCTCTGTTTCCTAAACTCCAGCAAATCCCAGAAATGACACACCACAAAGGCACTTTTTTTTTCCAGGAGGCATTTTGCATCAGGGAAAAACCCACTTGAGCGTCAGAGTGAGTGTTGTGGTGTTCCCCCTTTAATGGATATTAATGTATTTTCCTGTCTTTGAAAGGAATTGGAATACAGTTAAAAAAAAATAATAATGGGCCAATATCGGTCTGGATTCATAAACAGAGGCTCCCAAGTGTGCTGCTGGGGGAAAATGCCAGGCAGTTTGGAAACACCACAGGATCCAAGCTCAAATGTAGTTTGGGGAGCCATTCCAGGCATTGCACCTGGGAAAGCCCCACTTCCAGCTGAATTGTGGACAAGGCCATGGCAGAAAACTTAAAAACATGTGCTTAAGAGCTGCAAAGTGTGACACTTTAGTGAATCCTAATTTTCAGATCCCATTTGCAGTGGGATCAGAGCTGGAAAACAGGGTGGCTGCCCTGTGCAGCCATGGCCTCCCACAGAAAATCCTTGTCCTGACAGGCTGGATGTGACATCCTGCCTGCCTCAGAATCCTGTGCTGGCCAGCTGTTCCCAGATGTCCATCTCTGCCACCCATGGCCTGAGCTGGGCTCAGCAGAGCTGGGACTGCTGCAAATCCACCCCATCCCTGCATCCTGGTGGGATTTACTGCAGGCCTGGTGCTTCTCTGCCACCTTCAGTGGCCACATTGGTGCTCCAAGAAGCCAAATCCCGCTGTAACCACACTCCCACAACTCCCACACCACCTCAGGGTGCACAGAGCAGCACGGGATGCACAGCCAAGGGAATATATTTCCAGGAAGGTTGGGAACACCAGAGCTCCAGCTCTGAGCACCGTGGTGGTGAGGATTGATGTTTGAGCCCTCAGGGAGCAGGACTGACCCCCAGCTGCTGCAAGTCCTGGCCAGGGGATTAGAAATAAACCCCTAAGCCTGGCTCTGAAAGGTCGGCTGGTGTATAACATTTAGAAAAGCCTCAAACTGTTATTTCAAGGAGTATTATTATTTTTTTTCTCCATAGGAAAAGCAAATATCTAAGCAGCTGTGGAAAAAAAAAGCTGTTCCTGACTGTCCCTTGTGGATGGGGATTTGCTGTCTGTGAACTGGGGTATGCAGTGAGAAGAAGCCTGGAGCAGAATGGCAAATGGCAGTGGCACTGCCATCCCTAATTAATTAATAGCCCTGTGTGTGACAGCCCTGGGGCCAGGGGAGGTGTTGGAGCAGGACATGGGGCAGCTGCACATCACCTGGGTTGATTTAGGAAGGTGAGAGCTGTTGACAGAAGAGATTCACACCTCCTGCTGCTCTGATTGGGGCGGCTCCAGCAGCGGCTCCAGCATCCCACTGCCCTCACCCCCAGCCAGGGAGAGGAGCAGGGCAGATCCACAGCTTCTGGGACAATTACTCCTGATTTCCGTATGTAGAAGCAAGATTAAAATCAAAACTGCCTGCAGACTTCCATGCCGTGTACAGCGCTCAGTCTGCCCGGGCTGGGTCCTGCTCTTCCTGCCACACTGCAGCCACGACAAAAAAAAAAAAACAAAACCGAATAAATTCCTCAGTAGTCTGGGAGGTGTTAAATCCATTCCTTTCTTCTTTTTATGGCTCTCTTAAGTGTGTCTACCTCCAAAAGCTTTTACTATGGGGGAAGCCAAGATAAATAAGGAGGTTTGCCCTTTGTTTCAGGGTACAGAAGGGAATCCCCCACACTCAGGGGCTGCCAGGGATGGAGTCCAGCTCCCTCCACAGCCCGGGATGTCTGTGGACCCTTTGATTGCAATACTGAGTGTGTTTTCAGTCCATTTTCCCTCACTGACTAATTTACAGCTTCCAGTCACTAATGGTTTTCATGGATTGCTTAATTATAGTTGGGGTGGATGGTGCTGCCTTGTTACCAGGGCTGCCAGATGTTCCCTTTGTAAGTCTCACCTCAATTGCTCCCAACCTTGTCAAACTTTAACCTTTGCAGCTGGGACAGCATCTTTGTGCTCTTTTCCAGGACAAGGATTGGCATCATCTGATGAAACTGGGAGAAGCAGGAACAGCAGCCTGCACCTGGCTTATGGTAGGGACTCGTGTGAGCTGGGACACTGCTGGTGTGGGAAAACTGAAAAAAGGGTCAGGAGACACTGGGGAGAGCAATGAGGGTCTCCAGGTGGTACATGACAGTCACACAGCTTGAGCTTTCTGTGTCTTGTCTCTATTCTCAACCTGCACAACGAGCATTAAACCAGACCTTCCCCTTCCCGTGTGCAGTTTGTGGTGTAGGGCTTTGAATCAGTCACGCCCAGGAGGACACCAAGAGCCCTCTTTCCAGAGGCCTTGCTCTAAGGGCAGCATGTTTGCCCTGAAATAGGCTAACAGGGCCTGGCAGCTGCCTGGCATGAGCTCCCACCAGGCTCACAAGGCTGGGGGACGAGGGGTCCCATCCCATCCCCACCAGAGCCACTGCTTTCAGAGCAGCCCCCAAGTTTTGGGGATGATCTGTTGAATCAGGCCCTCTGTGCCCCTGGCCAAGAGCACAGTATGTGTTAATGTTTTCACATCACATCAATTCTTCCCAGGCACCGGATGGAAATCTCTGTAATGAGGACAGGCTGAGGGAGCTGGGCCCCTTCAGCCTCGAGAAGAGATGACTGAGAGGGGATCTCATCCATGTCTGTCAGTATCTGAAGGGGGGATGTCAAGAAGATGAACCAGGCTCTTCCAAGAAATAGGACAATAGAGGCAATGAAAAGAAATTGCTGTCCAGGAAGTTCTACCTCAACATGAGGAACATAAGAACTCAACATGAGGAAGAACTTCTTTCATTTACATTGACCAAGCACTGAACTATCTGCCCAGAGAGGGTGTGGAGTCTCCCTCACTGGAGACATTCCAGAACCCTCTGGACACCCTTTGTGCCATGTGCTCTGGGATGACCCTGCTGGAGTAGGAAGGTTGGATCAGGTGAGTTACTGTGGTCTTTTCCAGCCTGATTCCTCCTGGGATTCTGTTTGATTTCTGAACCACTCAGCCCCACGAGCTCTGGGGAAGACTGTGGCCAAGGGCAGCACCACTGCCTGGGGGGCTCAGCAGCAGAAACAGCATTTTTCCTCCCAAAACACTCATGAGAGACAGATGAATACAACGACAGAGCTTGAAGCAAGGGCGGCCCACAGGGCTGGGAGCTGTGCTTCTTGCAGGACGACCTGTGACATGCCAGGTGAGCTCTGGAGCACCCTCTGCCTCCCACACCTCAGCTGTGGTGAACTGAAAAAATGAGTTTATCAAACTTGAAAACTGAACCTTCAGGACCTCCACTCCAGTGGAAGCTGCAAAACATCTTATATAAATGAATTTACATAGAAATAAATAAGCCAGAGCTCCTCCCTGAGATGTCTGCTGTCACTTCCTCACACTGGCCGTGCCTCTGGCTCTGCCTTGGGTACATTTCTGCAGAAGCTGGGTTTGTCACCCTCTCAGCTGGAGAGCAGTGCCAGTCACCACCAACTACAGGCTTCTTCCAGCAACAAGTGGGAAAACTGGAAGTACCTGAAAAGTCAGAAGTTGGTGCTCACATGAGGAGAGTCAGTGGGAGCAGGTTTGAGCTGGGTCATGGAAAAGCTGCTGGGGTGAGGGAGCCGAGTCAGGTGCACTGTGTTGAAAAGTCCCACAGATGAGGTGGTGGTGGTGGTGGTTACCCTTAGCTGGATTGTACAGTGGATTTTGGGGGCAACCCTCCTTTTCCAGACCAGAGTAGCTTGTCATAGTGCTGCTGGTCTCTGCTGCATGGGGGAGCTGCTAAAGCCAGTCATTTTGCTGCTGGAAGAAGTCATTTAATAGCCCATTGCAAAGAGTGATGCAAAGCCCTTGTGTGGTGTAGCTGGAGCTCTGGCCCGTCCAGAGCCAGGCAGGAAGAGGACAGGGAACCTGGCTGAACAGGGGAGTCAGATGGGTCGAGGCCAGTCCTGCTGTCTAAATCCTTGCTAACACATAAGTGCCTCCAGGATAAGCCCATCCCTCAAATATGGATGCTCTGCCTTCTGCATGGGGACGAGGAGCACTGGGGAGTGTGAAGTGGGATGTCCCAGGATGTCTGGGACATACACAATGAGGCTGGTGCTCAGATTTTGTCACATAGGAGGTCCCTTGGATCCTTTCTCTGTCTCCCTGCAGTGACAATTTGCATCTCACATTTCCAAAGACAAAGGCAGCCCAGCACAACTGCCTCTCTCTGCATGCAGTGCATTGATGGGAACAGTGGCAGGCAGGGATTGGTAATTCCAGGGCTCCTGCTGCTATCATACAGTCATAATCCTGATCCCACCAAGGTCAGTGGATATGGAACTGGTGTTCTTCCAGCAGAGTAGGAGTGGGGCTGGGGCATCCTCAGCTTCCAGTGGAAGTGGGGTGCTGGAGGGGACCCAGAGAGCATCACTCTTAGGCAGCCCCCTTCGACCCCACAGCTGAGCTGCACCCATGCAGTATTCCCACCTCCTTCTATTGCTCCTGATATTTTTAATATTATTTTTGTGATGGAAACTTTAGTTCTGCTCTTAACTGCTTAAGACACAGCTATTTCCTCTGGACTGTTTCCACTGCCCACAAACCTGCCCACTTCTCAGTCTGGAAATCTGCCAAAACACCGACAGCCTGAGAGAGCTGGGCTCTTCAGCCTGGGGAAGAGAAGGCTCCAGGAAGAGCTTGGAGCCTCATCCAGTGCCTAAAGCAGCTCCAAGAGAGCTGGAGAGGGACTTTGGACAAGGGCCTGGAGCAACAGAACAAGGGGAATGGCTTTAAGATGAAGGAAGAGAGGTTTAGAACAGATTTGAGGAAGGAATTGTTCCCTGGGAGGGTGGGAAGGGGCTGGCACAGGGTGCCCAGAGCAGCTGTGGCTGCCCCGTCCCTGGCAGTGTCCAAAGCCAGGCTGGACGGGGCTTGGAGCAGCCTGGGATAGTGGAAGGTGTCCCTGCCATGGCAGGGATGGAATGGGATGAGCTTTAAGGTCCCTCCCAACCCTCGCCACGGTCCGCCCGGGGGCAGCGGGGACGGTTCGGCACCTCGGGGGTCCCCGCGGTACCGAGGGGGCGGCGCTGGGCCCCGGGGGAGGCGGGAGCGGAGCGGGGCGGTACCGGGGGCGGTACCGGGGGCGGTGCCGGTACCGGGGGGCGGGCGGAGAGGTGCCGAGGCATCGCCGTGCGAACGGCGCCCCGTGTGCCTCCTGCGCCCCCGGCCAGCAGCCCCGGGCCGGGGCATGGAGGCGGCGCACAGCATCCCCGTGCTCGACGTGCTCCGCCGCTTCGGGGTCAGCGAGAGCTGCGGGCTCAGCCCCGAGCAGGTCCGCCGCAACCGGGACAAGTACGGCCCCAATGGTCAGTGTGCGGGGCGACGGCACCGCCGTGGGATGCGGGGTGGGATAGGATGGGATGGGGCAGCGATAACGGGACACCGAGCATCCCTGCCGGGATCGGGGTGTGCAGCCGGGCTGTCCCCGCCGGCTCCGGGAAGGTCCGGGGTGCTGCCCTGGGTCCCCCCGGAGCATCCTCCCGGCCCCGGCTGTGCGGAGGATCGGTGGGGATGTGCCGCGGGACACCTGTTGATTAAGACAGTATTTATTTGCTTTAATTAAAGGCTAATTACAGCGGGTACGGGCGGCCAGGAACGTTGGCAATTAGCGGGGTGTTAATTGCGCTGGCGGAGTGACAGAAAGCGGGGAGGGACAGCCGTATCTCGTTACCAGGAAGGAAAGAGGGGAAGGGCTCGTTGGCTGTGGGTGACCGAGGGAAGCCCCAAAACAGCCGTGAGAGGTGTCCTGGGGGATCTCACTCGCCCCTATCGAGCTGTGCTGCTGTGGGAGAGGGAGGGGTGGTGGGGACACTGTCCGTGTGCCAGCCCCGCCGGCTGTCCCGGTGTCCCTGTGTCACACTGGCCCGGGGGACCCTCTGCGAGCAGCCGGGCATCTTCACGGGAGCGAGAAGGGGAATTTTTAAACGTGTGTTTTGAAAGTGTTCAGTGTGCCCAGGAGGGGCTGGCGGGGGTGTCTGGACCTACCCAGGTGATTTTAGGGTGGCTTTGTTCAGGCTGTGACCCAGGTCGGAAACAGGAAGGTTTAGGGTGGTTTGCTCCAGTGCTTTGGAATAGTGAGTCCCTTCTCAAACTTCTGCAAGGAGATAAGTGTGTAAACTCTCTCCTGGGTTCGAGCTTGTTGCATCTGCTTTTTGCTTGATCTTCGTGGATGAGGCTAAGGAAAGCCTGAGCAGAAGCTGGCAGGGTTGCTGTGCGCATTTCTGTTTGTTGGGAGGGCTGCGTTAGGTGGGATCAGAGGGCTGTGACTCCTCCAGCCCTGTGAGCAGCTGTCCTGTGCTGAGCTGTGCTCAGGGCCCCCCATCCCAGCAGTGCTCCCTGTCCCAGGCAGCCTCAGCTCCGTTCCCTGAGCCAGGATGGGCACGGCTGCACTTGGGAGCTCTTGCCACAGAGCACCTGCACAGGCTGCAAGCCATGGAGCATCACATCTGCTCCTGTTAGGCCTGATTTTGGAGAAGGGCAGCTGGGGACCCTGGCAGTCTGGTTAACGGGGAGGAACCTCTCTGCTTTGGGGGCTGAAGGCAAAATACATCCTTAATGCAAAATACACCCTTATCGTACAGGTCAGGTGGTTGGTCTGATTTCAGGGTACAGTTGCAGCCAGTTTCTGTGCCATGCCCTGGCCCTGCAGGAGCATGTGGCTGAAGGGTGGTCTGTGCTGGGGTGTCACTGATGGGCATCACCTGTGTGGGGCTCCTGGTGGCTTTGTCCCTCTGTTTGCCCAAGTGAATCACCATCACTGAGTCAGGCGTGTTGGCTGCTCAGTGCTACCGAGCTCTGCCTTGAAAAAGGGAGCACAAAGCTGTGACGTAGGTGCAGAGCAAAGGGTTAGTGGTGGCAATTAGTTTGCCTTTAATTTTTTTTTTCTTTCTGCTTCCTGCTCTTGCAAGCAGTGGCTCTGTACTCTCCTCGCTTGGCAGTTTTGTTTCCCATGCACCCCAGCATTGGGTTTCTCACAGGCTGTTGGTTCACAAGAGCTGCTGGCTTTGGGCTGTCCTGTGCCTTTCACCTTCTGCAGCTCCTGTGCTGCACAGCTCGCAGCAATGTGCCTGAATGCTGAGAGCAGTGATGTGGGCAGGGCAACCCTCAGTGAAACGTGGTTGAAGGTTTTTAAGTATTCTGAATTTCTGCAATTTAGTATTTATATTTTCCTCATGGCGCAGCTGAGACAGAGACAGTTTAGAACAGCTTAAAACCGTGCAGATAGGGACCTGTGTGGTTTCCTCGGTTTAAAACCTTGATTTTAAGCAAAAAGTAGGGTTTTTTCCAGCATGGTGAGAACTTGCAGGTTGTGTTGTGGCAGCAGGCACCAACCTCCTTGGCTGTGCTGGGATACCCTTGGCTGTCCTGTTCGGGAGAGCTGCTTGGGATGAGGATGCCACAAGGGAGCAGCTTGGGACAACGAGCTGGGCTTGGAGATGGGCTGTATCAAATTGCATTTCAGTTTAGGTTTAATTTAAACTCTGGCAGCAGAAGTGTGGGGCAGTTTGGTGACTCGTTTGAGCTCGCACAGAAGGGGAAGAAAAATCTTGTGTGGCTCGAAGTGCAGAGCAGGCCTTAAGCTCCAGCTACTTTCATTTTCGCACCCTCCTGTCTCACATTCATTCATTTCCTTCTAATCTTGAACTCCAAACTGCCAGTGTGGTCGTGAATCACAATCTAAAATACATCATCTTTCTGAAAAACTGCCTCCTGACATGCTTCATGGAGCTGCTGGCTGCTGCTTTTTTATTGCATTTAAAAAAATACAAGCTGCAACGAGCTCTGACGTTAAGTGAGAAGCAGCCGTCATTGGTGTGACTGATATAAAATTATTTTATTTTTTGGGGGCGGTATTCTTTTGGAGCTTAAAATTATTTTTTTCAGATCCAGTGCTCACAAACACATTTGCAGGAGGAAACAGAGAGCAATACTGATTATTTGGTATCTCCAGTTCGTGGCTGGGGAGCCAAGCAGTGTGGTACAGATTACTGGAGTGGAAGAAGATATTTCTCCATTAGGAAGAGCTTGTTCTTGTTTAAGCTCTGTCATCAGTGCTGTCAGCATGGCCTTTCATTTGCCAAGGAAACTGGAGAAGCCGCAGAACATTTAGGTCTCACCATGGCAATTCTGAATCTCCCAAGTCAATTTTAATTAATAAATGCTTTGGATGTCTCACATGTGCCTGGCAGGTGTTTCCCTATACCTCATCCCATCCACCAGCTCCAAGCTCCACAGGTTGCTTTTAGTCCACAAAACTTAAAAAAACAAACAAACAAAAATAACCAAATGCACATCTGTTATTTTATAACAGACTGAGCAGGAGGGTAAGGGCATGCAAAAATTTTCCTTCCTAAATGTAAAACCAGGGACACAATTTCCGTCAAAATGATTTGAGTTTTGCTAAGGAACGGCAGATGTAAACAGGAGTTGCTTCGTGGACAGACAAGTGATTTTTTTTTGTTGTTTTAAATATAGCTCTGATTTCTCTCTTCTAAATGGATTTCTGAGTGTAAATGAGCATACATTTCAGGCAGGATATTGCTGGCATTAATGCGTATGCATAATTTTATTTGCTCCATCGGTAACCTAAATGGGCTGTGAATGTCAGCAGAGTCAAACTCGAGGCTTCAGCATAGGGGTGTTTATCTCATCTCGTGTTTCATCTCCTCTGACTCTGAAGCAGAAGCCCTGCTGTGGTTGGAAACTCAGCTGGGCAGGGCCATCGTGCCCATCCTCCCTCCCTGGGGGCTCACCCATCCTCTTCTTTACCTGCCCTGCTCTGGGGTGACCCCACCACGATGCTCTGCAGATCCCATGCCTTGCTGAAGGTGCAGTGTAGCTGTGCCCAAGTATTACTCAAACCAGCTTCAGCACCGGCTCAGCTCAAAGCCCACCAGCAAATCTTCTTGTTTTGTCCCCACACACCTCCCTGTGTCTCTGTAAGCCTCATCCAGGATCCCCAAATCTTTGTGTTTGTTTTCCCATGTGCGTGCTGAGCCTGCCTGGGCGGGAGGAGGAGACATCCCCAAGCCCAAACCCAGCCTGGGCTGTGCTGCTCCTCTCCTCAAACCCACCAGGGCTCATCCTCAAGGAGCTGGCAGGGGCTCTGAGCCCCTGTTTTTGCTAGGAACAGCACCCATGTACGATTTATTTCCATCCTTTTCCCAGGGTGTGTGTGTACATGCCTCTGTGTCTGTGCGTACTCCGCCTGCAGAGCGGGGCTTGACGCTGAATTAGCTGCTGGTGGTTGCTAACGAGCCAAGGTTATGCTCCAGCTCTCTCCTGACAATAATAAAAACAACCAAAAAAAGAAGAAATAAAATTTCTATTTCACGCTGAAATATTTGAGGTGGCAGTAAGGAGAGGAAAAGCAACATTTTCTGACTCATCAAACTCTGCGCTCTGTTCCTCTGTGCATCGCCCACCTTTTCCACCCCCGAAACACACGCTTAACAGTCTGATTCATAAACATGCTACGGGTTGTGGGGCTTTTTTTTTTTTCTCCTCCTCCAAATCCTTTCCCTGAGGAGACATGCTGAGGCATTCAAACCTTGCGAGTGCCTTCAAATTTGGGGAGAGACTACACGAAGTTTTTGTAATTGGCAAGGAAACTTTGGGGCTTTCATCTCTGCGCCATCCTCTGAGGTTACCTGCATTCACACCTACCTTTAAAAAACACTGTGAATCAAGAGCAGTGTTCAGAAAAACTGACATCTGCTATCTAAATGCTGCAGGAACCAGGAAAGGAAGATTTGCAGGGCAAGAAGACACAGAAACTCAGCTGTGGGGGAAGGGGCTGTGCCTGCAGGTCTTGTGTTTACCCCTGGGGTTGGTCTGCCTTGTGGCACAAGTGTTATTTCATGAATATTTTTATTTCATTGCTGGTTTTAAAGCTGAGGGTGATAGAGCTGGTGCTACAAAACTCTGATTTAAGAGGAGCTGCATGCACTGTGGATGCCCAGATGCTGGCTTGGGATGTGCTGCTTCCACAGTAAGGGGCTGGAACGGGTCCTCCAAAAACACCATTAGCAGCAAAATACCCCCCTTCTCCCAGGGTAATCCTTTTCCCCGGTAATTCAGGTGTCTCGTTTGAAGTCCCTACTCCAGCCAAGCATTTATGGCCGTCCTAGAGTCATGCATGCCATCCCTATGTAGTCACACCTCTGCTCTTTGCCCTTTCAGCACCATTGATCTTTCTGCATGTTTTAAGCCTTTTCTTATCTCCAGATCTGATTTGGATCTGGGTCATCTCCTCCCAGGGTAAATCCCTGAAAAATCTTATTGATATTTATGTTGCAAGTAAGCTTTCCTTTTTAAAGCTTCCCTCAAACCCATTTTTCTTGAGTAAAAAGCATCACTCCATGCCTGGTGTTGCTGTTGCTTTCTTCTTCCCAAGGAGAATTTTAATTTTTGAGAAGCATCCAAGTTGCTGCCTTTTCACTCTGTGTTTGATCCGTTCCTGCAGAAGGGATGGTGTGAGAACAGGAGGCTCCTGCCCGTGGGTTGGGTCTGTCCTGGCACAGCCACAGCCCAGGTGATGCCTCTGGCATGGACCCCATGGCACATCCCTGACGAGGGCCAGGGCTGCAAATGCTGGCACAGAGCAGGGCTGAGCAGACTTGAAGTGACTTAAAGCAGATGGTTGTTGTTTCTGCTGGGACAGCTGGCCTGGGCAGCACTCAGGACCATGGCTGGTCTGCATCAGGGATCTGAACTGGCCATCAAAGGGCATCAGAAACCTCACAGGGCTGCTGGTGGCCTCGAGGTGCTTCTATTTTCATAGTCTTGAAAAATGAGGTGGTTTAATGCTTTTTTGTGTGCTCAGACCTCTGCAGGAGCCAGCTTTGATTCTTCTCCCACACACAGTGCTTACAGTGTTGGGATGCTGATACCCCTCCAAAATATTGTTGGGGGTTTTTTTTAGGGCTATTTTTTTAAGCTATGATCCAGATGTTGAGTGTTCGCGTCCTGTGCCTTTTTCCCAGCTGGTGCTGCCTAATCCTGGGGAAGGGGCTCCTCCCTGTGAGGCATTGCTGAGGCTGGACCAGCCTCAAAACCCTTCTCTTGGTCCATGGAGCTCACCTGGAGGGCCAGTGGATGCTTCATCCCTGTTAATTTTTTCAAGGCTGTTGAAAGAAGGACTGAGAAGTTAAGAGCAGCACCTGGGCTGTATTCCATGGGGGATCAGAGCAGTAAAAGCAGAATAACAAACTTCTTTGGGCAGGGAATGCTGGACTTGCAGCTGCTGACATTGCACAAGGATGCTCTAGAGTTCCTACTTGTTACTTTTGATGGGAGAAGCCCATCAGGGCACTTTGGCAGTGCTCCCTGCCCAGTCCCTTGCTTCTCTCTGCTGATCATGGGCAGTGGAGCTGCAGAGATGAGGCTGTTTGCTCCTGGGCTGGCTCTTCTGTGGGATGTGGGTCAGTGCAGTAATGGGCTGGAAGAGTGTTCCAGAGGGGAGGCACTGGGAGTGGGATGTGGACCAGCAGCTGAGCAGGGTGATGTTTTCTGGCACTGCTGGCACTCGTGGTCTCAGTTACAGGGTGGAAATACTAAGGCAAGTCATGATTATCAGAAGAGTGTTGGGTTTTTCTGCTTGCTTTTTTATCTTTTCTTTGTTTTTTTCCCCTTTTCACCTCCCTTTTTCCCCTTCCCCTGGTTCTCATGTAGCACACGTGGGTGACCTCCCATGGCATCTCAGATGGGGTGAAGGCAATGCAGGCAGCCCCTCAGTGGGAGCACCTTGGGCAGGAGAAACAGTTGATGCTGAGGGCACTGGGATGGGTGGAAGGGATGGATGGATGGAGGAGAAGGGGCCTGTGGCTGCTCTGGGTGAGTGGGTGGCAGCAGGACAGAGCTGGCTGGGGGTTCAGTCCAACCCAGTGCAATATTAATGCACAGAAAGCTCAGAAAGCACCAAACCCTCAGCCCGTTTATTATTCTGCACCTGATAATTTTTTTTTTTGTGCTGTTGTTACTCATGATCTTTTTTTGTATTTCAGTGCTGGTAGCATTGGAAGTAGAATAACCTATATTATTATAACAATAACCTATATTTTAATAAAATCCCTGGCTGCTCAGTGGAGCTGCTCTTGGTACCAGTTACCTCGCTGGAAAACAGGTAGCAGAGATCTGGGCTGGAAGTGTAGAAATGTTGAAAAAACTGGAGCCAAAAAGCAGTAGAGAAAATTGTGGTTACTCCAGTGTTTCCATGACGTGAGCACGCACCGGAGGCTCCTCCGTGGGCGTTAACCCCTGGCAGGCAGGGCTGCAGCAGCTGCTGCTCCCCTGCATCCCTGCACTGCCTGTGAGGACAGAGCTGCTCAGGGGGCTCCCTGTTCCCGTCAGGATTAATGTGATGGCTCCTCTCTCTCCACGCTGTGGCTCTCTGGGTGACTGAGCCAGTCCTCTCCTCAAAGAAGGGTCACATCTCAGTCCAGTGTTGCTCTTTTGAAGAGATGCTGGATTAATCCTTGCCAGCGATTAACCTCGTGTCTATAACAAGCATTTGCTGGTTTGCTCTGGGAGCCTCCCAGTTTTTGAGGTTTGGCTGCTCATTATCACTCTATAAAAACCTTTTCTCTTTCTCACCCGCAGAGGTGGCAAGTCTGTGGTCAGGCTGTGGTTTGGTGGTGATCCCATCTGCCCGTGTGCTGCCTGGTCCAACACATCCCTGGACATTCAGGACATGTGGTGGCATCAGTCTGTGACCTGTGATGGCTGAAATCTGAAATGTTGTACCTCTTGTTAAAGTCTAGGTCTGTAGTAGTCCTAAACCTAAGTGTCACTGCTCTGATCATCAGAATCCTCCTAAAATTTAAATGCTCAGAAATCTGCTGGATGTGCTGATGCAGCTCCTGGCTTTGTACCCTCTGGTCCTACACGACCCCATTTGAGATGATATACACACACTTATATATCCCATTTGAGATTTTATATGTATGTCCCATTTCAGATTATACATAAGTGCTCCATTTGAGAGTAACATGTCCAATCTTGAGATTTATATATATATATACACATTTACATATCTCGTGTTTTTCATTTGAGATTGTGTATGTATGTCCCATTTGGGATTATACATAAGTGCTCCATTTGAGAGTAACATATGTCCAATCTGAGATTTTTATATATATACATACACACACATATATATATCCCATTTGGGATTTTATATACGTATACAATTTCCCATTTGAGATTGTATATATATATATATGTGTGTGTGTCTTATTTGATAACCAACTAATATAACATTAACACACATAACACATATAGATTATATAGATGTAGATGGATATAGATGTAGATATAGATATATAGATATATAAACATTTCCCCCCACGCTAACATGTGCAAGTCAGTGTTGTGGGACAGCTTCGAGCAGAAGAGCCGTTTTTGGAGGGACAGTGGAAAGCTGTTTGTCCTGTGGGGAGTGGCAGGTCCGTGCTGGAGGTGGCGGCTCTCGAGGACGAGTGGCAGGGCGGTCCCTGGTCGGAGGTGCGATGTTTTGGGGAGGAAATCCGCTCCTTGCTCTTGCGTGTCCCCTGTGCCCCTGGGTTCCTGCCCGAGGTATTTTTGCCTCGGGTGTTTCCTGCTATTTAAGCGCTCCGTGTGTTTTGAAGCCAGGCGGGGGGAGGGATGTGAATTCCTCCGGCTGTGCCGGGGATGCTCCCGTGTGTCCCCAAAGCCACCAGCTGGGAAAGCTGTCCCTTGTGCTGGGACCGGTCCCGCAGCTGCTCCTCGGGTGATGAATAGCCAAAACGCACTTTTTTTTCCCCTTGTTTTTTTAATTATTTTTTTTCCCCTTGTCTGTCTGGATAAAGCCCCTGGAGCGCTTGCAGAGCCGTGCTCAGAGCAAATGCACGGCTCCGGCTTTTTTTGTGTTAGATATGTGCTTTATTATACAGGAGAGCTTCTTGGTTTGGTTTTGTTTGTTTGTTTTAGGGTTTTTTTTAAAGTTTTTTTTTTTTTTTTTTTTTTTAAGATATTTCTTCTGGTTTGGAAGCAGCTTTCCTTGCATCGGTTGGTGATAAAAAAATAAAAATCAGTTGTGTTTTCTTTGGGAAGGCTGTGTGGGTGGGGGAGATTCTCTCTTCTGCTTCCTTTGCCACGGGCGAGTGAAAGCTCGAAGATCCTCGAGGGGGAACGAGCCGAGCGCTGGCCCCGGGCTCTCTGTCAGTGGCCACATCCCCAGGGATTTGCCCCATGAAACTCCGGCTCGGCTGGAGTTTGGCAGCAGGACCCGCCTGTTCCCGGGAGAGCAGCCGGGGTCGGGATAACCCTGCCTTTACCTGCCTGTTTGCACTTTCCTTTTTCCATTCTGCAGCCTCCCGAGTCAACAGAAGGGCTAAATTAAGGAATATGTGGGGAGTGAGTGGAAAAGTAAAAATGAGAAAGGCTGGCTCAGCAGCACAGGGCGGGACAGGGGAAGTGATGGAGCTCTGCTCCAGGCACAGAGGGTTCCCCTCGCCTCAGCTTTGGGGTTTCCTTTGGGGTTTTGCAGTTTTCCTGGGCTTTTCCATGCTTTGAGAGCCAGGGATGTTCTCTGCTCCCCTCCAGAGGGGACTCTGCAGTCACCCAGGAGAAGGGGCTGCTCTGCAGTGCTGGCTCAGGCCCCTTCTGGGGTTCCTCTTCTGTTTATAAAGCCTAATTCAAATTATTCTTCCCTTTTTCACACAAATATATTTAGATATCCCTTTGCATAGATATACATATATAAGAGTTTATCCTTATGTGTGTTGGTATCATGTATGCATACATGCATGTATAATATTTCATCTTTATAGTCATGCACACAGATATTACGTATATTTGGAAGGAGATTATGAAAAAACCCTAGAAGGGACTCATATTTCCAGGGATCTCCGAGTTTCTCATTCCAGGAAAGGAACTCCTTCAGCTACACAGAAATGTGTGATCCTCAGAGAGTTCATCCATGAAAAGCTTTAATTGTCCAACTTGCCCCTTTTTCCCATCCAGAAAAACAGATCTTTTCTATCCTACAGAAATTTTTTTCTTCTGATATAATCCAAACTAGACTTCATTTTCCATGAAAACCCATCCAAGAGGATTGCTGAAAATAGACTGTTCTCTGAGAACAGATACCAGAAAAAGCAAAGGGAGGGCTGGGGGCAGGTCATCTGGGGCAAGGAGTTCTGCAAAATAAATTAATGATTGATAATCTCACTTTGAGTTAAAAGCAGCTCATTAGCACCGTGTGGGTTGAGGGATGCATCACTCTGAAGATACACTGGATGTTTTTTATCATCCTGATTTTATTTATCATGGGAGATGGGTTGGGATGGGGTGCCACGTTCAAACTTCGATATTCCCCACAGGTTTGCCATGACAGAAGCATTTCCTCCAGAAAACAAACAAATGGAAAAAATGCTCCAAGCCAACTCCCTCCAGACCACAGCACACTGAGGCTGGAGTTGAATCCATTCAGCCCCGAGCTTGGGGCAGGGAATGTTTCCACCCCAGTGTTCACAGTCTGGGCTTTCATGATCCATAAATTCAGAGTTTGTGCCCTGGGGCTTGGCTGCAGGCAGCAGCAGGATTGACTAAAACACATGGATGAAAACGTATGGATTAAAACACATGGATGAAAACATAGCAATTAAAACAAACAGCTTTTGGAAGGGTCAGGGCGAGCAGGTTCCTCTTCTTGGCAGGGAAGGGGAAAAGATGCAGTTTGGATTTAAAAGCAATATCCTGTAGTTCTTCTTGGCTTTTTTTTCCTTTTTAAAATTAATGCTGCCGGTTCTGGGCTTTGTTTCAGTAACTTTAGTTATATTTGTAATGTAATTTGTTATTTCTGTTTCTTACTTACTTTAATTTTTTTGTTTGTTTATTTTCCAAGACATACAAATGTGATATCCTTAATGGTTGCTTACAGCCTCGTGGAAGTTGCTTTGTCTCAGTGTAAAGGGATTTTGGAGCTGGTTCTTGGGGAGGCAGTTTTGCTGTCCCCCCACTGAGCACAGCAGCTTTTGCTGAGTTCTGAGCAGCATCTCTCCTCCATATCAAATACATCCCTTTGGAAAAATGCATCCTAGTCTCATTTTCTTACCTGGAGTCTTTTCAGCTCAAATGTTTTTAGGAAAAACAGTATTTTTCTTAAATCCTTGGGGATTTTCAGAAAAAAAGTCCCAAGCATGGTCCCACCTTGTTCTTTCCCAATTCTTGCAGAATTCAGGTGAAAGGCTCAGCCCAGTTTTGGTTCCTCCCCGGGGTGTTTGAATCTTCCTGGGGCTGGGCACTCTGTGAGCTGACCTGGGGCATCACTGGGGCTCCTGGCACTGCCATCTCTGCAGCTCCTGACTGTGCTTGGTTTCCTAAACTGCTGCCCAGCACTGCCAGGAAAATGTTATTAAGTTTTCTCACTGGGTGTTGGAGTCACTGCAGTGTGCCTGGAGGGGTAGAGATCCCCCCCTGCACTGTCCCCTGGCCTGGCTGGGGCTTTTTGGTCACTCTGCTGGGTCTGGGGCATCTCAGGGATGTGGGGAGCAGCCAAGGGCAGGAGGCTGCAGCAGAGCCCAAAACAATGAGAAAACATTACTGGCCAAAAATTCCCAATTTACTTAACACTTAGCTGAAAAAATAGGTTTAGGGTGATAAAGGAGGAAATAAAATGATATTTCTAGGGTAGAAGAAGAGAATATATTGAAGTTGCAGCATGTCCCTTGGTTGGGGTTGTGGTAATTTTGGCAGAAGGCTCCCAGATGAGGCAGAGTCACTCCCTTGCCTTTCCCTGCAGTTATGGAAAGGGTCTGCTTGAAGCAGAGGTAGGAAGAAGCCAAAAATACCCAACACGACCCCAAAACTAAAAAAAAATCCACCAAACCTTTAGCTTTATTTTCTTCAAGCTCCTGTAGTGGTTGTGGGGTTTTTGGTTTGTTTTCTTCTTTTTCCAGAACCGTTACTATTTAAATGCAGATTTTGAGCTTTTCCACTCGGGAGCCGGAGCTGGAAATTCTTTCCACTGCGTTGGTGCAGGAGGGAACAAACCGCTGCTTTTAGTTTGCTCAAATAATCCATCCCTGGCTGGAGCCACGGGTTTCCTCCTTCCCTCCCACTCCCAGAGCGATCCCAGGATCTGCTGTGGGTGCTGATGGGAACAGGGCTGAGGGGACATCGCTTGGAGTCCCATTTCCCTGAGGTTTTTCCTTTAAATTTCTCCAAGATTTTATTCTTGCAAACGCCACGTGGGCACTGGAGCAGCAAGCCCAAGTGGCAGCTTCATTTTTGAGAGCAAAATGGGCAAAATCTTCTGTCCTTATTTTTCTGGCATTAAGGAAAGGAGGTGGGATATTGGCAGGGAACCAGTTTGCTTTTCAGTGTGGCATGGGAGGAGGATGCTCAGGGCTGGGCAGAGTTTATGGCCCTGTGCCAAGACCCCCTGAACTGCAGTGAAGGGAAGCTTGTGCTGCCCAACATTTTGAGGATTTCCTAGAATAAAGGGAAGTTTAAAATGAGATGGGTGAGGCTTTCCTTATTTATTTTACACGGCTTCTTGGACCATTGGTGTGATGCCACACTCCCTCCATTCCTGTTTCCCTCTCTCTGGACACTGGGGCATGGTGGTCGTGGCTTTTCCTTCAGGAATGTCACATCTGATTTTCTGGGGAGAAGGAGACAGTGTTGGACTGGGTTTGCTTGGTACTTTGCTGCTGTTGGGGGGCACATCCAGGAAAATTGCATTTCCTGGTCCCCGACCTGCTGAGATCAGCTCAGCTGGCCAAAAAAAGAAACAAATGAGCCTTTCAGCTTTCCTCCTCCCACTGCAACAGTGAGGGTGTTCTCCACCGGGACCCCATCACTGTCCTGGGGGGATCAGTGCTGCTGGGCTGGGTTCAGAACCTGTGAGTTTGGAAGAGCAGTGGGAGGGGAGGGTGAGCAGCTGGCCTGGAGCTCTCTTTGCCCCTGGAAGCCTTTTTTTGTTGCCATTTTTTAAAAGTTTTTTGCCTGCCATTGACAGTGTCCAGGTGCCAGTGAGGAAAACGGTTGGATCATTTTCCCCTAAAGCGTTGCCTGGAAAACAGCAAGGATGTTTCTGGCCCTTAAACCTCTGCTATTCATCCTCATGTGCTACTCACCCACCCCGGGCTGCTGCCATCCCCAGCTGGCCTGGATTTGCTCATTTTTGGGGCGGTGGATCCCCCAGCCAGAAGAGTTCTGGGCTTTTGCAAAGTGCAGGGCACAGCTGGAGCAGGCATGAACGCTGGGGAATTACAGGAACAGCAAACCAGTGGTGTTTGCCGTGGGAGGGGGGGTTGTATCTCGTTTATTTTATCTTTCTGATGCCTTTTGAAGCAGCCCCGAATGAGTGGCTGTTTCTGGTGTAAGTAAACCTCACCTGGCACACAGGAAAAAGCAGCTGTGAGGCGATAGGCAAATAAGGAGCTAGGGCTGGAGGGCCTCCCCACCCACAGCACACCCAGAGCCACCACTGCCTTCTCTCTGGAGGGGAGGGCACAGGAGGAAAGCAGCCTGGCTTTGGGAGCAGTCCTTGGGGTGGTGGAGGGCAGGGGAAGGGCTGAACCCTCTGGGACCAGCTTGTGGCACAAAGCAGAGCTTGGCTGTGGCCACATGGCACAAGGATGGGGATGGATGCCCCATCCCTGGAAGTGTTCAAGCCAGCTTGGGCAGGGCTTGGAGCAAGCTGGGATAGTGGAAAGTATCCCTGCCCAAAGCAGGGGCTTGGAACGGGGTGATCCAACCCAAACCATTCTGTGATTGTGTGCTGCCAGTGCTGTGCCTGCAGCCATGAGCTGGTTTGTAATGCAGGGTTATTGCCTGTGTTCCTGGGCACAGCTGGAAATGCTGGTGCTGCAGGGCTCACACACTCTCCCTGCAGCTGTGCCCACCCTGGGCTGTGATTTCCATGTGTGGGTGGTTGGGGTCAGTGACTCCCCTGCCCAGGGGTGCCCTGGGACAGCCCCAGCCACGCTGGGTCTCAGATGGCTGCTCGGCTGCTGGGGTTTAACGTATGGGGCTTTTCTGGCAAAGGCTCAGTGAGCTTTGGGATGTGTTTGTCCCCATCTTGGTGCAGGAGCGTGTGGTGGCTGTGGGGATGTGAGTCTGGCTCCAGCTCCAGCCCCTTTAACTGCACCCTGAGGTGCCACTGTCCCCAGCAGAGCCACCTCCTGCCCTGGCACATGCAGGGGTGCAGGGCTGGCCCCAGGGATGCAGGGTGCTCCTGGAGCTGTGCAAAAAGGAAAGTCGTGTGGGTGAGTTGAAATCACACACAGCCAGGCACTTGGATCACTGTGCTTTGTCCTCTGGGAGCATCAGGGAGCATTAGCACCATTAGGCTTTGAGTGTTTGTCATCCCAGATAGCCTAAAACACCCGGGCACACAGCTCACTAACGCTGGGTTTCACACTTCTCACCTGGAGGATGAGGAGCAGCCCCACACTCCATCCTCGGGTGGGATTTATGGGCTGAGTGTGTGTCAGAGCACCCTGGCAAAGCCTGTCCTGGTCGTGCAGCCCAGCAGTTTTGGATTTTGGGGGTGGTGTGGTGTGCTGTGCTGGCTGTCAGCAGGGATGAGGCAGAGCAGACATCCCTGCAGGATGGGATCCCAGATATCCCTGCAGGATGGGATCCCAGATATCCCTGCAGGATGGGATCCCAGACATCCCTGCAGGATGGGATCCCAGATATCCCTGCAGGATGGGATCCCAGATATCCCTGCAGGATGGGATCCCAGACATCCCTGCAGGATGGGATCCCAGACATCCCTGCAGGATGGGATCCCAGACATCCCTGCAGGATGGGATCCCAGATACCCCTGCAGGATGGGATCCCAGATACCCCTGCAGGATGGGATCCCAGATATCCCTGCAGGATGGGATCCTTCCCATGCAGCCGGCCCTGGGAAAGGCAGCCAGTTAAAATAACAATTTATCCTGCCTGCTGTCTTGTGGGATGGTGGAAGGATCCCAGAGCAGCCCTGCCTGGGTTCCTGCTTTATGTCACAGGACAGGAGCTGCTCTCCCAGCTGGGGTTGTTTTAAGGTTTTCTCACCCTTTTCACTGCTATTTTACTGCCTGTCAGCAGAGTCCAAAGGAATTGGATGCATTCCTTATTTCGTGCTTCCATTTCCCCTTCCCTGCACATGGGAATAAAGGCAGGGGGGGAAAAAGTGATTACAACATAGAAATATAGCTTGACTTAAGTTATTTGGAGCAGCAAGTTGGGCCTGGGTGTGATGCTCATCATTATTCTCCCAGAGAGCATCATGCTCTTCCCACATCATTTGGGGGCAGAATTGTTTCCCATGAGAGAAATCTGATTTTTATCCAAGGGAAGCTCCTGAAATGGTGAAGGAAAATGGAATTTCAGTGTTCACCCTGCAGGATGTTTGCTGTTGTGGGTTGCACTCTGGACTTGAATGTGCCTTGCCACGTGCAGTCCTGTGAGAATGTCACCTTGTGCCTCCCTTTTCCTAAAGCAGAGTGGGATGCAGTACCTCAGTGCAGGATGGGCAAACACCAGCTGCTGTAGGGATGTGCTGCAGGGATTTTTGCTCCTGCTACAGCAGGAGAAGCTCAAACATTTCCTTGAAGCTCCCCACCAGCAGCCTGTCGCAGTTGGTGTTTGCTTTGGCCAGGGAAGCGGGGCTGGGTGTCCCTGGGGACACGGAGGCTGTCACAGAGCCCCGGGGCAGCCGCCTGTGCTCCTGGGTGGCACCGATGTTTATTTACCTTTTCATCACCTGATTGCCGTGCCCTGCCGTGCTGCAGGCGCCAGCCCGTGGGCTGCCAGCCCTGTTTGAGTTGGCAGGAGCTGGAGATCAACTCCTGCTAAAATAGCCCGACGCCAGCCCCACGTCTGCCCAGGGTGCCAGGGCTCCCTGCAGACCTCAGAGCATCTTGTATGGATATTTTACAACCTGGTGTGGGCCAGTGTCACCACATGATGTGATGGCACACACGGAGAGATGTCGTGATGTGACAAGCTCAGAGCAAACGCTCAGCAGTCCCTGGAGCTGTGGATGTGTCCCTGCAAGGCAAAGCCCTCTGAGGTGGTGGGACTGGGGGTACCCTAATCCAGAGGGGACAGTGCTCTTTTGCTGGTGGGAACGGCCCTGTGACATCCAGGCTCCCATCACCCCTTGGCATATCTCCATTTTCTTGGCTCTGCTCTCCAAAGCTGTGATGCAGAAGAACTGCAGATGTATCCACAAGCTGCAGGTCCTGTGATGGGGCTGCTCAGCTGGGGAAGCTGGATATTTATGGGGCGTGTGGGTGATCCATTTTGGGATTCCCTGAGCCACCATTGCCACTTTCCCCTCTTGATGGTGTCCCTGCAGTTGTGTTCTGGCTGTATCAGGGAGCTCGTGCCTAGAGCTGGATTTCTGTGCTGAGCCACCATCCAAAGCAAGGGGCTGCTCAGGTGTCAGCCAGGAGTTTCCATTTCAGCCTCTGTGCACTCACCTGTCCCAAGGCAGTGACAGATTTGGGATTTTGCTGGTTCCCTGCAGGGTGGGACATGGCAGCACTGCTGGTGCCATGGGGCTGACTCACACAGAACTTGGGGCTTGGTAAAAGTAAACCCTCTTATTTCTAGTGACACTTTGGATGTGACAGGAAGAAGCTCCAGCCCCAAACCTTCCTGTTTTCCAGTGTGTTTTTATATCAGTTCACACCCAAAGATGTGAGCTTATTGTGACTTTCTGCCCTTTTTCTCTGGGTGTTTGGTTGCTGAGCTGCCACACGAAGAGTGGTGGAAGGAGTCAGTGATAGCAGGGAGCTGCCTGGTTGTCACTGTACTCAGAACTGGGGTTTGGGAGGTGCCTGCAGCAGCATTGCTGGGTTTGAGGTTTGGTGACAGTGATGGCAGTGTGTCACTGTGCCACCGCAGGGTTGCAGCTGCCTGCCCCAGGGCACGTGTTTCCTGAGCTCACAGAAACCCTGCTTTAATCAAGATCTCATGCAAAGCCCGGCTCTGTGAACGGCAGTCCTCATGCAAACACAGTGTGGGAGAAGCACTGAGAGCACTGGGGTGTTTCAGGTGGCTGCTCAGGGTGGAAAGTCACCCCAGGGCACCACGGCTGAGCCAAGAGCTGTGGGACCCCCGGCTGCCTCCCCCAGGCACCTGCCTGCCCTTCGCCCTCTTACCTTGCACGACTGCACCCTTAAAAGTGGAGTCTGGATGGAAATAGCAGCAGCAGATCTCTTCTACTTTTAATTTTGGAGGCTCTCTGGGCTGGGGAGAGGAAGCTGGGGGTGGAGAGGAGCTGGCTGTGAGAGGACAGGAGCCACTTTGCTCTGACACGCTCTGTAGAGTCACTTGAAACACTGAAGGTGCTCCAAGATTAATTTTTTTTTTACTATAAAAATAATTATAGGCATGATGTACTGGTCTGTGTCTCACAGTGGCAGGGGATCAGAGTAACCTGACCCAGGGGGGATGTGGGTTTGAAACAACTCACAGTGGGTGTGTGTGTGAGGACTGAGGACCTGGTACAGTTTGAAGCATGAACACATTGTTGTTTTCACTGGTTGGTTTAGTGAAGGTAGGTTTGGTTTGGGTTTTTTTTCATTCCTCTGAATGAAAATAGGTGATGGAAAACAGACAAGCAGGTTTTGCTTCCTGCTCTCACTTAGGGCTCCACAGTGGGGGTGTTTGGAGACAGCCACAGTGGTGGGGCATCAGTGCCTGCCTCAGGCTGATTCCTCCTGGCCTCATCTGGTCCCTTATGCCCTCCCAGAAACACAGGGAACTGCAGGAACATCTTGTTTTATCATGGAATTTTTAAGGGTGGAGAAGACCTCTAAGTTCATTGAGTCTAACCCTGTTAGAGCTGCCACCTGTTCCTTGTCAAGTACACAGAGAGATCTGGGGAGAGGAGAAGGCTCTGGGAGACCTTAGAGCCCTTCCAGTGCCCAAAGGGGATACAAGAGAGCTGGAGAGGGGCTTTGGAAAAGGGATGGAGTGACAGGACAAGGGGAATGGCTTCCCACTGACAGAGAGTATGATTAGATGGGACATTGGGAAGGAATTCTTCCCTGTGAGGATGAGGAGGGCCTGGCACAGGTTACCCTGAAAAACTGTGGCTGCCCCATCTCTGGAAGTGTCCCAAGGCTAGGCTGGATGGGGCTTGGAGCAACCTGGGATAGTGGAAGGTGTCCCAGCCCATGGCAGGGATGGAACAAGATGAGATTTAACTTCCATTCCAACCTAAAGCACTGGGGGATTCTGATGGGTGCAAAGGGAGACAAGCACCCGTGAGCCACCAGCATCAGGGGGTCACTCCTGTGTCACTGGCTGGGTTTTTGGGGTCCCTTTGGGATCCCTGAGACTGCTTCTGCACGTTCCCCAGCCTTGCCCAGATGGAATTTTGGCTCGTGGGGAGCTCTCAGACCAGCAGGATAAAGAAACTGGGATATACAGAAAGGCACAAATCCATGGTTTATTCTATGAAGGCATCCTATCTACCTATACCCATGGCTATTGTTTTACAGGGGTTTTTATATCTTTTGAGGGTTTTACAGTTTGCACCAATTACCAAGGGAATTCTACATTCTAACCAATCCCTGAGGGATTTTACATTCAAAGCTGGCCTATGGATACTGAAAGAAAATGAGCCACTAATATTGAAGGAAGCTGGATTCCTTTTGTATTTGTCATTTCACAGCCATTTCTTATCTCTAAGCTATGGTTTTCCAAGGAGCTTGTTCTGAGGATGCAGGGAGACTTTCTTCTTTATTTTCTGCTCCCTCCACACTCCTGAGCCCTCCCTGGCTGCAGCACCTTACAGCAGGGCCAGCACAGCTCTTGCTGCCCAGGGGCAGGAGGATTCCCTTGGAGGGCACCAGGGTTTGTGCACTGATGCCTTTTCGGGGCTACCTAAAAACAGAGGCCAGACAAAATTAAGGGAATAAAAAGTGGTTCTATTTATTGAAGGGTCTTCAGGTACATTCAGGGCAGACGAAACCCCCCAGGGGCTACACCCAAAATGGATGACAGGTCACAAGTTTTCATGCTTTTATAAATTTGGTCCATTTGCAATTGGGGTTAATCTTCCAATTGCAGCTTCAGGTAATGAAGTCATTTACCCCAAATTTGCTCCTCCACTTCACTTTTGTTTACATCTCTCAGGGCCTGACACAGTGAGGTGTCCTTGATTCCAGGCCTGGAGAGGAATTGTTGTGTCTGACCAAAATGGGAAAGCAGTGACTAACACTCTGTATGGAGTTTAGAGTTATACACTAAAGAATTTCAGGATTACAAATATATGGAAAATATAAAAGCTAAAATTTTAAGGCATCACATTGTGCAGTGGTCATGGGACCCATTGGTGCATGTGAAGGTCATGGTCACCTCCTGGGGATGTGGGAATCTTGGGCAGTCTGGGAATCTGGGAGCAGCGTGGATGGAGGCTCTGCACCCACTGGGTGGGTTCAGGACAGCTTGGAGCAGCTGAGCATCAGCTTTGGATTTGTTTCTTAGAGCATTGCAGGCTGTAAAGTACAACAGATTAATAGGAAATATGGTCTGAAAGTTACAGTCCCCAGTAGGGCTGTATTGGGTTTCTGGCAGGGCATTTTATGGGATGGTTGGACTTCTGTGCCTTGGATTTGGAGAGGGCAGCTCCTGAGGAGTATTTTGTTAGGCAGGCTGAGTGCTGGAGCCACTTGCAGCAGGGAAATGATGTTTCCAGGGCTGCTTACTTGGTGTTGGGCTGAGAAGTTTGAGGACAGGCCACCTTGTTGTGGGAATTTGTGCAGAAAAATTTGCATTTTGGGGTACTGAATGAACTGCTATGCATAAGGGAAAGGATTGCTAGTCCAGGTCCAAATCACTGATTATCTTTTTATTTTTATCGTTTTTTGCTGTATTGTGCTCCTTGGGCTGTTGATGAAAACCCACAGAGCTCCCTGCAGAAGAAGGTAAGTCATGGGCTGGAGGTGGCAGTCCATGCCTTGAGTCTGGGTGGAGTGTGCTGGGGACAAGGAAGAGAGAATCTCTGGGGTCTTTTAATCTTGGTTTTAATCTCAGAGAAAGCTGGACTGACAGTAGAGCTTCCCCTGTGATGGTGAGGCTGCCCCTGTGAATAGAAACACAGAGGATTTGGTTTTGGTAGTTAAAAACAGGAAGTAAAACCAGGGCAGTGCCAGAAATGGAAGCATTTCATTTTAGAGAGAACCCCCCTCTGCAATGCCACATCCTCACCAATGCCCATGGCCAAGGGGCACCAGAGCAGCCCTGAAGGAAGCAGGGATGCAGTTCTCTGGGTGTTGGGGCTCAGTGGGACCTGTCTCCTGGGGATTTTCTGGAGCACTGACTGTGCTTGGCTTCATGTTTTCCCACCAGGAAAGTCCCTCTGGGAGCTGGTGCTGGAGCAGTTTGAAGATCTCCTCGTCCGCATCCTTTTGATGGCAGCTTTTCTGTCCTTTGTAAGTACCCAGAGCTTGGGGTGGCACCTTCTGGGGCACACAGGGCCTCAGGTGACATCCAAAGAGGAAAGGAGAGCAGGTGTGTGTGGGAGATGCAGCAGCAGAGCAGTGGTTTCTAGGGCATAGAGGCAATATCACTGCATCTGCTCAGAGATGGGACTGGAGGATTTTTCAGTAATGCTGATCCATCCAAAAGTGATCTCAGACAACTCCCTGGGCTGCCTTCCCCTTTACACAGGGCTTTTCCAGGCTGGTGATTTGAGCCTGGTTTGCAGTGCCCCAGTACTGAACTGCCAGTTCAGTTTTGCCCACAATCTACCTTGGGAACAGCTCTGCATGAGGAGATGTTTCCCATCAAGGTGCTGGAGAATGATTGATTTTTTGGAGTGTAAGTCAGTGTGTTTGGCAGTAGGATGGCAAAGCTGAGACTCCTGTCCCTTCCTTTCAGATGTAGCTCATGGGTAGATACAGGGCAAGGCTGGTTCCCTGTGGGGTTTAATACATTCCCAAAACAACATGCAGTGAAGTGAATGCAGGTAAAGCAGGTGTGAAGCCCTGTGCCAGAGGTCAGGTCCTTGTGCCAGTGCCTCTGTGACAGAACAGAGAGGTGTTGCTGTGTTGACACAGTGCAGGTCGATGAACAGTTAAATGGAGTGGAAATATTTGTGTGTGTGCTTCATTTGTACTATGGTATAAGGCCTTTGTGGGGTGGAGAGGGAGCTCAGGGTGGTAGAAGCCACAAGGTCAGTCCTTGCTCTGTAGAGCTGCTCTTACTGCACTGATTATTTGTGGACCTTCTGCCCAGGAGGGGCTGCAGTGCTGCCTGGTCTCTCCAGTTATCAGATCATGGCCATGGTCTCCCCATGGGTGCACTAAACACAAAGAGAGAGATTTTTCTGGTGCAAACACTCATTCAGGCATTGCATGGCTATTTGCTCCAGCCCTATTTATTCAGTGCATTGGCTCATCCCAGCAGAGGACTGGAGGCTCCAGCAGTGGGATATGGAAATTCCACTTTTTGACCAAGCCATGTGGGTCTGGCCACCTCCAGGCTGTTTCTTCTCCAGCAAATAACCACCTGTGGTTTGGCTCTTGTTTCCATCATTCATCTTAAAATGTTGCTGCTCTTGTTTGAACCACATCGTGCTCCTTCTTTTCTTTTGCCACCAGATCCTGGCCTGGTTTGAAGAAGGAGAGGAGACCACGACAGCTTTTGTGGAGCCCGTTGTCATTATAATGATCCTGATTGCCAATGCTGTGGTGGGTGTGTGGCAGGTAAGGCACAGCCTGCCCTTGGGGTCTCTGCTCCACAGGGCTGAGATCCTTCATCTAAAGGTCTGCTTGCTTCATGCCCTTGGAAACTCATTTTTCAAAGGTTAATTTTCATGTTGGCTGTGCTTCCCCGTGCCCCTGCACATATGCTCAGTCGCTGGCTGCCTCTTGGCTCGATTTTTCAGGCTTTCTTTGGCAATTCTTGCACGTTGGAGCTTATCTTGCAGTTGTCCAGGCAAAAACTGCTTGTGTCCTGGCCAGGGCCAAATGCATTTTCCAAGGGAAGGTCTTTGCTCTGCCCACCAGAAAGCCACAGTGGCTACTGCCCCTCACCTCACTGTGTCCCTGCTGGGGGGTGAGCAAACACTTCAGCCAGTGATGCTCCTCTTTTGCATCTATTCATTATAAAGCCATTTATTTATCTGCAGCTTCATCTGAGGTGAAGTTGCTGAATGGGGAGAAATACAATTGGTTGGGATCCACTGCTTCCCAAACCAAGAATGAGATGATCAGCCCCAAAGGTCCAGGCAATGTCCAGGATCTGGTGTGGTTTAAACCAGCAGGAATCATTTTGCAGAGGCTGAAGAAGTCGTGGTGCTTGTCCCATCCATGGTGTAAACGGATTCCAAAGCCAGGGCTGGGGTTTGGGTTTTCCTCTCTTTGCAGTGGGTGGGGAAGGAAGCTGCTGGCAGCAGCAGCAGCAGCAGCAGCTCTGCTCCTCTCTGCTTGCAGGAGAGAAATGCTGAGAGTGCCATCGAGGCCCTGAAGGAGTACGAGCCGGAGATGGGGAAGGTGATCCGAGCCGACCGCAGCGGGGTGCAGCGCATCCGCGCCCGCGACATCGTCCCCGGGGACATCGTCGAGGTGGCAGGTAGGGTGTGGGGTGGGGTGGGATGGGATGGGATGGGATGGGATGGGATGGGGACGTGCTGCTGCCCAGGGGGCTCCCCCAGAGCTGAGGCTCTTCAGCCTGCCTGAGCATCAGGCGGTAGAGAACAGCAGAAAAGAGAAAAAAAATTATCAATTTCTGATGCGGGTTTTGTGTTTTGAGAGTTTCCCATTTTTCTGGAAGAACTAGGAGAACTTTCGATTTTCCACCAAGATTCCCTGTTTCTGGAAGTGGCTCTCCCATGCACATGCCCAGGCCAGGCGTGGGTGAAGGGCCAGTGCTGGGTGCTGCTGCAGCAGCCTGGGTGGGAAGGTTTCCTTGGGAGCAGGGCTGGCTGTCCGGGCACGGTGAGAGGCAGGGGGGATGAGCTGCAGGCTGCTTTTGCCTCTGGGTGGGTTGTACCCCCCAGCCCTTCTGTTGGAGCTGTGCATTACCAGAGCGTGCCTGGGGCTGTGCTGCCTGCCCCAGCAGAGCTGAGGAGGATGCATTCCAATTATTCCGTCTTGTTTGTTCCTAAAATGATGTTGTAAAGCCCCAGAGCCACAAAACTAATCCTCTCCTTTCCTCCTCGTGGCCCTGCTGCTGGAAACATGCTGCAATCCCTCCCGTGCCCAGCCAGCTTGCTGTTATTTATGCTCCTAGTTGGACTTCAGCAGGAAGATGAATACAAAAATAATGGAGGGAGGATCAAGCCAGCCGGATCCTCAGCTGGGTGAGCTGGCAGCACTCCCAAACCAGCTCTGACAATGCAGTCCAGCTGCTGACCTGGCCTTTAATTAAATTAATGAATTATTAACAAAATTCTGCCGTCTTTCCCTAAATCAAGTCCATACTGCCTGCCCATCAGCAGCCCAATATTACTTTTTAATGGCACCATCAGCATTGCAACTAGAATGGAAAGAGCTGAGCTCTCTGGAGGGGTTTTGCAAATTATTAGCAAATTGTGGGTTTAGGAGGTTATGGAAAGTGGTGAGGGTGCTGTCAGGTGCCTGGTAGGAAAGCACACCAGGAGGAAAAGCTTTGAACCTGCCGTGCACATCCAGGTGATGCCCTGGATGTGTGACAACACAGGCAGGAGGGACTGGCTGCTGTTTGCATGTGCAAATGCCATAAATTTGGCAGCAGGGAGCAGGAAACCTGTTACACTGAAACAAGGAGGGGGGTGGCTGGAAGTTGGCAGGCTGCTTAAACCCAGCTGGGTTTTGCCCTTTTGTGACAAGGCCATGGAGGTGAGTCCTGGTGCAGGCAGAGCATCTCTCTGGGAGCTCCACTGGGTGCTGTGAGCCCTGTGGTGCTCGGGCAGTGCCAGTGGGCACAGCCAGGCAGTGTCCTCCTGTTTTCAGCTCTTTCTCTTGGGAGATTTGTGGTGCTGGGGGCCACATGGCACCTGTTCAGTACCTGGCTAATGGCCAGGCCAGCTCTGTTCTGTGCCATGGGATATTAAGGCACTGTGCACCCTGGAGCAGGTGCCACCCCTGTGGCACCAGGGCTCTTTGTCCCTGGATGTTGCAAGAGTCCTCCTCTGCAGGATTAGCTCATGTTTGCAAGTCCTCCTGCCTTTCCCGGGGGAAGAGGAGCTCTTTGCTCCCTCTAAGATGCTCCAGCCCCCTTGAACAGATGCAGAGTCTGAGTCTGTGCATGAAGTGGAGGATTTGGGGAGGTCTGTGCTGGCACCCCCCAGCTCAGTGTCCCCCAGCTAGGTGTGACAGGAGGAGCAGGGCAGGTGTGGCTGGGTGGCAGATGTTGCTGCTGCATCCTGGAGCGTTGGGATGTGCAGCTGGAATAAGTGGCTGGGTTGTGGAGCAGTGCCAGCCCCCTCCTGCTGTGCTGGGGGGGTTTACGAGCCCTGGGAGGAAGCACTCGTTAAAGTCTGGGATTGGAGAGCATCGTTAGCAGCCAAGCCCGCAGTGTTGTGTAAGGGATGTGAGGGGCTGGCAGCCAGGGCTCCCTCAGCCTCAGTATTTCCACAGTGCTGGAGTTGTGTCCTGCCGATAAGGGAGCAGGAGGAAGAGCCAGCAGGAAGAAACCCAGAGGGAAAAGCAGCTTTAAATGGTTCTTTTTTGTTTTTTTTAAGGAAGCACTAGTGCCTTGGAGGGTGGTGTTGGGTGGCTGGCAGTGGATGGGGCAGCTTTCACCTGTGCCCACTGTGCCATGCCAGGAGAACCAGGGATGGGTGTTTGTCTTGGACACAGATTTTCCACATTTAACAGCTTCCAGTCAGCCCAGAGAAACCTGAAACAGGGTTAAGACCACATTAGGAAGCTCAGATTGCTTCAACATGGGGATGTCCTGGTTTTTGCAGGATAAAGGAGAGACAGGGACATGGTGGGGAAGGGGATGCAGCACAGCAGGCAGGGCACCACCAGGGTTTGGCTGGGGGCTGACTTGTAAATTATAGACAGACAAAATTAAGCTTTAACAAAGCTTTAAATGCAGAAATGGGGTATCCCAGTGCAGGATCCTTTGCCAGGGGCTGGACCCTTCATTGCTCCAGGCTGGGTGCTGCTGTGCACTTGCACATGGTTGGTGTCAGTTTGGGGTTTGCTGACCCCATTCCCATTGGGGTGTTGGGTGCTGCCAGTGCCTCCTGACAGAGCTGCTCTGCTCCTGTCCTTGCAGTTGGTGACAAGGTGCCAGCAGACATCCGGATCATCGAAATCCGCTCCACCACCCTGCGGGTCGACCAGTCCATCCTCACAGGTGTGTGGGGCTCTCCTGGAGCAGAGGCTGCTCCCTTCTGCTGTCTTCCTGGAGGCAGAGTTTGGAACTGATGCTGGGCTAAGTGCTTTGCTGGGGTGGGAAAGGGTGGGAGAGCAAGATTTAGATGATGCTTGGACCTTCCCAGGTCCTCAAAGTCACAGAGTAGGTGAGATGTGTCTGGTGCTTGGGTGTTCTTCCTGCAGAACACAAAGCCTGGGGTTTTCCTGTGTGACATGTGGGGTTTGACATCCCCGTGGTGGATGTTTGGATAGTTTGGTGGCACAGTGCTGCTCTAGAGCACTGTGGGGTGTGTGATGCAGGCTTGGAGCAGGGATAAGCTGAGGCTGGAGAGGGAACATGGGTGATCCATCTCTCCCCTCTTGTCTTGGCAGGGGAGTCTGTGTCGGTGATCAAACATGCTGACCCCATCCCTGATCCCCGGGCTGTCAACCAGGACAAGAAGAACATGCTTTTCTCTGTAAGTCCCTTACATCTGTCTCCACCTCTCCTGTGGTTTTCCAAAGTGCAGAGACTGGTGGATGTGGGAGATCTCTGAGCAGAGAAAGGGAGTGCATGCATAAGACCTGAATCCATAAAAAGAGCCCCAAATCCATAAAAATAAGAACCTGCTTCATTTGGATTTCATTTAGGTTGTGGCACATAAGGCTTTTAAATACCTTGGGCAATGTCAGAGCACTTTTTTTTCCGTCAAGTAAGATGCATTATGGATGGGGAAGAGGTTTGTAGTTGAGCCTGGAGCTGTTGCAAATTTGGGTCTTCTCCTTTCTCATATTCTTCTCAGGCAGAAGTCAAGTTCTCGAGGGGTTACAACTCTCAGGAAGGGTTCTCCTACTCCTTAGGGTGGGTTTATATAAAAACCCAAAATGTCCCATTTTCCTTTTGACCAAGAGCTCACGTTCTCCTGTCACAATGAGGAACCCATTTCTCTGCTCAAACCAAGAGGTTTCATGTTGCAATAATTATGTCATAATTATGTCAAGACAGACACTGGCATCACCACCAGTCCTTTATTAGCAAACTTCTCATGCCTTTTTATAATGTACTTCTTTCTGATAACTCTGACTCCTTCCCTCATAGGCAGCTTCAAACAGCCCTGACTGGCTAAACCCCAACCTGTCCCTTACCCAGCCACCTGGGCCTGTCTGTCCCTCACACAGCATCTTGTTACCTCATCTGTCCCTTGCACCACCACATGTCCCTTCCTCCTCACAGCACAGCCAGCAGCCTCCATCCCAAACTGCAGCAAACTCTGGTACTGCCACTTGTGGCCAGCTAGCCCACTTTTATAGCAGCCAAACTCATCGGGCGGGCACGGATGTTTCCACTCCTCAGTAATCAGTACAGGAATAATTCATCAGGAGAGATTGCCTTCTGCACTATCCTTTCAACCTGTCTTTCCCCAGTTTCATCCTCATAGCTGTGGTTACTGCGCTGCAAAGAGAGAGAAAGGACAGCAACTCACACGGACTTCTTTAGGGAAAAAAGGTTAATTTTATTGTACAGACAGCCCAGATTTGAAGTGTGTTATGTGCAGCTAGGACAGGACAGTAGTTCATTGGGCAATTGGGAAAAACATCAGGTGTTAATCTTTATGATGAATTCCACTCTGTTTGTCACCATGTTCTCACCCTGGGAGACTCCTCCCTAACTGAAGCTGCAGTCAGCTTGTCAGCCTGGGAATGGAGCTGAGAGTCAGGAGAAATCCAGGCCTGAAAAGAATTTCCAAGCTGTAATTCCCCAGCTCTCTAAATGTGTGTGTCCACACATACCCACTGTGCTCCTCTCCTCCCCTCCCAGGGCACCAACATTGCAGCCGGCAAGGCCGTGGGGATCGTCATTGCGACGGGGGTGTTCACCGAGATCGGGAAGATCCGCAACCAGATGGTGGAGACGGAGCCTGAGAAGACGCCGCTGCAGCAGAAGCTGGACGAGTTCAGCCAGCAGCTGTCCAAAGTCATCTTCCTGGTGTGCATCGCCGTGTGGCTCATCAACATCAGCCACTTCAGCGACCCCGTGCACGGCGGCTCCTGGTTCCGGGGGGCCATTTACTATTTCAAGATCTCGGTGGCGCTGGCGGTGGCCGCCATCCCCGAGGGCTTGCCGGCCGTCATCACCACGTGCCTGGCGCTGGGCACTCGCCGCATGGCCAGGAAGAACGCCATCGTCAGGAGCCTGCCCTCGGTGGAGACGCTGGGCTGCACCTCGGTCATCTGCTCCGACAAGACCGGCACCCTCACCACCAACCAGATGTCCGTGTGCCGGGTGAGAGCTGGGCTGGGCCCGGGATGCCTGCAGTGAAATGAGGGGAGGGGGCTCCGGGCAGCTCTTTAAAATGCTCTTTGTTGTATCCAAATGATACGGCAATCCACGGGTTGTGGGTGGCAAGAGCCCAGCCTGTCAGCCACAGCTTCTCTAGGTCTGGTTGCAATGCATTATAAAGTTTTCATTACAGAGCAGCTTAATACATGACAACCAATCAATACTTTTACTTATTACTATAGCCTGTCATAACTACTAACATTACCATATTCGTTATTAACTATTTTCCAATCACAAAATGTTAGTATGTTACAGTTAAGCTAGAAGTTGTTTTTTAGTTTTCTTGCAGTTGAAAATTCTGAGATCTTTTCTCTACTTGCAATATTGGATTTCTTGTTTGCCTGTGAAAATCTTTTTGCTTGGTAAAAATATCTTTTTTTTTGAGGTGGGTTTATCCTTTGCTCTAAGTCATAAAATCCCCTTCCAACTCACTGTCTCTTTGCCTTCTAGTTACCCAGTAGGACTGGCTTAGCAATTCTTTTTTTCTCTATCAAAACTTGCTATAATTTCTATTCCTTCTTCAGATTCTACATTCAGAGATCTTTCTGTTATACATACATATCTGTGAGACCTTCCTGTCAAATCCTTATCCTTCCCAACACTAGAGAGGCAGGAACAGAGGCTAGACAGAGTTAAGAGGAATAAAGTGATTATTTATTAAGGGGTCTTCAAAGGCCACACCCTGGCAGTGCCACAGTCATGGCCATGCCTGGATGGCTCCAAGATGGAAGCAAAAGAGAATTTGGTCACGAGATCTCACATTTTTATAGGTTTTAGTCCATTTGTATGCAGGAGTCAACTGTCCCATTAATAGCCTCAAATTATGAAGTTTCATCCTCATTGCTTGCTTGCCTGCCCTCCTCACGTTGTTTGTGCTTAGGGCCTGAAGTTTGAAGAGATTGTCCTTGAGTCCCCAGCTGGAATGGGACTGTTCTGTCTTCAGCACCTGTGAAAAGATCCTAGGAACCCTTAATATAAAACTAAAAGCTGCACACCCAAGCAGAACAGAAAAACTTAAGGCATCACAGGTGATGTGCTTGAGAGCACCCCATGCTGTGGTGATGGGATCTGTATCCTCACCAGAGTTGTGCTGGGTTAGGAATGTGGGGGTGAGCAGGGAGGAGGGTTTATAGGAAGCCCGAGGTTCCCCTGGCCAGGGTCAGTAAGGATCAGGGCTTCTCTTGGCTTGGGTACAATTAAAAAACTCACTTTTATCAGCACTCCGTTGGGGAGGTGCTGTGTTGCAATCTCCTTTCAGGGGTCAATTTCCAGGGAATGTTTCTTCCTGCTGGGATGTGACATTGAAACAGCTCCTGGAGATGCCAATGCAATCAGCCTCTCCTCTCCTCTCCTCTCCTCTCCTCTCCTCTCCTCTCCTCTCCTCTCCTCTCCTCTCCTCTCCTCTCCTCTCCTCTCCTCTCCTCTCCTCTCCTCTCCTCTCCTCTCCTCTCCTCTCCTCTCCTCTCCTCTCCTCTCCTCTCCTCTCCTCTCCTCTCCTCTCCTCTCCTCTCCTCTTGTCTTTAACCAGTGAGAAATCCTGGACCATGCAGAATTACAAAGCCTGGACCCGTGAAAAGCATTTCTGATGGGGGGAGCCCTGGGGTGGTTTGGTGAAGAGTTTGAAGGCTCCTCATCTACCAGAGAGTTTTGCTCCCACACGACTGGCCATGTGGAGAGGTGACTTGTTAGGAAAGCCTGGAAAACCATCCGAGTACTTCTCAGTTTTCCCATTAATCCATGAGTGTCAGGAAAGCTTTTTACATGGCTTTGGCATGTTGTTTTTATAGGAGAACCTTGGAAAATGTGTTGCTGTGGGAAAAAAAGGACCTGGCCAACATCCCTCCTCTCTGACACGCAGATAGTGTGGTGGGAAGCTGGGACAGTGCTGCAAACTGGCCATGGGCTTTGGCCACTGGTTAGCTCAGCACAAACTGCAGATGAATGGAAATGTCTGGTATTCCTGCCCTGTGAGTGATACACAACAAGACAGGGCTGGAGCAAAGTAGGGACCAAGCTGGCCGTGTCTCACAGGAGGAGGTTCCCACCAGCCCCGTGTTCAGAGCCAGGGATGCAGTGAAGTAAGGACAGGGAGACTCCAGTGGGGTCTCCTGAGCTCTGCCCACTGCAGGAGGAGAAGGAGGAGTGACTGTGCCTTCCCAAAGCACTTCCTACCAGAGGCTGTGCTCTTTGAGCTTGGAGGGAAGTGCCACCATCCCCTGCAGTGTGGCACAGCCAGGAGAGTCAGGGTGGGAATGCTGAGCAGGGAGAGGGGCAGAGTGGGGCACTGGCATACAAGGGTTTTGACATCGATTGTTATTTGCAGAATGAACTCAGCAACTTTGCACAAAAAAAAAAAAAAAAAAAGGCAGCAGTTAAAAAGTCAAAGTATCCTCCAGCCCATCTCCCCATAAGCCCATTCCAATATTTGTTTATTCACTTGGCTGGATCCTGGCTGCCAGGGCACAATGCTGGCAGGAGGGCTGGCCCCGGGAGGCACAGGCAGGGCTGTTAATGTTTAATGGACAGGGATTCCCCTGCTGACGTGGCCAGGACGGGGCTGCCCTGGGAGGGGCAGGTGGGTAAATATTTGTGTATTTGTGCTGGGCAGCCCTTGGCATGTCCGGGACACTTTGTGTGCCAAACAGAGCTCAGCCATGGGGGTGAACAGCCAGAATACCCTGTCAATAACCTGGGAAAATGTATTAATTGAGTGTGATTTTATTAACTTGCCCATTAATTGGGTGAGTGCAGCTGCAGGGCTTGCTGCTGAGTGGGCCCTGCTCAGTGTCTCACTGCTGGCATCGGGTCTGTCAGCTGTGAAGTGACTCTTGAGAGGCTTCAGGTGTGGTTTCAAACCCTCACTGGGTTTCAAGAGCTGTGCCATGTCTCTGGGTCCCTCCCAGTGCTGGGTGCTGTTTGAGCCAGCTCAGCAGGACACACGTGGGCCCCAGGTGGGCAGCAGGGCTGGATCTGTGCCCCCCAAAATGAGCCCCCCAAAATGAGCCACCCAAAATGAGGTGCTTCGTGCTTTGTCCACCCAGGGTGGCTCAGACTTTGGTGCTTTTGCTCTGACCTCAAGTCCATTCAAGTTTGCAGTTAGAAAGCCACAAACCCACTCAGTAAGTCAGAGTAAACCTGTGGTTTGTGTCACTGTGTGGCCAACTGGGGGTCTCTGAGGTCACCATGTCCCCCAGCCCAGGGCATGGAGGAGCCAGGAACATCCTTCTCCCAGCCATTAAATAACCATGGAGCAGGGGGAACCTGGCAGGCTGAGAAGGGGCATAGGAGCATCACAGCTCTCTCTGCTCTCACATCTTTAAATCATTCTCCTAAAACTTGCAGCACCCTTTTATGCATCCGACTTAATTTTCCAGGAAGGTGGCATTTGAAAATCAGGACCCAAAGTGGAGATGTGAGCTCAGGGGGTTGGGGGGGAAAGATGCTGGCCCCCCATGTCTGGGAGGAGGTGATTTGTGATGTTTGGCTGTCTCTGAGATGGTTGCTGGTGTTTTGGGGAACAAGGGCAGAAAGGGGTTTATTTTCCACAAAGCTTGTAGCAGAGCCTGGATGTGCAAACTCCCATCCCTGGTGCAGCTGCCCAGGAGCTGTGCAGGCACTGTTTGCTTTGCAGTCTCCAGGGCACTGTGCCTTGGCTCAGCACTGCTCTCTGTCCAAACCTGTCAATAATTACGGGGAGACCTGGCTGGGGGTCCCCAGGGACTGTGCCAGTTGCCAGTGGGTGCCTGTTGGCTGGAGCTGCTTCCAGTGCAGGAGGAAAATGATGCTGATCCATGGGTTGATTGATGGAATAGTGACTGATGATTACAGCTCTTAGAGCTCCAGACAGAGCTCCTGCCTTGTCTGCCTCTCAGTGAGTAATTCTTTTAAAGACACTACAGAACATACAGAGTAGTGGAGATCAATCCTTCACACCTGCCTTCTCCACAAGCCCACAGCTGCTGCTCCAGGGATGGTGTGGGGTGTGTGGTGATCCACGAGTGCCCTTTGCTTTCTGCAAACACACAGAGCAGCATCCAGCTGTGTGATACAGCACTGGGGCTGGGCAGGATCCATGGGACAGGAGAGTAAAAGTGATGCTGGAGCACTTTGGGAGAAGGGTGCACTCTTTGTGAGAATGTAGTTACATTTTTCTTCCAGCCTCTCTGTTGCATTAAAACCCCAATTCACTGTCGTGACTTTAAAAGGTTCAGGGCAGGGAGAAGCCCTGGGATGCTGCTGGATGCTGGAGCTGCTGTTCACTGTGCAGTACAAGAGGTTGGGCAGCCCCTCTGTGAGCCTGGCTTGTCAGCAGCTCCCAGCTGAGCTGCAGCATTCCCACTTCCTTCTATTGCTCCTAATATAATTTATATTATTTTTGTGATGGAAACTTTAGTTCTGCTCTTAACTGCTTAAGACACAGCTATTTCCTCTGGACTGTTTCCACTGCCCACAAACCTGCCCACTTCTCAGTCTGGAAATCTGCCAAAACACCGACAGCCTGAGAGAGCTGGGCTCTTCAGCCTGGGGAAGAGAAGGCTCCAGGAAGAGCTTGGAGCCTCATCCAGTGCCTAAAGCAGCTCCAAGAGAGCTGGAGAGGGACTTTGGACAAGGGCCTGGAGCAACAGAACAAGGGGAATGGCTTTAAGATGAAGGAGGGGAGATTTAGATCAGATTTGAGGAAGGAATTGTTCCCTGGGAGGGTGGGCAGGCCCTGGCACAGGGTGCCCAGAGCAGCTGTGGCTGCCCCTGGATCCCCGAAAGTGTCCAAAGCCAGGCTGGACAGGCATTGGAACAACCTGGGACAGTGGAATCTGTCCTTGGCCATGGAAGGGAGTGGGATGAGATGAGCTTTAAGGTCCCTTCCAACCCAAACTGTTCTGTGATATTCTGATCACACCAAAATCCTGCAAACACCTCTGCAGGGCCCTGGCTGCCCCCATGCTCAGCCAGGCACACAAGCTGGGAGCAGCAGGAAATTTGATATAACCTCTGGTTGCTGTGGGTTATGTAGCACCTTTTTTTTAAAAGGCATGGAAAAATAAGAGAGCTTGGAATGCTTTTTTTTTTTTATTTCCCTTTTCCCTTTTTTAATAAGAAAGACGCTATTGTGAAAGTAATCATTGTTTTGTAGCCATGAGCATTTGAAAACAAACAAGCCCATATCAGGCAAACCCATCAGTGGCTGGGGTGGGTGCTTTCAGCTTTTCTAATAAATGAGTCTGGTTGTTGTTTCAGGAGCCCATTTTCTGAAGAGGCCAGGAGATTTTGGCTCTCTGGAAGGCTAATGGCATTGGATGTCTCAAAAAAAGATGATGGGTGCTTAGGCTTCAAAGGTTCCTTTTGATGTTGTCTCAGACTGGGGGCCTCACTGCAGGTTCTGGTTCTGTCATCTCGGGGGGGGGGGGGGTGTTACCAAAGGAAATAGGATGTGGTTTTGCTTTCTTTATTTTATTGAGTTTACACCTACTGCCAGAGGATCCCAGTGCCTCCAGAGGACCTGGGGCACCTCTTCTGCAGCCTTTCAGCTCCTTATTTTCTTCAAAACCTTTCAGGGGCGCTGATGGGCCCTGGGAGAGGAGCTAAGGGCATTAGCCCAATAAACAGGATATCTGCAAATAGCTGGGGAGCCATGGCGAGGTTGTTTTGGGCTCAGAATTACTCACACAGGAGATGAATGCTTTGAACCTGCTCCTTTGATTTGCCTAAACCTGCAAAATAGGGAGGTGAGGAAACCCCCTGGGGTGTCCTGGTGCTGAACATGCTGGGAATGTGCTCCCCTGAACATGCCCTTCATTGCTTGCCTTGGCCCTCAGCTCGTACCTGGGGACACCTCCTGTGTGGGGGAGGCTGCACTGACGAGATGTTCTTATATTATTAGCAATAATTAATAATAATAGCAAATTAACCTCTGTTTGTTGCCAGAGGAAACGTGGAAGGCAGAGAAGTGGGTGGTAACCAGAGCTGTTGCATCTCTGGTGCTGAGTGATGCCTGCTGATTTCTGCAGCATCTGTTGCTTCCCTCTCCTGGGGAGCAACTCAAATAACCAGAAGAAAATAAACAGAGAAAAAAAACAATTATTTTGAGACAGGTTGGAGTGGGACAGTTTTCCCTGCACCTGCTTTCTGGGGGCACTCAGCAAGTTCGTGGAGCTGAGGAGAGCAGCACTTCTCTGCAGCCAAATTAAATCCTGGCTTCTCCCTGCAGCAAGGGAAATGCATTTGCCAAAACAGTTTTATTTATTTATTTACTTACTTTCTTGTTTATTATGTTGCTTTTTGGCTTCAGTGTGGGTCATAAATAACAAGAAGCAGAAATGAGATTTCTGAACTGTGTCCTTGGCTGGGGCCAGGCCCTGCTCTTGTTCCCAGGGATGCTGCCCTCAAAGGTGGGCTGTGCTGAGAGGGATCATGGGGGAAATGGCAGAGCCTGGGAAGAGGGGAATTTTAATTTTATTTCAGACTTTGAGGGATTTGTCTCATTATAGCAGCAAAAGAGAAACGAGAAGTATTTTGAAAGGCAAAAATCACTAAAATAGAATGTGGGGGACTTCTGTGGCTCACTGAGGTTTTATTAGTGAGCTGAGCTGTGATCCCAGTAAGGCACAAGGCTGGTGGCTGGCAAGGGGTGGCCGGGGCAGCTGCTCAGATCCTGCCCTGCAGAGGCTTCCCAGGGCAGGAGTGGAAACCTTGACCCAGCTCCTTCTCTGCTCCAAGAAAAACACAGGCACCTTCTTAGGAGCAGGCTGGGCTTCTCTCCTGTCCCAGGGAAGGAAAGAGCTGGAGGAGGCAAACATGAGAAGGGCAGAGGAGAGCTGGGAGGATTTGGGGACAGCCAGGAGCAGTGGCTGACCAGGGATGGGCCTGAGCCTGGTGCCAGGGCTGTGGCTGGGACAGTACCAGCTGGTGGGTGTCCAGGCTGGGCACGAGGGTTGGACCAAAAATCTGCTGCCTAATGCTGTGTTTCCACCTCTCCTCCTGGCAGATGTTCATCATGGAGAAGGTGGAGGACACTCAGTGCAGCCTGCACGAGTTCAGCATCACTGGCTCCACCTATGCCCCCGAGGGACAGATGTGAGTGAGGGTCCCCTCTGCAGGGACACAGGGTGGCCTGGGCTGGGGAAGATGGGAGGGGGGGGTTCATGGCCATGGGTAGGGGTGCCCATGAGAAAGGAGGGTTTTCTGTGGTGGTTTGCAGTCCTGCCATGGGGATACCTGCTGGGCACTGTCTTTTGGGCACACTGGGCTTGCAGTGGTGGGTGACTGTGCTGTGCTGTGCTGTTCATGGGGACCAGGGCAGTTGTCTCAGTCCCTCACATCCACCTCCTGCCCCAGGATTTGGGTGGTTCTCAGCCTGGCTCTGCCTCCCCACTGCTCAGCAAAAAGGGCTTCCACACACTTGGCTCTCCCTTTGTCAGCAATCCCAATAAAACAAGCTCACCTGTGAACCAGAGAAGATGACAAATGTAGGAAAGGTGATGAGCAGGGCTTTTTGCAGTAGGTGATGACTCTCCATATTCCTGGAGCCTGCAGTTTGGGTATTGACTGGTGACTGCTGCCCCTGCCCCGAGCAGAATGCAGAGTGGGCAGCTTGTCTAGGAGCCACCAGCAATGGCCAAGGGACCTGGCAAACAGCTGAAACCCCACAAGGAAAGTGCTCCCCGAGCCCTGTGTCCACAGCAGGGATGGCTCCCGTGGCTGCTGTGCCCAGGGCACGATCCTGCTCATGGCAAAGTGTGTCTCAGGGCAGACGTGGGCTTTGCAGAGCTGCAGCCCAGCACAGGGAGTGGAAGCTGGGGGCTTTTTCCTGGGGTTTTCTGCTGCTGTATTTATTTATTCCTGTTCCTTTGGAAGAAGGTGGTGGCCCTGAGTGTGGCAAAGTCTGGGAAGAAGGCAGATGAGGGGCTCAGCTGGTGGTGGAAGCACTCTCTGCTCCCCTTTGCTTTGCTCAGTGATCCCAGACACATTTGTCACCAAGGTCCCTTCTGCTCATCCATGGAGCAGCTGTAATTCATCTCACCCACAGACTTAATTTCATGAATATTTATGGAGCCAATTTGATCCTTGGCTAGGAATCTCCATTAAAAACTGAGCCAAGTCATAAGCTGGTATCAATCAGTGCATTTCAGTTAAAATTGAGGAGGACAGGGGGGCTGAACTTGTGCCTGCCAACCTCTGAAGCTCAGAGTCCCCTATCCTCTGGGGACTGCTTTTAGGGCCACTGTGTTGGTCTGCCACAATTTGTGTTGAGTTTTGCTTGAGCCCTGTGCCTGTACTGGATATTGAGAGGGGTGTGTGGGTTTGCTGAGGTGTCACAGAGAGAACTCCCCTTACCCCAGGGCTGGTGGGACTGAAATGCTTGTTTGCTTTAACCTGGCCATGGCAGGGGGATATTTCATGCTGGACCCTGGGTTTGTTCATGTTTCTCCCAGCACATGGCTCTCACCTGGTCCATGCAGGGACTGCTGAGATGGGGCTGTAACCTGCCATCCCTTCCCACCAATATCCGGGGGATCACATGCTGCAAAAGCCATGCTTGGTGTGTCCACAGCTCCCTCCTCCCTTCCTGTGAGCCCAGGGCCAGCATGTCTGGGCAGGAGCAGTGGATCTCCCTTCCCACTCACAGCCCAGTGTGGCTTCATCTCCCTCAGCAAACAGATTTTTCAGATTTTCTTGGCTGCTCCGTGTTTTCCGCTCCCGAGCTGTAACAAGGGCTCCAAAATGTTCTTTCCATTGGGAACCAACAGTGGAATAAGCTGATCCTAGTAAATGCCTGACAAATTATTTTTCCAGCCAGCAGATGACCGGCTGGGTTTATACAGCTCTAACCTGCAGTTACCTCTGCTGGAACCAGGATAATTTTTTATTTCCTTCAAAACCACTGCTACCATTCCTGCCACCAGGCGAGGAGAAGCATCTGGCTTGCCTGGAGTGCTCAGGGCTTCTCCTTTCCACTGCTATTTAGGAAGCAAAGATCACAGTTCACCACTTGCTTGGAAGCAGTCACAGCAGTGCAGCTGTTAAAGCTCTCTGCTGCTCCTAAATGCTCCCTTGGGTTCCCTATGGAGTGTGAAACAGCATCACAGGGAGGAGAAGGGACTTGCTGTTGGTTCCACATCTCCTGTGGATTCCAAGCAAATGGAAACCCCTGAGGAGGTGGATGTTAACATGAATTTCTTTGCCCCTTTTCTGGTCCATCACCTTCATCATCAGCAGCCTGGAAGCAGCCCTTGCTTGCTCTTTTGAACTTCTCTGCAGCCCCCCTTATTCTGGGCCACTTCCAGAATTTATTTGCCTCCTGTGATATTTTATTTGCAATTTAGTCCTGCCCCATTTAATAAAGTACAATTGCCAGCACTGGTGCTTTAACTGGGCTTTTGCTTTTGCTTCCACTTTTACAAGAGTGCTACATAGGCTATACATGCCCCTAGAAGGGATCTTTAGGCTGAGCTAGCTGTATTGGAGGTGTGAGCTGGTGTTGGGGTTGTTTTTTGTGCCGCAGCCTGAAGGACGAGCAGCCGGTGCAGTGCGGGCAGTACGACGGGCTGGTGGAGCTGGCCACCATCTGTGCCCTCTGCAATGACTCCTCGCTGGACTACAATGAGGTGTGGGGGCACCAGGGCCAGGGTGGGATGGGGAGGATGCTCTTGCTGTGCTTCAGAGCAAAGCCAGTAGAGTTTGTCCCTTGGGATCCCCTTCCCTGGCTTCAGCTCATCCCAAGGGGATGCTCTGGTGTGGTGGGTGACAGCATCCTGGGTGGCTGCAGCACATCCAGGATGTGATCTAAAGCTTAAGCTCTTTTGTTCTGCCCTCTAGTCCAAAAAAGTCTATGAGAAGGTGGGGGAAGCCACTGAAACAGCCCTGACGTGCCTGGTGGAGAAGATGAACGTTTTCAACACAGATCTCAGCAAACTCTCCAAGGTGGAGAGAGCCAATGCCTGCAATTCAGTGAGTGGGGAGAAGCCCCTGTGGGCTGCAGCACTGGGGGATGGGAGGGAGAGGAGGGGTTTAGGATGTCTGATATTTGGGCAATAAACACTTGCAGTGATCTAAGGGACTCATTTGGCACAAGGATGTGATTTCCAGGCTCTCATGGTGAGCTCTTTTTGGAGCAATGGTCCTTGAGGACCAACCTACATGGGGCTTTGGAGCAGGTGATTCCTGAGGCTCCAACTCAGTCCAGTCCCTGCTCAGTCAGGAGAGACCCTCTGAGTGATAGCCCAAGCTCTGGCTGCAGATGAGGAAGTTTGGAGTTATCTTTAGGTGCCCAGTTTGCACTGAGCAGCCCCCCTCCAGCATGAACCAAACCCTATTCCCCAGAGCTCTGCCTGCCCCAGTGACACTTACTCCTTGGAAACATCTATTTTTGACATGAAAATATCTTATGCTGGCTATTCCCCTACTCCAGCGTCTCCCTGTCCTCCTGGGTGAAAATACACTTTATTTTGGGTCTGTATTTCCTCCACTTTAGATCTTAAAATGTCTTTACTTGCTCAAAGGGCTCTCTGTTCCAGCATTTGTTCCCTGGATAGGTCTGTGCAGGTTGTAATTAATCTCCTGACTCCTTTTGCATATGGAAAGCTTGTAAGCTTTTAGCCCTGTCCCGTGCTCCCTGGCTCCTGTGGCTGCCTTTCTCCTCCCATCCCAGGACTCAGCAGGGTTGCCAGGCAAGGCAGAGAGCACGAGTGTCCCTGGCATGTCCTGGCTCAGCCCAGTGCTGTTCCTGCAGGTGATCAAGCAGCTGATGAGGAAGGAATGCACCCTCGAGTTCTCCCGGGACCGCAAGTCCATGTCTGTGTACTGCACTCCCACCGGGGCTGGCAACAACTCTGCTGGCAGCAAGATGTTTGTCAAGGTAGGGACAGAGCACCTGCAGGCTCCACACCCCCTGCACACCCAGCAGCGTTTGGCTGTGCTGCACAGGGCAGTGATGATGCTCTGCAGTTCCTCTCTCACTCTACCTGCCTGGGGATCCAGGTAGGCTGGTGGGGTCAGGGAGGAAGTGAGGCTTTGTCATGTTGATTAGGGAAAAAAGGGAGGGAGATGATTTAGAGGGAGGAAAAGGTGCCGAGTGTGCTGATGCTGGGGCAGGGGAGAGCTGCCCTCGTGCAAAATTTGGGCACTTGCCTCTATTAAAGGCTTGGACCCTCCAGATGCCAGTAATGCCCAAAGGATGATGTCCAGTTTTCCACTGTAACCATAAATAAAATAGTGTTTCATAGGGCATTTTCTTCCCAAGAGAAGAGATGCGGTGGAATTTCTCCCCGCTGACTCTGAGAAGATTTGGATATTGTTGTTCCCACTGGGACATTATCTGGGTAGGTGAACTCTGCCCTCCAGGTCAGGCTGGGACCCTCTGAAGCCTCTGGATCTGTGGCCCTGGGTGAGCTTTTTAAGAGGTGCAATAGAAGGATTGCAAGCTTTATATAAAAGAGTAATGTCAGGGTTCTTTGTAAGGTCAGAAGGGCTGGGGTGAGAGGCTGGGATGCTAAGGGACATGTTTTCCTGAATTGCAAAGGCATCACAAGCATCCACTGAGTATCCCACATTTTTTTTCTGCACAGATTTACAGCCCTCATTCCCTGCAGGTCGGAGCAGGGCTGTGTGGGGCAGGAGTATCTCGGTGTAGGTTTTGCAGGAGTCAGCTGGCTCTGCAGCAGATGCTGCTCTTGCTGACCTGGTGCGGGTTGGTGCTCCGGGCTGTGCTCGGTCAGAGGCTGCCATCTAGTGCCCCGAGCCACAGGGCCGGCATGTGTGCTGGAATTTGGAGGAGATTTCCTCTGCCTTTGCCCAAGCTTGGCACCTTCCCGCCCTCTGGCGCTGTGTGTGGTGCAGGAGCATCCTCCGGCTGCGCTGCAGCCCCTGAGCTCTGCTCTCCTCCGCAGGGTGCCCCGGAAAGCGTCATCGAGCGCTGCACCCACGTCCGTGTGGGCACTGCCAAGGTGCCACTGACAGCCCCGGTGAGGGACAAGATCCTGGGCAGGATCCGGGACTGGGGCATGGGCATTGACACCCTGCGCTGCCTGGCGCTGGCCACCCACGACTCGCCTGCCCGCAGGGACACCATGCAGCTGCACGACTCGGCCGCCTTCGTCCACTACGAGGTACGGACTGCAGCTTGGACAGGAGCTTTCCTCCTTATTCCCGAAGTGTTCCCGTATCCTCCCAGCTGGCCCAGCATGTTTTCCCTGTGGTTTCTCTGTGGGCAGTGTAATGGCTGAAGGATAACAAGTCCCTTCTCACTGAGCGTGTTTTCCTGTGGAGTGACTGCTGAGAGGGCCTTGGAGACCATTGTGAGGGATGGGGAGGAGGGGAGCAAAGAGAAAACGTGTGAGGAAGAGCAGAGGGGATGGGAGTGTCCCGTTGGATTGGGGCTGTAGAGTGCATCCATGGGGGGGTTGGTGGAAACCTCTTGAAAGCTTCTTCCCATGGGAAATCCCTGTGAAGGCCAGGCTGGTTTCACAGCAGGAGGGAAGTGGATGCATCCCAAGGGGTTAATGTGGGTCTGGGATATGTTCCTCCCACCCAGAACAACCTGACCTTTGTGGGCTGTGTGGGGATGCTGGACCCTCCCCGCAAAGAGGTCACGTCCTCCATCGAGATGTGCCGCAAGGCCGGCATCCGCGTCATCATGATCACGGGTGACAACAAGGGCACGGCCGTGGCCATCTGCCGCCGCATCGGCATCTTCTCAGAGAGCGAGGACGTGTCTGGCAAGGCCTACACGGGCCGGGAGTTCGATGAGCTGTCCCCCGAGGAGCAGCGCCAGGCGTGCCGGGACGCTCGCTGCTTCGCCCGCGTCGAGCCGGCGCACAAGTCCCGCATCGTCGAGTACCTGCAGTCCTTCAATGAGATCACGGCCATGGTGAGCCCTGGGGACATCTGTCACCCCGCTGTGCCCTCCTCCCCGCCCTGCTCCATCCCTTCACACTGAAGCACGGCTTTGTGCAGACAGGTGACGGTGTCAATGACGCTCCGGCGCTGAAGAAGGCAGAGATCGGCATCGCCATGGGGTCGGGCACGGCTGTTGCCAAGTCAGCTGCTGAGATGGTGCTCTCTGATGACAACTTCTCCACCATCGTGTCGGCCGTGGAGGAGGGCAGAGCCATCTACAACAACATGAAGCAGTTCATCCGCTATCTCATCTCCTCCAACGTCGGGGAGGTCGTTTGGTGAGAGCCTCCCACACCAAACCATGCTGCAGGAGCAGCAGTGGGGGGACACATCCCCTGGGACAGGTGACCTGCAGTCAGCAGCATGTAGTGCCCGTACTGGTAATCCCAGGCACCATGTCTCAGTCCTCAAGGGCAGGGAGAATTTTTTTGTTGTTGTTGTTTTTTGTTTTTTGTTTTTTGTTTTTGTTTTTGTTTTTTTTTGTTTTGCAATCCTGCCACCCTGCAGGACCTGGTACAAACTGTTGACTGTTTTGTCAAAGTGTTGCCTATTTAAACCCATACAAGTGCCTGATCTGGTTGCAGATATTTGTGCACAGGCTGTTGTCACCCAGTCACAGCTATCCCTGCCCCTGCCCATCCTTCTCAGTCCTCAGCAACATCAGCACAACTTTGGGATCTTTTGGGCTACCTTTACCCTTGTATTTCAGCATGAGTGTTTATGCTGGGAATGGGAACTTTTGTGGCCATGGGGACATCAACAGTTGGGTTACAACTGAAAAACAAATTTTAATAGCAACAGAAACAAATTTCAGCTGCAAAATTCAGTGCTGGGGTTCAGGTTCCTTATTAGGGGCTGTGGGTTCATCTGCAGGACTTTGGCTGAATATTCAGTTTGGGGCTTTGGATCCAGATGCTCTCTCCCTCTTCCATGACACAGAACCTTGGCTCACAGAGTTTGTTTAATTTTGTATCTCCTGGTTTTTTTCCCTGCAGTATCTTCCTGACAGCCATCCTGGGCTTGCCCGAGGCTCTCATCCCTGTGCAGCTGCTGTGGGTGAACCTGGTGACCGATGGGCTGCCGGCCACCGCGCTGGGCTTCAACCCCCCCGACCTGGACATCATGGACAAGCAGCCCCGCAACCCCAAGGAGCCCCTCATCAGTGGCTGGCTCTTATTCCGCTACCTGGCTGTTGGAGGTGGGTGCTGCTGGGGCAGTGGGCTCTGCTGGGATGTGCCCGGGGTGTCCTGGGGCAGGACCCTCTCTGGCTGCTGGGGTAAGGGTTTTTCTCTCTCTTTCTCTCACAGTGTACGTGGGCCTGGCCACCGTGGGCGCAGCGACCTGGTGGTTCCTGTACGACGCCGAGGGACCGCAGGTCTCCTTCCATCAGCTGGTGAGTCAGGAGCAGGCTGGCAGCTGGAGCAGATGGGTGAGGGTGCATTCATGTGTTGGGGGGTCTTTCATCTACCTTTCCTCTGTGTTAGTTGTAGCATTCCCAAATTCCAAGTGGAGAAGACAGTAATTTAAAACAGAAGCGAATTCTCTCTCTCAGGCTGTTTCCAGCCTTGCTTCTGCCAGCCACCTACATGTTAGTGAAAGTTTCAGATTCAGAAAGATTCAGAGAAGCTGAAAGCAGCTTCTGTGCCTCATCCCATATTGGAAGGGATCTGTTCTCAGGTTACAGTAGTGTAGCTAATGTGAAAACTGCAGGGTAGGGGGAAAGCAGTTACTATCACATCCCAATGGCATGTGCAATGCACGATGGATTTCTGATGGAGATGTGTGTGCTCAAACTCCTTCCTAACTGCACCTGAGAGCCTCAAAGCCACTGTCCAGCCATGTCCCTAAGGCCCAACCCCAAGAGAAGCTGGATCCTTGTGGGCAGTTTATTGGTTGCTCTAAACTGTGGAATATTTAACAGCAACCCAGTTCATCACATGCCCCCCAACCAGTCGACTCTTCCTCCTCTCTCCTGCCTTTCCTGCTGCTCTGCCATGTATTTACCAGCAGTTTCCTGTGCTGACAGAGGAACTTCATGAGGTGTACTGAGGACAACCCCATCTTCGAAGGAATTGACTGTGAGATCTTCGAGTCGCGATACCCCACGACGATGGCTCTGTCTGTGCTGGTGACAATCGAAATGTGCAATGCTCTCAACAGGTGTGGTGGCCACAGGGCTGCTCTCTTTGCTCTGTGCATGGCTGATTTTGTGCAGGGTCTCTTTGAGTGTCTGTGGGTGGGCTGAGGGCTTTGCTTTGGCTCAGCAGAGCCGTTCAGAGCATCCTCACAGGGGATCACTGGGTTTTCCATGGATAAACTCCTCCAAGGCAGTGTGCTGTGGCTGAGAGCAGTGAAGGAGGGACTGGATCTGCATTCATTAATGATTTGGTCATTAAGGATCAGCCCTAATCCATGTATTGCTGGTTGTATTGGGCATCCACATCCAGTTTGCAGTAAAGCCTGAAATGAGCAGCCTGGAAAAGAAAAGATATAGTATATGGTGGCCTTGCATGTTGGAGGGAAATTAAATTCCCAGCATGGACAGATGCAGGGAGGTTTCTGGGGCTAACGTTGTCCCCTCGCTTTCACAGTGTCTCTGAGAACCAGTCCCTGCTGCGGATGCCACCGTGGCTCAACATCTGGCTGCTGGGGGCCATCATCATGTCCATGGCTCTGCACTTCCTCATCCTCTATGTCAAGCCCATGCCTGTGAGTGCCCTCTGTCACCTCTCTGTGCCTTCTGTGGACAAGGACATCCCTGGAGCAATCTTTGGGTCAGGAAACCTCTGGGATGGTTGTTCCCAGCAGCTGTCCTCAGGACCAGGTCCCATGACTCAACCAAGCATGGAGGATAGGAGTCATTCTGCCCCATGAGCCAGGAGACAGAAGCTCTCCCTATGGGCAATGCAAAGGCTCTAGATATCTTCAGAAGGTGCTTTGGCCCTTTAGGAGTTGTCTCCTTCCTTTGCAAGGTTGGGAATGCCTTGGTTGATGCCCACAGGTGCTTAAGATGAAGTGTGTTTCTGTACCCAGGAGGTTACATTGTCCCTTGTCACCTGCTAAATACCTGTGAGCACATAAACACACAGTCCTACCTTGTGCCTCACTTTCCCCATTTGCAGGAGAGGTGAAGAACAGATTTTTTTACTCATCTTGGCCAAGAGCCACCTTGGATCATGACAGACCTTGAAGGAATCCTCCTGTTTGGGCTGTCTGGATCCTCCCTCTTTATACCTGGAATGAGCCTCTCTCCGCCTTTGCCATACAGCAATGTGATCCTTAAAACATCAAAATATCCCACCTGCTTTCCCTACTAACATGTGCAATCCTTTCCACCCTGCAGCTCATCTTCCAGGTGACCCCCCTGAGCTGGCCACAGTGGGTGGTTGTGATGAAGATCTCCCTGCCCGTGATCCTGCTGGATGAAGGACTCAAGTACCTTTCCCGCAACCACCTGGATGGTGAGCATGGTCTGTACCACCCTGGCTTAGGGTGGCTCCATTTTTGGAGCACTTTGCTTGGGGTTCTGGTGGCTTTGTGGACCCCCTCACTCGCCTCCTCTGCTCCTGTGATGTCTGCACCTGCATGTTCACCCACCTTTGCTCTGCAAAGGAGCTTTTTCTCCTACCCCCTTCCTTCCTGGTGCCACGCCTGGCAGGGCAGTTGGTAATTCCATCTGCTTGAAATGCTTCCTTTGGAGTTGGAGCATTAGATAAATCTGCCACAGGTTATTAATTCAACTCCTCTCGAACCTCCAGGAAGAATCCCTTTGCTTATGAAGCTAAACAAATCAAACACTGATTTGGAACAGGCTATGCTAAGATCAATTGAGAGCTGAACACCTTATAAAGTGGTTTTAATGGGTTGCCCTTGGCCAGCACCTCTCAGGATGCAGCCCTTGGCACGACCAGAGAAGAAGCAGCTCCTGTGACACTGGAGCAGCAGTTCCCCTGTGCTCCTGGGCTCCATGCTGTAAATCACAGCATGTCTTTGGGCAGCCCTCCAAAGAGATGATATCATCTTTTCTTTCATGTCTTGCAAAAGAAGTTGCTGTGGGGGATATCTCAGAATTAATCCCATGGGTTTTCCCAGCAGTGGCTGCAGGCCCAGGGCTGCTGAGCAGGGCTGTGCCTGCCACAGGGGTGGCCCCTGTCCAGAAAACAGGATTTATTCATTTTTTGGGGTGAGCTTGCCCTGACAGTGGTAGCAGGGAGAAGAAGGGCAGGAAAGGCTCTGTCCTTGCTCAGGGAAGCTCTGGGGGCAGATGGACAATCTGAATGTGAGGACTGGATGTCCTTCCACACCATCACCTTGCTCAAACCATCTTTTCACCCCTTAGGCAACCTGTGTCATAGCAAACCCTTCTTTTTTCCTTCACCCTGTAATAACAGCCCGAAAAATCGGTGCAAAGCCACTGTTGCTTTTCTGGGCTGAAGGCAGGTCTGGTCAGCCCTGTCAAGGAGGGCTTTAGGGCATTGTAACAGCTGTGTTTGGTTTCTCATGGAGCAGAGCTTTGCAAGTACCTGGAAATTTGGGATGGGAAAGTATTGCAGGCAGGAAATGATCACAGTCAGGTCTCCTCCCCATCAATGTGTCCTGGTGTGCAGGTGATGCTCATGTCAGCAATTGCTCAGAGAAACAGGTGCAGGGCCCCTGTTTTTACAAACCAGCTAGAAATTGTTTCTATCTTGTTTTTACTGAATTGTTTCATCTCTCATCAGACACCCAGGTCTGTTTTATCCCACGATTACGAGCCTGTAGCAACAATTCTACAGCACAGCACTGGGCTGGGGTGTAGGAGAGCTGCTTAATGTTGCATCCCATGCATGCCCTCGTCTTCACTTCACCACCTGTGGTCTGGGGCTGAGTCTGTCTTTCTCCCACACTTTGTATTTCCCTATAAAATCTCAGCACTGTTGGAGGAAGGGCTTTTCTTTGGCTCTGCCTGCATAGCTCCAAGCACAGCGAGGTCTCTGGTAGGCACACAGTCCTGTCAAGTGCCATCACAGCAGATCATTTTCTCCTCCCATGGCACTCCCAATGTTTCAGATCCTCTGAGCTTCCCTCACCTGCACAGTCACGATGCTGCTGATGCTCATGGGTTGCTCTGTCTTGTGGATCCAGGGTTTCCCATGCAGCTCTTCTATCATGGCTGTGAGGCAAAATCACCACGCTTAAATCATCAGACTTGAAAGAAGTAATTGAAACTTTCATCTCCCTGATTCCTTTGGCCTTTCAAAAGCAAAGGAAAAAAACCTCCAAAAGCCACTTTTATATGTGGTCTTGTGATTTTTTTTACCAGGCATTCTCAGGACAGTAAGACCCAAGTGGAGTGGAGAGCACGAGTTGAATACCTGCAAGACTCCAGAGCAAGGGTTGGCTTCCTTACATGTCTCATCCCTGAGTGCTGTATCCCTGTACAGAGTCTTGCTCATGTGGGGGATCTGCTTGGAATGTGTCTGGGTGAACATGGCTTAGATAGAGAACAGAGATACAATAATAGAGCCAAGGGGCTCTACCCAGACAGGATCTCCTTTCCCACAGTGTTTTGCTTCAAAATAAGGCCTAACAAGGCTGTGAAGTAGCTGTTTGATGGCAGTTTTGGCCAGGGGCCAGGCTAGCACTTGGTCTTTGCAAGGCAGTGCTTGGGGATGGTCTCCAGCATGGGACCTTCCAAGGGATGGCCAAGGGTGTTCAGCTGAGGAGTGCAAATGTATAGCTGTGAGTTCTGCTGATACAGGTTTTGCATGGAAAAGTTTCTCCTTTAATGAGATTTAGGTAAGTTGTATTTCCATTACACTGGATTTTCCTTGTCCTTGAAGTGGCAGAAAGCTGAGACTCTTCAGTTCTCACTGTGGTCTCAGTGCTTTACATTCCTCTCCCCATCACTCTGCTTACATCCAGCCTTTCATCTCACATGCTTTGCATATCTGGCTGCCTTCATTCCTCTCTGGCTCCTCTGAGGTTTCTTCTGTCTCAGTTTTGGGCAGTGATGTGAATGTGAGAGAATGTGCATGGCTGAGGTTGGCTTTGTGTGAGCTGCAGATGTTCTGGTCAGGAACATGGAGATGTTCTCAGGGGTCTGTCACACACTGGCAGGCTCACAAGGGCTTACCACCCCCAGCAGGGATCTCTTGCTGTAGTATCTTTAATTTTCTCCATGCTCTATGCATTTCAAGTGTTTGTTTTCTCTGAATCCTGTGGCATGCAGGGGGAAGGTTTCCAGGCATCTGTGCCAAGGCCTCTTTGTCTCTTTTCTGGGTGGTTCTCGAGAAGCACCAAATCTAGGGAGGACACTGAGATAATCCCAGTGCTCATGTTCCTCTGTGCACCACCAGCCCACTGCTGAGGCCACCCTGCTGCACTGTCCCTGGACCTGCTCATGTTCACCATCTCAGAGCAAACCCCTCACAGGTGTTGGAGTTGCTGCTGTGGTTGTTCTCAGCACGTTCAGCATCACGTCCTGTCTGGGTGCTGAACATCACCATTTCTCACTGTGCTGTGGAAAAAGCAGGGTTAAAATCGCAAAGCAGGTGTTTTCTACATGCCTGTCCTGACAGCAGCAGGGCTGCTGAAAATGAGGAGTTTGGATGCACAGGAATTGACTTGGTGTCTTTTGAGGCAGATTAGCATTTAAGCAGCTGTTTGTCCTTGTGCCCAGTGAGGACAGCAGCCCCCGGGGTCATTTTGCAGGAGGCACAAGGTGGTGGCCACCCCACCCTGTTCCTGTCCCCACTGGGTCCCTGTTTCCTGTCCCACGGGCAGCACAGTGCCCTGCAGTTTCCTACCACTGCAGCTGATGTGCAGGTGAGGTTGGGTGAGCATCACAAAAAAGGGAGCTTTGGCCACTTCTCTGCAAAGGTGGCATCAGCTTTAGGCTTCAGCATCCTCCCAGAGGAGAGTGCCTGGCAGAGGTGGCAGTGCAGTGACAGGTGCATCACACTCCCTGCCAGGTGCACGTGGAACTCTGCACCTGAGACAGCCCAAAATTTACAGGGACCGAAATCTCCATGTCCCATCATAAAAAAACTCTGCACATACAGCAAAAAGGGGCTGTTCACCCTCCATTTCCCCCATGCACCTGGCTATGAAGGAACCCCCCAGACTCCCCCAGGAGCACAGGAGCTGCTGCAGCTGCCCGTGTTCCTGCAGAGGAGGCAGGCATCCCTCCCTGGCAGGGCAGAGCTGGGAGCGAGTGCCTGCGGCCCTGGCCTGCCCTTGTAGGGAAATCTGTGCGTGGAGCTACCTTGGCTGGGTGCTGGCAGAGGAATGTGTCCCCATGGGCCAAGTATTCCCTTGAGCTGTGGGATGCTCTGCAGGAGAGCAGTGCTGCACCTTCCAGTGCTGGAATCTCCACACGGGATTTTACAGCTCTGCTGCCTTGCTCTTTGTTGTTCTTTTCCCCCTCTCTCCCTTTTTTTTCATACGTGTCCATGTGTCATGATTTAGAAATGGAAGAGCAGAGAGAAGCTGCCCTGGTATTGCAAAGGGATGGGGGGACAATTTCCCTTTTGGTTTTCTCCTGGAGTCCAGAGTCTGGGTTGAAGTTCAGGGTGCCCTGGTGTGATGGGGTAATGTTCATTTTTCTGAGCTACAAGGGCTGCAGCATTTCCCTTGGTGAAGGAAGTGATCTGGGCTGGCAGTGGGAGCTGCATCCCTCCAGCAGCACCTTTTACAGGAACCTGTTGAGGAAAGTCAAAAGCAGTAAGGAAAACCCTCCCCAAAAGCTTCAGGTGTCCTTGGAGGAGCTAAGCTGACATTGTTCAGTTGCTGGTTTGGAAGTGCTGAAGGGCTGTGACACCCCTGGTGTGAGGCAGCATCCAGAGGGAATTGACCATCCCATCATCCCTGCAAACATGTCCTGCATCCCCCCTGCTCACCAGTGTGAGGGAAGGACAGATGGACACTGGCATGCAGGGACCTGCATATGTGGGAGCTGGACCTTTGGCTGGTTGCAGGGCTCATGGGAACACCTGACTCACTCCATGCCAGGATTGTGTTACTGTAGGGACCTGAGAGCAACTTTTTGAAGAGCATCCACTGTGATTAAACAGTGCAGCCATGTCCCCTTCCTGTCCCTGCCTGCCACATGCCATGGCATCCTCCTGTCTGTTCACACAACCATGGGGTGATGTGCTTAGGGGAAGTGCCATGGCTGGCAAATTACCACTGGTGTGTCACCCAGTGGGGAGTGTTCAGCTGCTGGAGGAGAGGGAAGAGATGCTGCTGCAGTGGGGAGGAGATTAATTTTGATTATTGCAGTGATATTTAATACAGTGCAGTTGCCAGCATCCTTGCATTACACGAGAGCTCGCAGTGTCATCCAGAGGGATGCTGCCATCACAGCAAACCATTCTATCCCAGGACACAGGGCTGGGCTCTGCAGCCAGCACTGGAAAAAAAAATTGGCAGAAGTTGCAAAAAAGCCTTTTCCCTCTCTCTTGCCTGTTATTTATTAATTCCCCTGAAAGCTTGTCGGCACCAGGGCTGGCAGCAGGCACAGAGCCTCGCTGGTAACCCCGGGCAGGACCCTTATTTATCAAGAGCACAGGAACAGCAGTCCCCAGTGAGATGTATTTCGTGATGTGTACAGTGATGAAAGATAGAGAAATACAGTCAAAAGATTCATGATAAGGGATTTTTCTAACTCTCCTTAGCAAGTGCTGCTTCTCAGTGGGTTTTTTTTAAGGAAAAAAATCTGTTCTGGGCAGACCAAGCTACCCCAGGCTGGAGGGCAGATGCTGCCTCAGGGGTCAGGGACACTTCTATCAACTCCTTGAAAATGGGGGATCTAGTTGCTGTAAGTCAAGTTCTGGCAGGGATTTTGAGGCTGCTCACATGGAGTTTAAGCTGGATACCATCACTTTCCTAGAGGCCATGTGTTGCCTGTTACCTTCCATGTCCACCCCCATCCATCTGGAGGGAGGGAGAAGGCAGGAGGGCAGCCCTGGACAGTGGCTGTGATGAGTAGGTTGGTCCTTGCTCACTGTTTTGGAGGTGTTTATGGGTGTAGGTACATGGGTAGTGTGTGAAGTGGTGTCAGCCCAGGGAGCAGTATCCCTGTCTGGCTGCAGCAGGGCTGGGGCTCTGGGGTGGGTGGGAGATGCAGTGAGCCTCCTCCTCTCTGAGCCACTGCTTTTCCCTCATATTTCCTCATCAGGAGCAGTCAGGATGGATCCTGCCTATTCACCTTCCCACATGGCTCCATCTCACCCCTTTTCCTAACTCTTGCAGAGACCTTCCTCACCCAAGGTCCAGCATCCTCCTCCTCACGCAGCCTGAGCTGCCACAGCTGCAGTCGGGCCAGCTCAGTACAGACAGGATCAGCCCAGCAGCAGCCACTTGGTAACAAAAACACGGAGCTGGTTTGCTTTTGAGCCCTCACCAATACTTTTCCTTCTCATTCCTGCCTTTCCTTTCAGGAGAAGAGGACAAGAAATGAACGACACGAGGGCGACACTCCGAGCTAGAGGATCCCTAACTTGTAACTCGGACTGAAGTCTTGCATGCTGAGCACCGCCAAAGCCAGCAGGACATGCATGTGTCCGACTACCAGACAAATGCGGGTGAATCGTCGACAAGAAAAAAAATACTGATTTTGTTCTGTTCTGTAGCTTTCTTTTTCCTGTACATATGAGTGCAATTACTGGACAGCTGGCGCAGAGTTTGGGGATGGAGCTGTGTGGATCTGAATCATTGTACCGTGGTTCCTTGGGATTTGTTCTTGCCAAATTTGAGACTCTCTTTCCGATTTTTACCCTGGCTGAGTGAGCACAAGCAAGGTGGCCTTCATGAGAGATTAAGGCAGGAAGTTGGGATTTGAGGCCACGTCCTGCAGTGGGATGGGATGCACAAGGCAGGAAGGGCTAGGAAGGGCTTGGCAGTGAGTGAGGGCAGGGAGAGAGGAGAGGGGGCTGTGTGTTTGGGTTGTTGAGCCTTGATGATGTCCACAGTGTTGCTGCTGCTGTGCTCTGCTCCAGTGGCTGCAGCAGCTGGGCATAGCTTTAAAGTGTGCCCAACATTGGTGTGAATCTTATGGATGTGTGTTTATACATCAAGGTCAGGTGCATGTGGTAGAAGGTGAAGTTCTCCCTATTTATCACTGTTTGATCCCTGCATTATGGAAAGCCCAGCACCTTCTCAGGCTCATCCAGCACCAAAGCACAATGAAGTCTTGTCTGTTCTCCAGCTGGCATCTTGCTAGATCCCATCTGCACTATATAAGGCAGTCCTCCTTGTAGGGGCAGCCATGTAAAGGAAAGCGAGGGGATGCCCACCTTGCATCCCTCATGTCCACCACTCCTTCCAGGTCACACTTTGTTTCCTCAGTGAACTTTTAACTCTTTCCCTAGCAGGTGTAGAGCTGAAGTGTTCAGGAGCACATCCATGACTTCATGTGCTCTGCTCTGGAGAACATCACTGACTTGCACAGGGCATCCTTGCCAAGGGATCAAGATGGGAATGAATGTATGCTTGTACATAACGTGGTCTTTCTCCATGAGTGGTGTTTGTTGTGGCATCCCTTTTTGTAAGGCACCAGCTTTATCTTGCCCTCTGGGGATTTTTACCCAGAAGGAGTGAGACAGTCTTCAGTGAGGGTTTGTAGATCAGGAGTGGATTTTGGGATCCATTAAATTTATCTCTTTCCATTGAGCTGTGTCAGCTGAGAAGCTGATAGTGGTTGGTTTCTTCTCCAGCTCTCCAAATCCTCCCTCCTGTTTTCCTCACAGTCCTCTAGGATCCATCCTGATGATATTTAGTTAGCCAGAGCCTGTATCTTTCCTTTCTCTTACATTCCAGCAACAGCACTAGAGCCAGGGTCTGGGATAGCATTTGCTCCTTTGCTGTTGGGTTTTCTCTTCTACTTTTTGCCTCTTAAAAGCTTCCAGTGTTTTTCTGTATCATCTGGGCAAGAGTATCTCTCCTTCCATACAATAGGTGCCAAATATCATGCTTCCTTTCTTTTCTCCATCACCAGCATTGAAGATGAGCAGAGCCCCCAGACCAATGGGAATGTACAGAATTGTTATACTACTGAGCTGATTTATTGTACAGAAAACCTTGCATGAAATGTTGTTACTGTATTTAATATATAATGTATTCAAGGAATTTTAATATGGAGCTCTTTAAAAAGATCTTTATAGATACTCTGTGGTTAGAAGATTGTTGCTGATTTTTTTAAATCTTATTATACTTGGTCTTGAAGAAGTTTTATTTTTCAAATGTGTTCTGTCTAAATGATTTAATCAGTTGATCCCACGGGATAACTAATTCCTCTTCAAAGATTTTCACCATGGATGAGGCCCACCCTGGTGTAGAGGACCAGGACATGACCCAGGTACTGTATAAGCCTTTCAAAATAAGGCTTCAGTAAGACCAACGCTGTAGACATGTGATTTGCCCTTCCTCAAAAGGGTGGATTTCACCTTATTTTAGTACAGGTCACAGAACTAAAGAATTGTTGAAGTTGGGAAAGACATCCAAGATGATTGAGTCCATCTCCATTGCTCTGTGCAGAAAACAACCAGTGGGAATTTAGTCCAGTTCCAGCTCAGTGTAATCGGAGGAAGCAGCTTCTTTGTTTCTGTGAGGCTTAAAACCAGTCTGGGAGAAGCTGGGCTGGGTTCAGAGTATCCCAGCCCTGCATGGAGGGTCCAGCAGGGCCTTCAGCTGCCCAATGGCATCTCCCTGGCACCTGGTGGCCTTAGTCCCTTGTGCCTACAGGAACCTGCTTGGTCCATCCACCACCTGAGTTACACTGTTTTCCCCTGGACTCAATGTCTGGTGGAGGATTATTAATTTAACCCAAATATGTGTGGTGTGGAGAAGTTTCTTGTGTAAAAGCCCAGGCAGTGTCAGTCTGTCCATGCAATCATTGGGTCACAATTGTGAGTTACCAAACCCTGATCCATCCTAGGCAAGAAACCAGAGCTGTGTCCCAGCTTGTTCTTTCCAGCAGCAGCAAATTGCATTTTATTTCTATTGTGAGCCTTCAGATCTATCTAGAAAATAGCCCAGGTAATCTGCACTAGAGCTGCCTGGAGCAGGTGGCCCCCTTGCTAGGAGGGACCATTTTGACACGTTCCCATTTCTCCTTTTGCATGCTTGACCACATATCTTGTCTCTCCTGCCATCCTTTAATTACTTGGAGTACAGGTTTCACTCCATCCTTTTGATTACGGGGGCTTATACTTCAAACATCTTAATGAGGTAGAAAAATATCCATAGATGTAAGTATTTTTACCTTTATTCTTCAGTGAAAGGTCAGGATAAATAACAGAGTAGTTATTTATTGCACGTGTGCCAGCAGCAGCATGCTGGGAGCTTTTACAGGCTGGAACATGTTCTTATGTAAACTTGGAGATCCCAGAGCCAAGACCATCACTTTGGGATAGGCTCTTGTGTCTTACCAAGACATGTGACTGTGCAATACAAGGGAGATGGACACTGGGTGGATGTTTTGTCCTAAAGCTTTTTTTTAAAAAGCAGCTTAGGGGCAAACCTCTGGGATCCTTGCTTTTCTTGGCAACAGAGGTTAGGAATTATTTCCTTTTTAGTTTTATTTTGATGGTGCTGCCTGGCATATTCTAAGTCTATAAATAAAACTCAGGTCTTTCCAGCAAGACCTTAGCATTGGTGGGCTGCTGTGACAGATCCTCCACAAGATGCAGGGCGTAGGACGTGCTGGATGGCAGCATGGGATTATCCATGAGCACTTTATACTCCTTCCTCAGGGGCCAAACACCATGCTGGGGTACAGCCAAGGTGGGAGGGGAAGCTCCTGTGTTCCTGGGGTAAACACCAGTGGGATCAGCTGTGGAAAGTCCTTGTACTGTTTTGGGATATTGTGTCATTGTGACCAGTTGCTGGCTGAGCTCTTCCCCCTGTGGTGTGTGATCCCATGGGGAGGCAGGTTGGAAAAAGAAAAAGAGCAGAGTGCTGCATCCTGCGTTTTATTTGTGTTGTGTGGCACAGGTCTGGATGAGGTTTGTGTTTGTGTGTTTGGGGTTTTGGCACTGTGAACATTCTGTGTGTGTGTGTTTCTGGTGATGCTCTGCTCAGCCAAGGCTGGATGGCTCCACCAGGCACTGGAGAAGGCAGGAGGGCAGGAGGAGGGACAGGCTCTATGGAGGGGCTGGGGGACTTCACTCTGTAGGAGCATCAAATCTGGAGTTGAGTGGGAGTTTCTGCTCACGGTGTGGAAGGCAGAAGGAGGAACAGGAGGAAAAGTCAGCATTAATTTTTGGACCTTCTTTTGTACATCAGGTTGATAATACTGCTTTCCAGTCAGGGTTCTGCTCCAGCAAAACTCATTGAATAATGGTTTGAGCTGTGCAGGGGTCCTAGCTGGGAGATGTTCACGAGGCTCAGTGACCTTGGCATTTCATCACTCCTGAAACTCAAACACACCAGAGTCCCCACTACCAACTCCTAAAACTTACTGTGATTTTTGGACCATACCTGGCATGGCCATCACTTTGTATAAATGATGCCAGAGATTCAGTCCCATCTGGGCTCTTTCTCCTCCCACTTCTGCAGTGGCATTTTCTGTCAGGGGAGACAGCCTGACACTCAGGTTTTTGGTACCAACCAAGGAGAGGGCTTTGCCCCATGCAGATCTTGTGTGGCACAGCTGGGGTTAGGATTTGCAGGGCTGCAGTGAAGAGGAGACACAGGGTAAACTCTGCTCCCTGGACCTGTTCTTGTGGTGCCATTCAGCTTTTGGTGTGAGTGGGGCATTAAATGAGCCAAAATCTGTGTGTGCCTGGAGTGATGGGCATTTGGGACCAAGAGGAGGGCGACCACTGAACTGCCAGTGGTACCCTCAGTGGCTTCAGCCTGGGAATATGCTGATTTTTTTTATATGAGATGCCTGAACAGCAAAATATAGAAATCTCTGAGATTGTGCTTCATAGCAAATGGTAAATTGTTATATCTTGGGGGGTGGGATGGTTGTTATCTGAGGGGTAGAACTGAAAGAAATGAGGTTTCCTATTTTATTATATGAGAGATATTTTTCCACTAAATTACCACTTCCTAAACCGTGTCCTTTGTCTGACTGTAAATAGCCAGGTGTGCCGGGAAGACGTGGGAAGGCTCCTTGTGGTCACATCCATACAATCCACTCTGTTCACACAATATTGGGCTGATTTGTTTTATACTTAGAAAATTACAGAAATAAAAGCAATTTTACTGGATGACTCTGGAAGGTTTTCTGTCTATTTTGTTGTTATTGTTTTACCTTTGTTTTGGGTTTTTTTTTTTTGTCTTTCTTGTCCCATTTGTGGCTGATTTGGGGGACATTTGGGAGCCCATGGAGCCATATGGGAGTGCCTGAGGACATTCTTCAGCCGTAAAAGGAGTTGTGCTCACCAGATCAGGATTTCTTGTGGGTTTTCAGAGGAGCCAAACTAGAAATGGAGCTGAGCTTGTGCCTGGCATGGGATGACAAAGGCAAAATGAGTGGAGTGGCATAATACGACTGTTGGGAATTTTTAAATTCACTCTTGGGGCACGAGAATACAAATAACAGTGCTAATTTTGACTGTATCCAGAATAGTCATCACCTTATCTCCCCCAGCTGGGAGAGGAGGTTTAAATAAGTCCTGCAATAACCTCCACAAGAAATAATTGTGAAATAAATAATAATTAAATAACTTGGCCTCCTCTTGGGGGATGGCATAGGGCTTGGGGCCATGCGTTTCCATCTCTGCATCACCCGGAGCTCTGCCCATGGTCATATTTGAAGCAGAAAATCCTGATCCAGCTGCAGGTCCTGTTTTGGAGCAAATCTGTGTTCATGGCAACATCTACCCTTGGTGCTTTTTTGCTGGGATATGGCCCTGTATATTCCTTCCCAATGCTGTGAGCAGGACAAAGGTGGTGCACAAGGTAAACCAAAAGCTTTGTAACCCATGGGGGGTTACAGAGAGGGACATGGGGTAGCCTGGCACATGCTGGTTTTGGGAAAGGGCCATTGCTTGGCCTCCTCTTTGCTGGTGCAGACTAATGTCAGAGCAGGAGGAGCACCAATGTCATGGCTGGAGTGGAGGTGACCCTCAAGCCAGCCCAGCATACCAAAAATGCTGTCTCACGACACAGTGATGAAGGCAGAACCACCCCAAATTCCCCACCTGATGTTGTGTCAGTCCCTGGACACCTGGTACCATCACCTGGGGCTGTGCTTGTCTTTTGAAGGCATGATTCAGGAAACAGGTGTTACCCTACCAAAAAGGGTCCCCGTATCCCATGGCACAGGTCCAGCCCCCACATTGGATGTGCATCCACATTTCTGGAGGCCACAATGGCCACAGGGCCACTGACACCTTTTGGTACCCCCAGCACCTCAGGTTCATGTGTGCTTTGGCATCAGCTAGAAAGTATTTCCAGGGAGATGTGTTGTCACAGCAACTGGGGACGGAAATGCCACTTCTGAGGGGTGAGTACCACCAAAAACATCATGTGCCAGGGCGTTGCAGCACGGGACAAGTACAGAGCCAAGCCAGCCCTGCTGGGAAGGAGCGAAGAGAGGTCAAGGACAAGTTAAAATTGGAAAGAAAACTGAACATGCTGTTTTGTAGGGCCTTGTTTGCTCCCATCTGCCAATTTTTTTTTCCACCCTCCCCATTGCCAGTGGTGCAGTGTAAGCACCTCCTGCAACTGGTGAGGGCAAGGGGGCTGTGGCAGCCAAAATTACTGGGAAAAGCCAGCAGCTCTCAGGGGCTCTTCTTGGCAACCTTGACCACAGAGGTCCCCTCTGCACCCACCATCATATTTTAAATCTTGCCTCTGTGTTACTCCTCCCCGTCCATAGATCTGCAGCGTGCCGCGCATTTTTGTGCTGAAATTCAGAGCTCGGTGCTGGACGCTGCCAAGCATGAGTCTGGGTTGTGTAATGAGCTTCATCTATTATTTTTATATTTTCTTTTCCCCCCATCAGTGTCTGAGAGCCTGGAAATACCTGGTAGCTTTTGTGCCTTCCATAGGGGTGCTTCCTTGGGTGTGGGTGGGCTTGAGCCCCATGCAGAGGTTTTCAGAACCCTCTTTGTGCTCCAGCAGTTCCTGCCCCAGCTCAAAGCAAGGATGAACTTGCATTTCCAAATGTTTTCCTTAAAAATACAGATTTTTCATTTTTCACTTAGCCCCAAGCACAAGCTGATAATGTTCAATGGGCAGGGGGAAGGAGTTCCTTTCACAGCCATGGATGGACTCCTGTGCTAACCCTGCATAACACTGCCAGGGATACCCTTGGAGGGTCACCAGCCCTCAATGCCCTTGGCATCTGGCCCAGCTGGAGCTGGAGATGCTGGATAAGGCCAAAGCCTGGCACTGGGGACCAGTCAATGGCAGCTGACCCAGGAGAGTGTTTGGGAAATCTGGCCCTAGGTCTTTGCAATCTCAGACACAAACACAGGAGCTTTAGAGCCTCATTTGCTGTTTTGCTTCCATTTTCCCCTCGTGTGGGCAGTAGAGCTAGATGGGCTCATTTTCCTTATTTCTCCCTGGTTTTAGAGTCTTAGAATCACAGAATGGTTTGGGTTGGAAGAGGCCTTACAGATCATCTCATTCAAGCCCCCTCCCATGGTCAGGGACACCTTCCACTAGACCAGGTTGCCCAAGGTCTCATCCAACCTGGCCTCAAACACTTCCAGCTCTACTCTCTGTGTCTCTGTGTTGTCCCATTTGGTCCTTTCTTTCCATGCTGCTCAAGTCAAGTCCATTTCAGCAGTTTCTGTGTCCTTGGCAAGCCCATCCTCAGTGCCCAGGACTTCTGCAGATGAACTCAAGCTGCCACTGCCCATCCAGCAGCACCCACAGCTCATCACTCCGGGCAGAGCACTCCCAGTGCCTCCTGCCTCCTCTGCTTGGAAGTGGCCAAGAGATACAAAAGTTTTTCAGAGGAGATGTCTGTGAGTGTATTGACAGCACCATACCAGCTGGTGCCTGTGAGAACCCAAGATAAAACCATCCCTAAAGTCCCAGCTACATGTGGGTATTGGTGCACAGGGTCGTGGGACACCCCTCAGGTAGGCTGATAAAAACCTCTTCTTCTTAAATCTATTTTTATTTTTCAATTGGGTGTCACAGTAATGCAGTTATTATCACAGCAAACAGACATCCCAACCTGGCCTCAGGACAGCCCAGTTCCTGCACCACAGCTGGAAGCATCACAGCCCCTTGATCTCAGCATCTCTGGCCAGTGACTGTCCTGTGTGGGCAGGTGAGCAGCCCAAGCTGGGCACTGTCCCTCGATAACCACCTGGCAGGGGCAGGGAGGGGTGTTGGCAGCCACCCAGCGCCACCATGGCACCACTGCAGGGCCACACAGGTGAGCAGTGCCTGTGCAAACTGACTACAGTGCAAACTGACTACATTCCCTGTGATAAAGTAATTTAAGGAGTGGCAATCCCAGGGATGGCCTGGGTGTGGTAGAGGTGTGAGCCTACAAGTGTTTAGGCTCTGTTTTTTTCAAACATTTGGATGCTGTGGCCATGCTGGGTGCTGGTATCAGCCCAGGAAAAGATTCAGGTTCTGTTGGTGCTCCAGGCTGGGGTCTTCTGCTCTCCACATCACTTCAGACAGGCTCCAGCCCCACTCACCAGCTGCAACATGGCTACAAGAGATTACAAAATGGCAGATGCATATTATCCCCCAATGGAAAGTATTTTAGCTAAATCCATGCTATAACCACTTTATTAACTCCAAGTACCAGAGGGGAGGTTAGAAGTGACTCTTTTACAAGTCATTTTGCTGTTAAATTTAGCTGTCCTATTTTCATTATCCCCATGGCCTTGGCAAGGTTGAGCAGCCTTCCCTAAAAGGCCTCGTTTCATACAGTAAGTTATTTGCTTCTCTCCTGACAGATATCTAAGCTTATAAGGTTTGTCTGCTCCACTCAATAGCAGTATCAGCCTTCAATCTGTATGATTAACATCAGCATTTTGTATTTGCTTTTGGCTCTTTGTCTGACAGCTTTCCATGTTGCTGAGGACTGGGGCATTGGGATTGCATCACGTCACTTGCAACGTGGGTTCATCTAATTTTGATTCCCAGGCTTCATGGCACACCCAAAAGATTCAGATACAAGATTCAGTTGCTTTTTCCCCAGTTTTCCTTATTGCCCAGCAAAGATAATTTATTTGTTCCACTTATTTCACAGTTGTCATGTCTTTAATATATTGAGTCGAAAGGTTAATGTGACAGTGAGCAATCGGCAAGTGAACTTGAGAGGCGCTGATGCTAAAAGAAATATTCCTGAAAGGAAAGATTTATCCCAGCAGGTGAAGATATTCCATGCTTCCAAAACTATTTCATCCTGCAGAGAGGGCCTTTATCCCAGCCTTGGTGGCTCAAAGTGTCTCCTTTGAAGCCAAGGGAGGCAGCAGATAAAACTGGGGCTCATGGAGCCTGTCCCTGCCTGGAGTGCTGAAGCAGCTGGGAGCTGGGATTTCCAGGGAAAACATCCTGTCTTTCCCCCAGAAACACAACCCCAGTGCTCCCTGCCCAGGGTCAGTGCTCCCCAGCACAGATTCACCCCTGCAGGACTGTGCCCTGGAGCTGCCCAGTGGGATGCACTAAGGGCACAGGGTCCCCCCTTCACAGCCTCTGTGTTTTCCCCAGCAATGAGCCTTCAAAGCTCCCCATTGCTGCTCTTGGCCCCCAAATTTCAGCCTGGCACTTTCAAATCCAGTTGCTTTCCCAGTGATATTTGTTTAAAGTGGTGTCTGCACCACCCTGCTGAGCATCACTCGCCGTGACCCCGGCTCGCCTGGCCCTGCTCACTGCCGGGTCATTCAGGAAATGCTGGAAATGCTTCCAAATGCACCCAGCCCAGCCCAGTGCAAGTGCTGGGAAGGAGCCAAGCCCCAGCTGTCTGGGCTCACCACGGGAAGGGGCCAAGCTGGGCGCCCTTCTGCTCCGTGGGTCAGCTCTGAATTGCTGAGCTGGGCTTTCTGCTGCTCCCCCTTCTCTTTCCCGACCCTTTTTCTGAGACATCAGAGTAGGACATGGGCTCAGGACACACAGCCTGAGGTGGCTGCTGTGCTAGGAAAGATGATACCCCAATCCTAATTCCTAGAATCCCTCACAATCTCTTCCATCCCACTGCTGCCCCCAGGAATGCCTCGTGGTCTCTGCTCATTCCGAGCACCTGCAGCCTCTCTGTCCCCAGGGAAGGCTCCAGCCGGCCGAGGGACCATCGCTCACGGGCAGATGGCTTCGTGCTGGTGGCATGAGGGCTTGGCAGCAGGGTGGCCCTGCACCCTCCCACACCCTGTCCCACCCCCAGACCATGTAGGGCACCCGCTGCTCCCAGCCCAGAGCTTATAGGAAGAGGAAGCCTCATCCCTGCGCAGAGGAGGAAACCCGACAGCCCAGATGTGCACAGAGCCACGCCGATAGCACTCTTATTTTCTTTTTTTCTTTTTTTTTTTTTTTTTTTCTCTGCAAACAGAGGAGCTGCCGGAGCGGCGGCGGGCACGGCCCGAGCCAGGCGCAGTGAAGAGCCGGGAAGCTGCGGCACAGCCCTGGCGCAGCCATGGGGCAGAAGTGCATGGACAAGGTGTCCGCCTTCCTCTTCGAGTATGACACCCCTCGGATGGTGCTGGTGAGGAACAAGAAGGTGGGACTGACCTTCCGGCTGATCCAGCTCATCGTCCTGGCGTACATCATCGGGTAAGGCTCCTCAGCACCTGCCTTCCCTAAAATTAATGCTTTGCCACTGAGTTAAAAAGCAATGGAGAGAGAGGGGCTTCTATATCCCCTGTATCCCAGTGCAGGGGGGTTATTGCTAATGGCTTCACATCCTTCTGGTTGTGGCTGCTCCTGTGCAGCCCAGTGTCCCACCATGGCTCTTTTAGATGGCTCCTTAGTCCCCATATCCTCCCCAGAAGTTCTGTATGTGTGGGCTCGAGGCTCATCCCTGCCCAGCCCTGCTCCGCACACCGGGGCCCCGTCTTCTCACTGAAGAGAATCCAAATCCTGCTCCAGCTGCTGGACGGTGGCCTGAGAATATGTTGTTATTTTTATTTTCATTTATATTAAATAAGAGGCATCTGAGGCCAGTGCAGTGATTTGTGAGACCCAAGCGGCTCAAGACAGGGCCATAAATCTCCCTGTTCACCGCTCTGACGCTGCGGCCGAGACGCAGTTTGGCTCCAAAATTCCTGGTTTTATTTGCTTCTGGGAGGCAGCTCCAAAAACCAAGCAGTGCAAGGGCAACTGCTTAAAAAAGGCAGTGAGTGGAGCAGGCGGGATCAGAGCAGGGTGAGGATGTGTGTCCTCACGTGCCCTGGGGCTGCTGCTCCTGCACAGTTACTCAGTCCCGGTCCCCTCCGTGTGGGATGATGCTATGGGATGTGATGGTTAATAAGCCTCTGCTGTGGGCTCAGCCCTAGAGGGAGACCAGCACCTTTTCATCAGGAAGGGCCCCAGGACAGGATGTTTGAAAGGAAAGGGGGTGTCTGGCCATGAATTGGAAAACCTGGGAATTTTTGGTGTGCATTGTCTCATGCAAAGGAAAGGCAGCGCCTCCCAGGTCTCAGTGCAAGCAAGTTGCTGTGGGAAGCAGAGGTGCCCATCTCTCCTTTTAGCACAGACTCCCGGGAAAGGGTAAAAACCTTCCCAGGGGCTCAGTGTGGGACGTCAATGTTGGTCCCGTCCTGCTCATCAGCACTTTGGCTCCCAGGGGTAATCCTCATGCAAAACTGGTCTCAAGGATGCTTTGTTGCAGAGTTTTGCACCGGTGTTACTGGGAGCAGCTTTGTTTTTCCTAAGGACCGGGCCTGTGAAGTCCCAGGGCTCCAGTCCTAAATGTGACTAGGGGCAGTTGCTTCTGTGGATGGGGAACTGGCACAGATGGTTGTGCAGAGCAGCTAAGGAAACGTGGCTTAAGCAACTTGGCTAAACTAAGACAGGCAACCAGGACGGAGCAGGAAGAGAACCAGCCAGGGGGTGACAGCCAGTGGCAGAGAGGAGGAATTTGGCATGAAGCTGCTGTAATTCCCAAGTTTTTTCTGGTTTGTTGGGATCAGGCTCCTCTAGCAAGGGGTTGCCTATGATTGCAGCTGCCCACAGCCCCACCAGCCCCTGGCATTCCCTCACTGCTGACAGCACTGCCCCCAGTTCCCTTCCCACAGCACTGCCCCCAGTTTGCTGCCCTCACCAAGCCACAATGCCTGAGATTTTCTGTCCTTTGAAAGCAAATTTGGCAGCCAAATGCGTGTTTATTTATTATTCTTCCAGCTCATGGAAATGTGTGCCAATGCATGACTCTGCTAGAAGGACATGGGTAGTGCCATCAGTGCACACGAGTGGTCTCACCCCCTGTGAGAGCCCGTGTCACCCCTGGGGAGCAGTTCTTTCCTGTGATAGCTGTGATAAGGTGGTGTCGCTGTTGGCCAGGCACTCTCTGGGTTTCACTTTCTGAAATCTTGCATGCAAGGAGCTGCGGGCTGAGCCACAGGATGAGGCCAGCAAGGGAAGAGGGCTCTGCCACATCAGGGAGTGACACCAGTGGACTTTTACAACCTGGGCAGGACTTGCTGCAGCATTTACAGCCTCATGGGAAATGGTTTTCTTTGTCATGACCTTGGCTTTGTGGCAGGGGAGGTGGGGTTGCCCCACCCTGTGTGCCCATAGTCAGCTCTTCCAGAGGGGGACAAAATCAGCAGCAGAATCTGTGCTGGAGGCTGATCTAGGGAAACTTTCTGCCCCTGGTGCTGCCCAGTTCATAACCTCCTGCCGCCCTGAGGGCATCAGGGAAGATGCCCACTGTGACCACTGTAACCCAGTATGGTCTTCTGCCTTAGAGGAGGATTTTGGAGCTGAATGTCCCAGCTGGGGTGGCAGCAGTGCTGAATTTTTGCTCCCATGCCCAGGCACTGGAGCAGATGCCATCCCTGAGGTTCTCTTACCCTTAGTCCCAGGATGATGATGTGACTGTAAGCCAAAACGCTCTCTCTCTGAGAAGTCCCCACAAGGTCCAGCACCAAATAGAAAACCTCCAGACAGCACCTGGGGTTCCCCATTTTCCTCTCTGCCCATCAGCCAGGTGTCAGAGGTGAGGTTGACACACCAGGCTGGTGTTATGGGCTGTCCCATGGGTAGCTTGCTGTCTCTATCTCAGCCAGCAGGACCAATGCCTGTGGCAGTGGGGACAAAATCCAGATCGCTCCTTTTTTAGTGCCGAGAATGCGCCGCGCCGCCGGGAGCACTACCCGAAATGGTTGCTTGCCCATGTTTATCATCTCCCTGAGTCAGAGTTAATCCAGCGGCAGCTTGTTTATGCTGTAGGTTAAATAGTGTCAGGAGCCTTCCCTAATGACTGTGTGATGGGCTGGGAAAGGCAGGCAGAGCCCTGTTCTGGCCACAGCAGGGTCCCTAACCCTGCTCCTGCAGCGCTCTTGCATGCAGGGCCATGGCTCCACATTCCCTTTGCTGGATGGGGAGCAGTGGCTCTGGATGTGAGTCGTGTCCAGATTCATCTCTGTGTTGGCTTTGGGGGCACTGAGTTTTGGGGAGTTCCTCTGCAGTGGATTGGGAGATCAGGAGTGTCCGGGTAGGTCATTGAGAACAGCAAGCTGCTAACCTGCTATAGGCTTTAACCCCAAATGTCTAATGGCTATTGTGCTCCACCTGCCTTCACACACCCTCAGCCACAAAACGTGTCCCAGTCCCCAAAACACACCATCCTGACATGAAAGTCGGGTCCTGCAGCTACCACATGCCTCAGGCAAAGGGTAGGAAAATTCAGCAATATGTCCCTTATCTAGAGAGAAGAAACTTGGCAAATGATTCCCTAGGTGAGACTTGGTAGAAAAAGCCCCAGTCCACAGGTCTGTGCTGAGAATTGGGCCCCAATGGAGGAGTGCTGGTGGCCATGCTCACCCTGCCACCTTTCCCTGTCCAGGTGGGTGTTCCTCTACGAGAAGGGCTACCAGTCCCAGGACAGCATCGTCAGCTCGGTCTCAGTGAAGTTGAAAGGGCTGACACTGACCAATGAGAGTGTCCTGGGTCCTCACATCTGGGATGTGGTGGACTATGTTTTTCCACCCCAGGTAAGGAGTTGGGTGGGTGGGTTAGGGATTTGCTTTTGTCCCCGTGGCTGCTTTTCCTCATGTGCTGGGGGGCAGATGGGTCCTCAGCATAGGCTTTCCATGGGGCTAACCATGACAGGGTGTCCCTATGGTGGAAAGGGGGTTGCTCCTGTCACAAGCCTCTGCCCAGGCTCTCCCTGGGGAGCTTTTGGTACTTGGGATCCACTGTGGCTGAGGAGGCACATTTGAGGCTGCCTCCAAAAGGATCAAGGTTCCTCCAGTGCCTCTGGAGCATCTCAGGCAGCAAGTGGGGTTCTCCACTGTCCCTGGGGCTGGTGGCACTGCAGGCCCACACCCAGGGAAAGGCTCCTCATAGAGCAGACCCTGTGCTGGCTGTGAGCTCGTTGGCTGTGTCTTCACAGGGGGACAACTCGTTTGTGGTGATGACCAACTTCATTGTCACTCCTGGACAGAAGCAAGGAACCTGCCCAGAGGTAAATGCATCAGCTTCATTCAGTGGGCTCAGCTTCTATAATTCAGGGAGATTGTGGTAGTATCACTGGGGAAAGACTTTTTCTGACTTTGGGAGGTTTAGTAAAAGACAGAGCTTGACCCATTATTATTCCTGACTCCTGTGTGCTATGTGAAGACTTTTATTCTGCAGTAAAACAGGCAGCATCCATTTAAGTTTCCTTCCCTTTGAGACGATCAAGCAGAGCAGACTTGAGGCTTAAATGAAAGCATCTGCCTGGAGTGAATAAATCGCTCCCTTTTTCCTGCTTTATCTGGACAGCCTTGGTTGGGAAGCAGTGTATGGACAAGGCTCTGACTGCAGTAGAGCAGTGTATCCCTCAAGAAAAATGCTATCTGGTGAGGCAGGGGGGACAGAGGGATTGAAGCTGCAGGGTGGAATGCTAAGAGGTGGCTGCTTTCTCCAAACAGCTGCCAGATGCCGGGCTGTGCACACGGGACAGCGACTGCAGCAAAGGCAAATACAGCCGTCAGGGACAAGGTATGGCACACGGCCCCAGGGCAGCAGCCCTGCTGTTCTGGTGAGACACCGAGAAAAGCTGCCTGGCTGGGCTGTCACCTGGCTGGGGGACCTGCTTTGGACAGGCTTTAGGAAAAGCCTCTAACATGCTGGTTGAAGTTCCCATCTGAGCTGGTCCAGTTCTGCTCTTTTGAAAGATACCTGAGCTGCAAACAGCTTAGCCAACAAAAGGTTAATCAGGACTAAGCCATTTCCCCCCAGCTGTTGTCCTCTTATCAGCTCAGAATTTTCCTTGGTGTGTTTTAACAAGAAAAATCCCCAGCTGCTCCCCTGTACAGCATTGTGAGAGAAGCCACTGCCCTGAGCTGAGAGGCCACAATTAATTTCCTGTTGTAGAAAGGTGCCAAAGCCCTGAGCATTTTGTGTCTTGAATGCCCTTGCCAGAGCTGAAGCCCCAACCAGATCCCATCCATCTCAGCGTGAGGCTGAGATTTCCCAGGATCCAGGGGTGTGAGCAGCTGTCTCCCCCACAGGGCTCATGACTGGCAAGTGTGTACACTTCAACAGCACTGTGAAGACCTGTGAGATCTTTGGCTGGTGCCCTGTTGAGGTTGATTACCACGTTCCCAGGTAAGCAATGATGTTGTTGCCTTCTTTCCCACCCCAGCTGTACTTGGTGTGGGGCAGACCAAGTTGGGGCTCTATGGTTTGTGGCCAGGACAGCCTGCTTTATGAAAGACCAGAAAGGGAAGGGATGAGACCACCAGTTTTCTGGGTCTGCTTGTCTCAGTTTGGATGAATTTCCACCAAATGGGGCTTTCTCTAGAGCCTGGAGAGCCAAGTGATGGACACGTGTCTACTTGTGTTTTCAGCCCTGCCCTGCTGTCAGAAGCGGAGAAGTTCACCTTGTTCATCAAGAACAGTATCACCTTCCCCAAGTTCAAGGTGTCCAGGTAAGGAGAGGTTTGGGGGATGGCTCCTGGTTGGTTCCTTCAGCTGTGTCCCTCAGAGTAAACCATGGGTTTAGCTGGATGGATGTAACTGGGTGCTTGGTATAGAGGATTGCATACTTCATCAGCCATCCCAGGGCTACTCTAACTGCTGCACTGAGACATTTCCCTCCCAAATATGTCCCACCTCAGCTGGTAGCTGTAGTTACTGGAAAGATTTCTGGAATTAACCTCTCCTGAGTTACCCTCACAAGCATATGAAAATATAGTTTCTCTGATTCTTTATTTTTCTTCTCTGAAGACAAAATTAAAATACCACATGGCCAGGATAAGCTTGGTGCCCCAGAGTCCCCCTTAACATCACAGATCCCACCTGTTTCAGCTAAGCATGGGTTGGCCCCTTCCTGGCAGCACTGGAGGAAATGCTGCTGGCTGAAGGCACACTCGTAAGAGGATTTGTGATGGCACTGACCATATATCTGATTTGGAACAAATTAACAGAAGCTATTCGTGCTGAGGACAGCAGATTCTTCTGTCTAAGCTGATCTTATCCCCATGCTGCAGCCAAGGTGAAATGTCCTGGCAGCCAGCATACTTGGCAAAGTCCTGGGCTGACCTCACAGTGCACCCCAAGAGGTGGCTGGGAGAGGGGATCCCCCCCAGCTGCAAGGAGAGGTGCCCTAAGCGAAGGCAGGCTGAAAAGGACACACAGAGGGAGCAGGTTCTGGCAGTGAGGGTGGCCAGGCTGTGGCAAGGGCTGTGCCAAACCCAGCTGGGCTCTGGGGAAACTTCCTGCCTTTAATCACTGCTGACAATTAACTGCAGAGCGTCAGCGATGGGATCAGGTTGAGCAAGATACAAGTCTTAAAAACCATAGGCTTCACAGACAGGATGTTTTCAGGCAAAAGAGCAGAGTGGGATGGAAGGCAAGATTTCCTTTTAACCCTTGCTGTAGGAGATGGCAAACTCCAGCTAAATGTAAAAGGTGTGGCATACACTCACTATCCATGAGGTGTCCCAGATAAGAATTGTTGGTGCTCGAGCATTGCCTAGCAGAGCCCATGGACAAGCTGGCATGTGAATGGGAGAATGACATGGACTGGGGAAGGGACTTGCAGAGGTTCTTTCCCCCCCAAATTATTGTGTTACTGAGAATCTTTCTCACTCTCTTTTCATTCACAGGCGCAACTTGGTTGAGAGTGTTACCAAGCAGTACCTGAGGAAATGCACCTACCACAAAGTCACTGATTCCTTATGTCCCGTGTTTGAACTGGGATACATAGTGAAGGAATCGGGTCAGAATTTTACCTTCCTGGCTGTTAAGGTACTTCAGTTTCAAACAATGTTCCTTGCTGTTGATGGGAGAGGGACACTGGCAGTGCAATCATCCCCAGCTCTCGAGATGATTTTCTGTTTTCTCAAGAATTCTTGAGAAAACAAAAGTGTCAGAATTATCTCATAAAGATTATGAATCTCCTTGGACATGGCCTAATATTTACGTTTTTCTTGGAAACTCTTGAGAAGATTTGACCCACTGGCAGTAAATCCCAGGGTTCAGCTTGTTTTAATTTGAGCAGTGAATAACTAGATCTGTGTGGCCAAATCCCATCTGACTGAGCTAGGAAATCCCAGCTGGATGGTCAAATATTGGTCATTACACAGTGCTAACTGCAGTCTTTCCCCAGGCTCCAAAATGCAGCTTTGCCTAACAGTCCTCAGGCTGGTGTGTGGGAGTATCTGCTATCTCTGCTCTGCAAAACCTTGTGATAACCTTGCCAGACATTGAATAAAATCAGAGGCTCGCATATATGAACATATATTGCATGGATTGGGTCAGGTAGCCCAGAGAAGCTATGGCTCCCCCATTCCTGGAGAAAACTGGTCTAGTGGAAGGTGTCCCTGCCCGTGGCAGGGTTTGGAACAAGATGGTCTTTATGGTCCCTTCCAACCCAAACCATTCTAAGATTCTATATATTAAAGGTGCAAAAATGCAAGCTTCTGGGGCACAGCTATTTACAACCTGGAGTGAGCTCAGGAAGGAGGAGGGACTGCTGCATTTCCTCAGCAATCTCTTGGGTGTAATCAGTCAAGGGAAGGCTGTCCCGTGAGGACCACAAAGGATCTGTGGTGAGCACTGTTGCTCAGGACCATGCCTTGGGCACAGGAGTCTCATCAAGAACAACGAGGCATGAATTTATTTGTGTATCCAGCATTCAGGGCAGAAAGAGCCTCTGCAAGGGGTTATGTACAGGCCACAAAGCCAAGGCTGCTCAGAAAGGCTGAGGCAGCAGTGAGGTCCATGCATCTGGAGAGCCAGGGCACCTCATGGCATCCAGACAGGACATGTATGAGGAGGGAAAGCATTTCTCTGTGTGGGCCAGGTCCAAGGAGGGGCAACCTCATGACTCCTCTCTTGGCTGCAGGGTGGAGTGGTGGGCATCACCATCGACTGGAACTGTGACCTGGACTGGCCCCTGAGGCACTGCAAACCCATTTACCAGTTCCATGGCCTCTACAATGATGACAGTAACGTTTCACCAGGGTTCAACTTCAGGTAAGGAAATACCTGTTAATTCTCCAAGCCTAATTCAGAGATGACAGTACTCAGGTTCCCACTCAAGGGATGGTAAAAGGCCAGAGACTGTCCTTCAAAATACTCACTACCTTTGCAGGGCCAGACAGCAGTACCAGTGCTCTTTTAAATGGCATGAGAAAAGTGGTAATACACCCCTTGGATTCAAAATGGCCCCATTTCCTTTCCATCTCCTCCCGTTTGCAGGCTCTCCTGCTTGGCTGAACTTTTGGGAAGCCCCTTGAAAGACTGGAGATGGTGTGGGATCATCTCACATGTTCTCATAGTCTTTATCCTCTGCTCTGTGTGACACTGTCACTAGTGCTTCACCAATATCTGCTGCACACAGAACTTGGGGACATCAGATCAAACAGCATGAGCAGGAGCTGGAACTCCAACCTGCAGGCAGGAAAACTGAGGCACAGAGAGGAGAGGTGCCAACAGCACAGCTCTTTCAGAGGGTTTAAGGAGAAGGTCAGGAGCAGGTCTGTGATAGCACATTCCCAGATCTTTGTCCAAGATGCTGATGCTATAGGGTTGTAGGGGCTGTTAGGCACCCTGGAAGGCCATTAATAGTCACCATCCAATTGCACAGATATGCCAAATACTACAGAGAAGATGGGATGGAAAAGAGGACACTCTACAAGGTGTTTGGGATCCGGCTCGACATTTTGGTGAATGGCAAGGTAAGGGTGGATCCTCTGGATCCATGGGACACAGTGCCATATCCTTGAGGAGGTAACAGCTCTGTAACACAGAACCAGGGTCCTGTGGGATCACGAAAACTAGAGTGAATGCTTTCCTTGGGTGCTGGCCCACTCACAGGTACCCTTGGGAAATACTGGGGAAGGGAAGAGAGGAGGAAAACGTTTTATAGGTCACGTCTTTCAGCTGCGGCTTGATCAGTGGTTTTGTCTAAAAAAACTTTGTGATGGGAGTGGGAGAGACCTGTGGAAGCTCAAAACCTTTTACTGATATTTCCATAAGCTGAGCATTTGCATTTTTCTATTTTCTCTTTTTCTTCCCACTGGGAGAGAAGTCTTTCCTTATTGTGTTCCCATGGAGAATATTCAAACTGTACACTTTTGTTTGGTTGCTTGGTTTTGGTTGAGCTTTTTATATTAAAAATACAGGAAGAAAAGTGAGTTCAATTTATTTCAGCCTAGAATTAACCTACAATATTTTTCTATTTGACCAGCTCTTTCCCAGCTCCTGTTTCCCTGTGTGCTGTGGCTGTGGTTTGGGTTGCTGTGAGACACTTTTGCCGAGCCCCACCTACAGCTAGAGCACCCTTTTTTTTCCCCTGGGCTGACTGTAACTTAGCACCTATTTTCTCTGACTTTATCCAGGCAGGCAAATTTGACATCATCCCGACCATGACCACAATTGGCTCTGGAATTGGTATTTTTGGAGTGGTAAGTTCAGATATTTCCAGCCTCTATATGGAGACTCTCAAATTATTCTTCTTGCCTGTGACATCCGTGGGAAGTGTCCTTGAGCTGTGGTGAAATACTGGCTACTGCTCAGGGAATCAGAGGATGGGCAAAAAGGAGAAAGGAGGTGCTTTCCTGCCTAGATAGCTCAGGAAAATAGATTCCTGCTGGTCTCTGGCTGATGTGAATACTACTTTGCTGATGAAGGGAGGGCTGGGTCTCTTGGTATCCTGATAGTTTCAAATTAGGCATTGAGGGAGGGTGTGCAGGTGATTGACAGTATTTTATGCAGGACAGAAACCCAGCATCCAACTTGGTTATGGTCGTTAAAGACTTGGGCACAGCTCAAAGGATGTTGTGCTCTGCACTTACCTAAAGTGGAGACACTTCATTTCTGTTGACTTAAATCACCCACTATTGAACACAGCACACTTCACTTCTGTCCTAAAAGGACATTTGGAGACTTCAGCAACTGCTATGTTGTGAGATGAAGCAGAAGTGACCCAAAATTGTGGGACAAACTGAGAAAAACTGGAAGTACACAGTGCTCCAGGTGAGCTTGGAGGGCAACTCCAAACCTAACTGCACTTTGATTTAAGGCCTCTGTCCTCTGCGACCTGCTCCTGCTGCACTTTCTCCACGGACGAGACTATTACAAGCAGAAGAAATTCAAATATGCCGAACCGGAGCCTGTAAGTAACAGCGAGTGCCTGCCCTGCAGAGGCTCTTGCGGGGGTGTGTGTGGATGTGTGCATGAGTAATGACCCTGTAACACAAACATCCACGCTGAGGGGCAACCAGGCGCCTTCCTGAGCCCTTGGGACTCTTGGAGACTGGGATCCATGAATCTTCTCTCCAAAATTACTGAGATGTTGTGTATGACTCATTGTTAATAACTAATTTTATTCTCTCCCTTTAACCCCAGATATTCCAATATCTGGTAACACTTGTGTTGCTTTAAGGGAAGCAGGGGCAGATCTGTGCTTTAGCAAGCTAGAAAATGTCTCTTTTTTCTGCTCTTTGAGAACATCTCCATGACCATGGAATGTTTCATGGCCTTTAAAAGGACACAAAAACCAGTTTCCCTCAAATTTATCAAAATATGTGTATACACTGGGGGTTAGGAGTTGCTGCCCAGTCACATTTTCCCTGGCACTAGAAAGGAGCAGGTCTGTAAAAGAATCCTTGTTTTCTCTCATTTAACTCCCAGTCGAAGTCACATAAGAAGGAAAAGGAGCCAGACAACACACAGTAAAAGGTGAGTGGTGTTTCCCCAGCCCTGCTAGCATACATCTGGCAGGGAGGAGGTCTGTAGGTCTTGGGGCTATCCCAAGGCCTGTGGGAAGGTGGGAGAGTTTCAGAGAAGGCAGCAGGGCTCCAGGGGGGCTTGGAGGAGATCTGAGCTGTGGGCTGTAGTGTCTAACGTGGGGTCAGCATTTCCCAGCATAAGCAATTGCATGGGGCAGCAGCAGATGCAGGGTGTGGGACTGACATCACATCTTCGATGGCAGCATCTCTTGAAGAAGGGCACTGGGGGGCAAGACACCAGAAATCACTGTGCACCTCTCTCTCAGCAGAGTCCACACTGACTGACAAACCTGCACCCCTCTTCCTCCTCCTCTTCTCTTAAAACTCGGCCTCCATCCCATCACGTCCCTGGGCCAGCCCCAGGACCAGCAGAAGCAGCGTCCAGCACCAGCCCATGGGAGGGTGGTGCCCTGCAGCCAGGGCAGGGCCTGGCTGGCCCAGCACACGGCCTCTGGTGGGACACACCATGATGCTGTGGATGGATAAAACTGAACTTGGGGCCCTCTGCCAGCCCTGCTGCAGGGCACTGGCTCTGCTGCCTTTGCAGGCCCTTCAGAAGGGCTCGCACTGGCCCCTGCCTGGTGTGCCAGGGCTGTGCCAGATCCCTTGCACAGAGAGCACAGCTGCCTCTTCTGCCCCAGAAGCACCGTTGGACAGTTCCAAATTGAGAAGGGGAGGGAAGGAGAGCTGGCAGGAACCATGCCCAGCCCCTCTGCCTGGGAGAAAAATGGTTATTTTGTAAGGATGTATTTTATTAAAAAAAAAAATAAACCTTTAGTTTTTTTACTACATTCCCTTGTGGTTCCCATGCTTGCCGTAGAGCACGGTGTTTGCAGTGGTTTCTGGAGGGTTTATGATGATTCCTTCAGAAACTGCCCTCCCATGCAGGGCCCCTGGGCCTCCTGCCATGAGCAGGGGCTGTTATCAGAGTTGTCACTTGGGTTTCCTCCTCAGACAGGCTGGCTGGCAGGGAGCACTGGCACACTGCCGGCCATGGGGATCCACTGTCCTGTGCCAGCTCTGCCTCCACTGCCCACACTGGTCAGTGTTAGCTGGTCAGAAAGACTTTCTCAGCAGCAGCCTCACAAACACCTCTTTGCACCTAGGAACTGACCTTCCCCTCTGTGTAGAAGATTTGCATACTCATCACGTGCAGCTGCACATCACGGGCTGTGCTCAAACCTCACATCCCTGCGAGCAGCCCCTGCCTTGTGCTGCTGGCCGTGTTCCACTCTCCAGGACACATCAGCACTGACTTTCTGCATAGTCCCTCTCTGAATGTCTTTTTTTACCTCCCCGGGGAAAATTTTGCTTTGGTTACTTTGAAAGTGGATCCTACCAGCCATGGAAAAGTCGGTGGAGAAACTCTAGGGCTGTAATACTGCCAGAGCCTGCAGGAGCACTGCTCTGGGCTCTCAGGGACACAACAATGTGTGCCATAAACACATGCAGGTGATATTTGGTCATAAGCTCAACAGACATTTCGAGCCATACCTTCAAGCCGTATGTTCCCCACGGGGAGATTATTTGCCCTCAGCTTTCACAGGCAGGGTGGGTTTTGTAAGGTTATCTTTACAAAAGGTTTCACCCTTTCCTGCTGTGTCAGAGGTGCCAGGTGCTTACCCTTAGGATGCAGAGAGGGGAAGGGAAAGCTTGCTGGTCTCTGGAGGACTCGGTGCCTGTTCACTGGGGGCTGGGGGATCCAGCCCCGGGCGCTCTCCTGCAGCATCCATGGAGTCCCAAGCAGATCCCATGTGGTGTCACGGTGCAGGTCCCCAGCAAGCTGCCACCAGCAGAGGGGACTGCGAGACCATTTCACGGAGACCGGGGAAAATCCAGTTTCCAGAGACAGTGAAGCCAGTGTTCAGGTAACCTTTCGCAGCCACTTACAGCGGGTCAATCTCCGGTCAAAACTTAAAATAACAAACGCAAGGCTGCAGGTAGAGCTGCGGGATGTTTCTGCCTGCTTAATCTTTCAAGCTGCTTGTAATGCAAAGTCTCTATTCTTTCCTAGGAAGAATTAAAAGGCAGAATATGAAATCAGGAAAAATGCAACTTTTAAATGATCTCCTCTAGTTGTTATTCTAAACTTCTGAGCTTGGATCCCTAAAAGTCCCAAGGCTGCTTTAAAGGTCATGAAAGGATTTATTTTCATCTCTTTAACTTGTTTTCTTTAAATGCACAATCTTTGGGGATCCTTTTCTTTGCTTTTCATTCATAACTTCTGCAACCAGTAGAATGAGATATTGCAATTTTAATTCTTTCCCCTAAACAAGCTCCTCCTCAAAACCAGGGGAAGGGGACCACACATCACTCCCAGGTGGGCGCCAAAAAAGGATGATGGCTGTCTGGAGGAAACTGAGCAAGTGTCAGATTTTAACATAGACTGATCCCTTCTGCTGTGTGAAAAGGCAGGGAAAGCCCATGGCACTTGTTTCAGGCCTTCTTTTCCACAAAGGCTGGAGCTGGTGCTCAGGGATTGGAGACCAAGCAGGAAGGGCTGCTCTGTTCAGCCCCATAAGGAGCCTTCCTTGACACACATCAATGCTCTGCTTCAGTACTGCAGCCCCCAGCCCCCTTCCAGTGCCTTCCAGTTTGTCAAAACTCACACAAAGCTACTGAATGCAGGATAGGACACAACAGTTAAAAGCTCGAGCCTCACAAATGGAAATGCTGGCAGGTTAAGACACCTGGTGTTGCAAGTCCCAGTGGGGAAGTGTGGGTGACCAGCAGGATCATATTCCTGTCCTCTTGATTTGACCTGATCTTGTTCTAAGGATCAGGGGAGAATTTACTGTTGTTAGAAGAATTTCTTTGCATTGTGGCCAGAAAACAGCTGCATTTGAAGCAATTATGATGTGGTCAGTGTGTCCTGATGCTCTCTGACCTCTGAGCAGCAAGATGAAGTGTTAGAGAATCCCAGAGGGATTTGGTCATCGTGCCAAGACCCCTTCAGTGAAGTGTGCTGTGTTGCTTTCCATTCATGCTGTGGCCAGTTGAGGGTTAGGTTCTTTGTGGGGTTTTTTTAACTCCTTGTTTGATTGCATTTTGGTTTTTACACAGTGATTAACTAGTAGAAAAATACTAATGGAAAAGGAACTTTCAGCAATTCAAACATTGTCCCAGAAAACACACGAGAAAGGATGTATATTATCCATCTAATCCCTAACCTTTACAATCAGCAGTAACAAGCCCTTGTATGTGATGGTGTCAGTGCTCCAATCGTCTAACAGAGGACTCTTGCCTTGATCGTGGGTGTTAGATAACAAAAGCAAGCAGTGAGTGCACTGTGACTATTCTCATTTTAGAGAAATGGAAACCAATATACAAGCAAATAATTTTTGAGCATGGATTTAAATGTAGTGAGAATTTTCTGCTTCTGACCAGCTTTTGTTGTCTGTAAAGGCTACTAGGTTGGACCTTGTACAGATACATCTTTTCAGTCACTCAGGCAGGGTTATTTTGAAAAAAAAAAAGTAGCACAGATATTCCAGAAGAGCAATTACAGGAAAACTTATTTGGCAATAATTATGCTGGTTAGTGATTCTGCAGAGATGAGGAATTATATTTCGATCTCTGCAGAGCTGGCAACATTTAATCATTATGTTTGTGCTCAATTCCCAGCACAATGAGGCCCTGATTTCCACCTGGTGCTTCCAGACACTGTAACAAGGCAAATTAAAATGAGTAACACTCAAGAAGTAGATAACTCCTTTCCTGTGCAACCTCTCCTATCTTTAAGCCCACTCATTCTTTCTCTGGCACAGAAGACTCCCTGCTATTTTTAACCCAGTCTTCCTCCTAGGACATTCTTGGATTTTTCCCTAAAATAGCACCTGCCTTTCTGATCACCCTCTTTCCCTTTCTCTTTTGTTGTGGGAGCATGTTTTCATTTGGATAAATCCTCTGGCTGACACACAGTGAAGGACTGGCAGGAGCATACATATCCTCCCAGCTCTGAAGGATGCTTTTATTCCCTTCTGTCTCACAGCTGGGCATTCTCAGGCCAGACTGTGCTGGGTGGCAAAAGGAGCTTCTTGGCCATCTGAGCATTTGACATCTGCAGCTCAGCCTGTGGCCACTCTCCTGGGGACAGTGCAGTTGTTACAGCCCATTTTCACTGCTGCCAGCCCTGGATTAATTATGCCACACTATAATCTTTGGCTGTCTTTGGCGAAGTGCTCTCTCCTTCTGTTATTTGTTTCTAATTGCTTTATTGCCTTCTTTTTGAAAGCGTAAAATTCAAAAGTGTCCAAATGGGTTCTGAATATAGCAACAGCCTGGTCACCTGATGGGCTCTTCAGCAGGGGTGAATCAGGATTGCTCCAGTTAACAGTGCTCTGCCTACCAGTACCAAGCACAGGCTCTGCTCAGCTTTATGGCACCACTGAGAGATTTCCTAAAAAAAATAAAATAATGGCTTTAAATCTTTTTTTAATCTAAATGTACTAGTGACATGCCTGGGGAAATGTAAGCTCTCCCCCTCATGACTGTAACTCAAGGACAGGTTAAATAAACACATTCCCAGTCCTTGCACCCAAAAAAAGTGCAAATCAGTTACTAACCAACCACACTCAATCATTATTGAACAGAAATATCAAAGTCTTATTTTAACATTGTTATAGCCATTGTGGTCTAAGCATCACAGAGACATTTTCTGTGACTCTCTTTCCACTGGCCACAACTGCTCTGCAGTGTAATCACCTGTGTATGTTTAAAAGGGAAGCTGAGGCACATTATTTGTTTTGGGTTTTTTGTTTTCTGGAAGAAACAGCATGTTCTGACTGAGCTGAGCCAACCAGGTTATTTCATTAAGTCAAGTGCTTGCAGTCTTTGCCAGAGTTGATAGTTTCAAATATTGATACTGGTGCTAAACTGTGCTTCAGCCATCATTGGTGATTTAAACTTCCTGATGCTAAAGGAGGCAGATCTTTGGAGAACAAATACAGCACTTTCTAAATAGCCAGCATCTCATAAACATCTCAAAGCCAAATGAATCAGTCCAAATGACTGCTGAAACTCTTGCAAAACCTCCTCAGCACTAATTAATGCAATAGGAGCAGGAGGCTGAAAGGTTCACTCATTGCCCAGGAGAAGCTGAGTTGGTGCTGCATGAGCAAGGCCCTGCTTGACTGAATTGAAAGCCTCTCTGAAACAGGTCAGCGCTTTGGTTTACATGTTATGGTTTTTCAGAGCATCTCTCATGCCCTGGAGCCACAGGAGCACAATCCCTCACAGGCACAGGCACATTCCTGGGTCGTGGGCACATACTCCCAGGCAGCCAAGAAGGAGTTTGCTGAGGCTTTCTCTCAGGGCTGGGGAAGGTTTTGCTTTTGCTCACAGGCTTGTCTTATTTTTCCTGAGAGTCCACCATGGCAAGCACACAGCCCAGGAGCTCAGGCTGCTGCCTTGAGGTGATGTCTAATCAGTGTCATTAGCTAATATCCAGAGCTGCTGGAAGACAACAGCAGCTTTGGAAGCACACATTCGAGGAGATTGAGCTCTCTGCTTTGCTGTTAAAATCATAGAATCATTTTGGGTTGGAAAAGACTTCTGAGATCATAATCTCAAACCAAACCTAACACTGCCACTAAACCATGTCCCTAAATGCCACATCTATATGTCTTTGGCTCTGCCATCCTCTCACTGGTTATCATGCTGCTGTTCACCTGCCCCAAGAGCCCTTCACTGCCCCAGGGCTTCCTGTTCATGGAAGATCTCTGCTGGGTTTTCTCTGTGATGAGCTGAAAACACAACTCCTTGTAGCTTTCTAACAGGGATTGTTTCACTGAATGTAGCAACTCTTTAATAGTCAAGATATGAACCACATAACATTTCAATTCCAAGTGGTTTTGACTGAAAATTGCCGAAGAGAATGCACAAATATTTTAGATGGAAGTGAAAGGGTATTAGCCCTGGATGAACCCGTTCATCTGTAGAGAGTTGCTCAGCTGCCTGTGACCAGCCAGGGTGACAAAGCACATTTCTGCAGGAAAAGTAAGACTTGGATGCACATAGCAAAAAGCAGCAGGCTATGGCTGACTATAATAAACATACCCACAGAATGAGTAAATGAAAAAAATCATGGTCTTTGCTAGGCTTATGACTTTGCTGTTTTAATGAATAGTGGCTCTTAATTACATTTTGATACTTCTCTCAACACAGTGACAACAGAGGAAGCTTTGTTGAGATGAAAAAGTTGGTAGTAAACCACAAGACGCATTATTAACATGTTATTTCGCGTTATAAAACCCATGGTAAGGAATTAATTTGTTTCCAAAGCAGAAGATTATTTGAGACTCACTGGAAGCCGGCACAGGCATTTCTATCTGCTTGTTGTCACAGCAGGAAGGAGCAGCAGTCTGCAGTGGGTTGAGTCAGGATGTGGATTTAATCCATTTAGCTCTCTGGCTAAATCCAAGATTCCTGGCGGGGACCCTGACTGTGAGTGGAGTCACAGCAGAGCCCAGTGAGTTCTGCCACGAGTCACTTGTCACAAAATCAACATCTTCATGAATCTCACTGCAAACGCTTCACTGCTGGGTGCAGTGGGAACCCCTCGACCCAGGGCTACAGTCCACTACGAGTAAAGAAGGTGAAAAAGAGTGGGAGGGAAAAATAAAGCCAAAATATAGTCAAACCAAAGAGGGCATGCTTGTAGGAATTACTTGAAGAACAGCAGTGGGATTAGTTGGTGTGCAGCATTTCGAATCATTGCTGCAAGACTTGAAGAGTGTATATGGTGAGGGTTGGGTGTTATTGCTCTAGAGACAGCCAGGCTGAGGGGACACCCCTGTGACAGGACCCGGGGCTCCTCATGCTGTGTCCTCAGTTCGGGCCGGCGGGGCCTCCACTCCCGCCGTGCCACTGCCACCTTCCCTGATCATATATATTAGGGGGTATTTAGGGAGAAATTCTTCGCAGAAAGGATGATTAGGCATTGGAACCAGCTGCCCAGGGAGATGGGAGAGTCATTTTTCCCTGGACGCTGCTCTCAGCGTTCTATTCTGTCACAGGCCGGACTCGACGACCTCAGAGGTCTTTCCCAACTTACCTGATTCTGCAATCAGCAAAAAGCCCCATGTTTTCACCCCAAAGCCCGCACCTCAGATGCGCTTCTGGCTGGACACCACACGCCACAGAAAAAAATATATTTTTTTTAATTTTTAAAAATTTTGTTTTGGCCTCCTCGCCCCCTGCCACCCCTCGACGTCCCCTCACGGCCACACGCGCGCGCGCCCCGGGAGGCGCGGCCGCCTCCAGCCAATGGGCGGCGCGGGCGCGCGCGGGCGGGGCGGGGCCGGGCGGGGCGAACGGAGGCGCCGCGGGGCGGGGGGGACCCGGCGGGAGCCGGCGGCAGCGCCGAGCGCAGGTGAGCGGCAGCCGGAGCCACGGCCACCCCCGAGAATGGATCCCCCCACACGGCGTCCGCTGCGCTGAGAGCCCCTCGGCAGACGGCGACAGGTGGGGGGACAGGCTGTGGGGACAGACTGTGGGGACAGTCCGCCGGCAGCGTCCCGGCGGCGGAGGGGACGCGGGTGGGATCCGGGATCCGGGTGGTCGGTGCGGGTTGGACGCGGGCAGTGCCGCATCCCCCGAGCGGCGGGAGCCGCCGCCGCGCCGCGGCCGGGGATGCGCCCGGCAGCTGCAGCTCTGGAGGTGATGATTTGACCGAGCTCAAAAATAAATGGGGGAAAAAAAATTCCTTCTGCAAGCTGGGATTTTGAACAGCTTGACCATCGTGCCGGGCATCTCTCGCATTTTTCTCGAGGGGTCAGAGAAGAAGGTAAGAAGTGCGGTGAGCTCCGTGCAGGTTTGTCACGGTTTCCTGACGCTCCTTGCTGCCCTTGGGAACAGCCTGGGCTCCTCAAAGTTTGGGTTTTCCCGTGGTTCGGTGCCGTGGCCGGAGCTGTCCTGCCCTGGCCGTGTGTCGGAGCGCGCCCCTGGCAGCCAGGCTGGCATGAGAGGGGCTGAGCTTCCTCTGTGCTTACCTTGGCTCTGAGGGACAATAACCTGCAGCTCCCAATGGCCTGTGTGCTGTGAACAAGGAAAACTGCTGATCCTGCAAAGACAGCACTTTCTTCAGGTGCTCTCGTGAAGGTAGAATTACCATTATGTTGTAGCTGAAACTTAATGGAAAAGGTTTTGTTTAATAGGAAACTGTTGCTTTTCTGTTTACAGTAATCTGCAATTCCACATTAAGCTTCCCATCATGTCTTAACTTCCTCTCTGTAAGGCATCCCTGGCAGATGTTCAGTTTGTTCTGGAGTTTGACATGGGATGGCTTTGAAGTGTTGCTTTTGAAACTGGAAAAGGCAAGCAGACAACTGCTATCTCAGCTGCTTGAAGAGAAAAACCAAATCCAGTGTGCTGGGGCCGTGCTCCATCACATCCTGTGCATGGTTTGCTATGTGAGCCCTGTGCTTGGGCTGGGATGCCTGGTAAATGGGATTTTACTCCAGGCAGAGCAATAAATTTGCTTTCCTGGGCTTGCTCCCTTGGCTTTTGCCTGCAGAAGGTCAGATCTTAGCAATCAGGAGCGTAAGCACCAGGCTCTTATCATTCCAGCAAGGAGTTCAGGCATGTCATGGTTTGATATGGTCTGAAGGCTGGGCTTTAAGTCACAGTAGGTGCCAGGCCACCGGGTCCCAGCAGATTTCTTTCCTTGAGGGAAGCTGTGTTGGCTGGCATGAAGTGCCTTCTGTCTGGAGCTGTCTCCAGCTGTTTCTCCTTGAGTTTGGCATGGCTCTTGTGAGTTGGAGTAGGGTTTGTGTGAGTGCTCCCAGGACAGCTCCTGGCTCAGAGAAGGTGGGCAGAGCTGCCCGTCCAGGGGCTTCTCCTTCCAGGGGATCTCCCCTGTCCTGGTGTTGTCTCAGGGAGCAGTGAGCTTCCCCATCACTCCACACAGCCAGAACGTGCTGAACTTGTGCCATGGCTTTCCAAGCCTGTGCTGCTGCTTTGTGCTCTCTGATTAATGTGTTCATTAAGCCCTAAATGTCTTTGCCTGATACAATTAATTGTCCTTGCACTAGCTAGGCTTTCAAGACCCAGCTTTCCTTTTGCTGGGAAGGGGTTCTGGGATTTCCCTTCCCCTATTGGGCTCTCGTGGGGTGGCTGCAGTAGCAATGTCCTCAGCCTGCAGCAGAGGGGATGTCTGGAAGGATGGTGTCACACTGTTCTCTTTGCTGGAGCAAGAAGCACTCTTTAGGCAGTGGTCACAACAAAAACTTGTGTGGTTTAGACCTTGGCTGGGTGTGAAGAGGTGGCACTGTGCTGTGTCACTGTCCTTTGGCCAAGGCTCTGCATTTCTTTTTGCTGATATTTGTTCCCTGAAGTTACTGAAGGATGTATTAACCCTGTATTTGTGCTACTTTCTGATGAACTTTGGAAAGAACAGTTCTGTCTGAAAGCCAAATCTTCTCTTCAATGTCAATGCTGACCTTAGAAGAGCCTTTATAGGGTCACTGCTACCTAGGGACAGGGGAAGGAGAAACTTCTTTTGTAAGAGGCTTTAGGAAAAGGCTGAGGTTGCTGGATGGCTTCTAGCAGGTTGGCTTTGGTCTCCAGAGGAGGTTTCTGCCTGGCCAAGGGGCAGAGAGGATAAATCCAGGCACACCAAGCTAGTGGAGAAGGGATGTGTGTTGGTGAAGAGCTCGGTGTGAGGATTTTGTCAGTGCTGGAGCTGTGGAAGGCAGTTTGGTAGGATCTGAAATCAGTATGTGCAATTAGTCTGCCTTGGGAAGATGCCTGGAGAGAGGATGCCCTTCATGCCCCAAAGCACAGGTGGATGGTGGGCAGGGGCACTGTGGTTGGGTCTGTTCAGCTGCTCAAAGCCCTGACAAATGCTGGGTGTAGGGGAGGCAGGTTCTGCCGACATGGGAGATCTCCCCTGGTTCAGGGCTCTGTGGGGTTGGGAGTTAACAACACAAGCAGGTGAAAGGTGGGAGGGAAATGGTTTGTGTGAAGCCAGCAGCAGAGCCCAGCTTTGGGCAGCATCAGGCTATAGAAGGAGCTGTCCTGAGTGAGGAGGAGGAGGATGGGGAAGCAGGATTTTTGAGTGAGTTTTTACCTCTAACTTGGGGTGGGGAGAGACTTCTGCACAACTTCTTGCAGATGCTTTCTGCTGCTCAGCCCTGCCACTGCTGCAGCTTGGCAGGTGGAGAGGGAGGCTCAGGAAGCTGAGCCATCCCTTTGCTGACAAAGAGCAAGAAAACAAGTTACCCCTTCATCTTTGGGATGAAAGCAAGGCCTGAGCTGTCAGCGTAAAAGCCAAGAGCAGGGTTGGTATGAGGTAAAATGTTATTGATGTCATAGGCTTGTGTCTTAAACTGTGGCAAAACAGACTCCTCTGAGGACAGCCAGGTATTCAGTAATCCTTGTGAAAATTCTTATGACTTTGTCTTCATGGTTGCTTCTCTGATTTTCAGGGGTTTTATCCTTTTTTTTTTTTTTGGGGGGGGGGGAATGTAGCACAGGATATCACTTGCTTTAAGAAGTGCATGGAGGAAGGTGACCCAGTCACCAAAAATACGTGGTTGAAAAAGGAACCTGTGTGGCTGGCTGTGGGAATGATTGAACTGTGCAAAGCAGTTGTTGACATGGTGCAATAATCGAGGCAGGTCTGAAGACTGGTTAGGGATATTTGTGATGGGTAAGGTATCAGGTACAGCTGCTAAATGAATGATACCAAAAAATGCCATTTGGTCGAGCATGTTGTTTTCATTAAGATGTTGGTTAAGCTTAGCATGGTTGGAGAAAAGTGTCTGAAACCTTCTGAAGAGAACAGATCCTAATAACTGATAAATTGGAGAAGGATACTAATCTGAAAGATGGTATGGTGGGAAGGAGCTACAGCGATTTTCATCCATATGTGGGAGGGTGGCTGTTGATTTGTGCTGGTGGGTGAGGTGTGAGTACATGTGTTCCAGCCCTTCAGAGACAGGGATGTTTCTCAGGCTTGTGTATTTGGGCACAGGTGGTGACTTTATAGATTGAGTCCTTCATCACAGAAAAAGATTTTATAGAGTGCGTCATTGATGCTGAGGTGCAGTCAAGGACTGCAGAACTTGCAGTTCTAACTTGCTTAGGAATTTGCAGCCTGGATTTGTTGGTCACTTTTTCTACTGGTTTAAGTTTTTAGAAAGATTTTCATGTTTCATTGCACTCTTCAGTTTTATTATATATTATATATATTCATACATATTTTATATATTAGATATTCACAAAGCTGCTGGTTTAGGGAGTAAACCTGGCCAAGTATGAGCCCTTGTATTTTATTTCTTGGTGGCACCCGGTGCATGAGCTGAGTCATGCTTTGTGCATAAGGTGTGGTTTGCTGAGGACTTGTTTCTTTTGGGTTGCTGCCCTGGGAAGGCATTATTTTTGGGTAAGTACTGCTGAAATAGTTATAGTTCTTTTTGCTAGAATCCGTGTGGGATTAATTTAGGCTGCTTGTGTGTGGGGTGATTTCAGTGTTTCTGCAGAGTGAGGCTGTGAAATGTTGTGATTAATTCTTCAGTATTGTTCAGAGAATTGATAGTGGAGTTGTTATCTAGTTAACAGTGACTGCTCTAATTATTCTGGTGTGAGTGTAAACAGCAAGGCTGTGATGTGCTGGAGCAGCACTTGAATATGTGTCTTTTTGAGATACAGACACGCTTCTCCTTTTTCCCGTTCTGTGCTGTAGTATGCACAGCAGCCATGTGTGTGCCATGGAAGTCCAGTGGCAACTGCTTCCCTGGGGGCAGTGGAGCCAAATTCATGGCCTCACTTTTTTTGCTGCCTTCTGCAATTCCCTGTCTCCAGTGGTTTCCACTCCCTCACAGCAGTATGAGTGAGGACTGTGTCCCGTTCTTTTTAGAGCTGGGATGTTGGTGGGAGTCATTGCTGCAGAGCAGAGATGGGGCAGAGGGGCCTGCATTGAGCACAGAGCTCTGTGCCAAGGTGGAAGAGAGCAGATCCCTGAAGCCTGCAGTTCCTGTGCAATATCCCATTAATATTTTTGGGGTGTGCTGATTGTTTTTGTCAGCCAAGTGACACTGTGATTTTGTGACCTTGTGAGGACAGAGCATTAAAGTGCTGGGGAAACCCAGGCTAAATAACACTTTCTGAGGATGTGTAAGTGTTGTATTTGTGACTGATTGGGAATTGAGGTGAGAGTGTGAATCAGTGGTACCAAGGGATGTGAGATCACCCTGCCCTGGTGACCTGGACTGTAGTGCCTGTGTGTGACAGCTCAGTGCTGTGCTGGAGCAGAGCTCCCAGTCAGGTGCTGCTGTTCTCCTCCTCCTTAGCTGTGCCTCTGCTGCAGAGATGGGGCACAGTCTTGTCTTGCAGTCTTGTGAGTGCAGCAGAGCTTGGACCTCCCACTCTGGAGTTTGTCTTGATTTTGCTTTGCTTTTGTAGAGTGCATTTATTAACTCAAAGACTGTTTTGCTGTCGTGAGACTTTATCGTAGGTGCCTGTCTCTTCCCCTCTCCTGCTCCCAGCAGTAGTTCAGATTTCCATCTGAACAGAAGTGAGTCTTAAACCCCCAAAAGAGCTGAGGGTGGATTTGCTGTACACAAATAACATGGGCACAGCCCTCTGAAGCCCACGTTGGAGGCTGTCACATCTACAGTAGACAAAGCTGAAGGAATTGGGCAGCAGCAGCAAAAAAAGAGCCAGCACGTCTTTGCAGAGCAGTGTGTGCATGTGTGTACCTACCTGAGGCTGGCTCTAATTATCACAGCTCCCCTGCTGTCCTGCTGCTGTGTCCAGCTCTGTCCGAGTTACTCCCAACTCCCTCCTGCCTTTGTGCTTGCTCACCGTGGTACTGCAACACGCAGGCATTGCCAGAGCTTTTCTCCTGCCCCTGCACCTCCTCCTGCGCTGGATGCTGCTGGTGGCCTTGGTCTGCTCTGCTGCTCTAACACGGCCTCTCAGAGAGAATTTGGGGTGATCAAAGAGACCCCTGCCTAGAAGAGGGTCTGTGGCTGTTGCTTCATGCTAGGTGTCTGCTACCAGACCCTCCCTCTCCTCGTTCCAGCCCAGCCCGTGGAGTCTTGACTGTTTGTGGACAAGAAGCTGAAAGATGTGTGAGCTGCCTCCTCATTAGGAGCCTGGCAAGGATGTGATCTGAGGATGAACCACGGCTCCACTGGGGAAGGAGGCTTCCTGCAGAGTGTGAGAAGTGATTGATGGCAGCATGAAAGGAAAAGGATGAATTTGCCTCTCAATGAGTTGAGTGCTGCCCTGTATTCTGTTGCTTCAGAGCTTCCTCCCCTGTCTTTTGTCAGTGCAGAAAAACTGGGAGGGAAGGAGAGAGGATACTGGTGATGTATAGAAGGTGGTAACTCTATGACAAAGAAATCAAGGTACTTGAAAGGCAGGAGGACCTGGTGCAGTGTTCCTATAACAAATTATTACAGTATACCTGTGGAAGCCTTCCACTTAAATGAGTCAAGTCTTAATTTTGACACTTCCTAACACCTGGTTTTGGAAATGCTCTCTGGGTGGTGCTGTTCTGGGATATTACTTTTGCTGGAACCAAGGGTTGGGTCTGCTTGCTAATGGTATGCCTGCTGCAAGTGGCAGTGTGGGGACAGGAAATGCATCTGCTGACCTCTCACTGATGAGGTGCTTTGATGCTGAGGTCTGGATTGACCTCACTGTAGCTGTCAGGCAGCTTGACTGACAAAGGTTAATGATATCTGAGGTTGGCAGGCAGAGTGTAAAACAGATCTGAGGTGAGTCTTAGCCCTTCTGTGTCAGCACCTCATCCCCAGGCTGAAAGATGGGGCTGGAAAAGTGAAAGATGTCCAAGTGCAGATTGTTGGGCCAATCCTTGCTGAGTGCAGGGGCAACAGAAACATTTCCTCTCAGGGCTGGGGTGTGAGGTTACTGCACGAGCAGGGTATGATTTGTTTTAACAGTGGGAACAAGGTCATCTGGCTCAGCTTGTCCTGTGGTAGTACTGAGCATGAATTTCAGTGTTCTCAGCTGTGTCATTAATGTGCACTTCCAGGTTAGAGAGATCAGGCATCTCTTCCAGGGTGCTTCCATGCTGATCAGGCTTCTGCTTTGTCCTTTCTCATGCAGCTTGATGTGAGCAGTGCTTGTAATTTGCCTCGAAGAATGGTGAAAAGGTATGCTTTATTCATAGCAATTGCTGGGAGTCCATTCCTTAATGCCAGATAGATTGATTTAAGTCTGAATGCAGAATGGAACTGGTATTTTTGGTTAATTTTCAGAGTTTGCTGTTTCCAAGGAGCTGAAAAGTGTCTGTGCTCCACCTGAATGCCACTGGATCTATCTTCCATGCAGAATGATTATTACAGATGCAAGAGGACAATATGAGATTGTCCCACCTGTGGGAACTAATTCTTCTGTGGCTCATCTGCTCAGCCATCAAAGAAATGAAAGAGCAAAACCAATACAGCTTTCCTTGTGCTCATCCAACCCTCTGCCTGCTTGCCTTATTGTTTATTGTGTTAAGAGCACAAACTTCACAGCAGGCACCAGCATTTTCTCTGTGCAGCATCAGGCCCAGGTGATAACAGTGTCTGAAGTGCCACAGTAAAGGAAAATAAACCTCCAGGTCTGAGTCAAAAAAAGGCAGATACTCCGGGGATGCACAGAGCGTTCTGTCATCTAAAGAGATGTCTTCTATTTGAGTCCAAAAGCAGCATGTTCCCCAGTATCCCGGGGAAGCCCCCTCCCCTCATTCCCAGGGAGCTTTCCCTGCTTGCTCCAGGCAGTGGGTGCACCAAACTCCTGCTAATGCCTTGGCTGCAATGCCAAGGTATTTCTGAGGTTTTGCTGTGAGCTGGATAAAACCACCTGGATTCATTGAGGATGTGTTGTGGTTACTGCAAAGTGCTGAGAGTCTCATTCCACTAAGGCCTTGTGGAGGAAATGAAACCCAGAGTCTTTAATATTCCATGCTCTTTAGGTATGAATAAATTTTTCCTTGCCCTGAAACCTTCTCCTGCTGTGAAATCCATTTCAATCTCTTTGTCTAAGACAATCAATCTCCTTCCTTTCCTCTCTCCTCCCATGCCCCAGCTTTTATTAACCTAGAAATGTGCTGACATTTCACCATCAGACTGGTTAGGGAAGTCTGCAGAGTATTTTTGCAAGTTGTCAGTGTAGCTGCCTACAAAAGAAGGGGAAGATGGCTCAGAGTTGCTCATCTCCTGAGGAATTTGGTTTTCCTAGCTGATGGCTTTCTGCAAAAGTGTCTGACAGCCCTGTCCATGTCCTTGTCTATCTGTTCCCCTCAAAAGGAAGGGCTTGGTCTTGGGGAATCAATGGAGGAAGAACATCATTGTGTTATAATACATTCATTTTGGCACTGCTCCTTCCTGTAGCAAATCCCTGTCCCACCGTGCATGTGAACTGACTTGAGCTTCTCTGGAGCTGTCCCTTCCTCTGCTATGTCCTGTGGATCACTCAGTGCTTCTGCAATAGTTCTGTTTTCTTGGCAAGAAGCCTGTGCCTCTCACTGACCCCCTCCTGCTCCACTTCCCAGGAGGCTGAGCTATCCAACACAGGAGTTGTTTAGTTTGGATGTGGAATTTCTGCAGTAACCTGGATTGGTGGCAGGTGTGAGCCTGAGTGAAGCCTCTGGAGCAGGTACAGGTGAGGAGGGCTCTCCTGGGGCAGGTACAGGTCACTGCACTGTTTGGGATGGACTGAGCTGAAGCTTGTTTGGACCTGACAGTCAATGCCTTGAAGCAAAGTCATCCCAGCCACTCCTTGTTTGCTGACATTGAGAAACACCATTTCCAGCAGCAACCTGGCTATTCCAAATTCCTTGACCTCCTCTGAACCTCTCTGCAGCCCTGGCATCTCCCAAGCTGAGCAGTGCTGGTAGTTGGAAAGTTTGAGCCAAATAACATCACCTCTCCTGATGTCTTCCAACCTAACAGTGCCTGGTTCTTCCTGCCCTGCACAGCCCCATCCCCTGGCTAGACAGTCCTGTGGAGATTCACCAGAGACAAAGGATTTGGGGGATCTGCTGAGCAGCTCCTGGAGGCAGGCAGGAAGCCAAGAGCTGGAGCACAGGCTGCTGAAATGGAGGGAGGTGGGAAAGCCTGTCCAGGAGGGACTCTGAAGGTTCTCAGTGTTAAGTCTGAACAGCCACAGCATCACTCAGTTGGGAACCTGACCTGCAAAACCTGGAGCCTTAAAGGATGTGACAGGGAGAGGAACAAAACACCCCTCTGTTGTGTCTCTATGGCCTTGGGAATCCACATCCTCCATTCCTTGCTCCTGTGCACAGCTGGGAATGCTGTTGGATGTCACTGGGACCAGCTGGAGCTAGTCAAGGGCTCAGTGTGACCCAGCAAACCAGTTCCTTTACTTTGGAAGCTGCAATGGGAACACCTCCTAGGCACTGGGGAGGGTGCTGCTGATGCTGATGAAAGCAGATTCCTTAATTAATAACTAGCAGATGGAATAATGCAGCTGCTCCTTCATGTGAGAAGCTGGAAGCCTTTGGGTTCCCCACACCTATCCCAGGTGCTGGGAAGCAGCTGTTCCTTCCATGGTGCCAGGCAGGTCCTACATCCAGTTCTGCAGTGTGTTAAACCAAACATGCTCTGGTGATTGGGCTGGGCAGAGTCTCCTGTCAAATTATTTGTTCTGGCTACAATTTTGTCTGCTTTGGAAACTTCTCATTTTTTAGCCTTTCGAGACCACCTCCCAGAGAACATGGGAATTGTAAGTATTTAGATATATAATAATGATGTAATTAAAATCTTTAATTTTATTTTTCTTGTTTGAGTGTAATTCCTTTGATTTAAAGGGTGGTAGTAGCTAATTGGATTCTGGGCCATACTTGCACAGGCAGCCGGGGGGAGGGACTGGGACTGCAAATGAGTCTAGCCAGGAAATTGCACATTTAAATATAGTTCTTGGTAGGGTCAGCAAAACACCCAAGGGACAAATTAAGAGTGAAATTTCTGCTGTAATGTGTTCATTTAGCTGCAGACATAATCTTAAGGAAAACAAGGAAGCTTGGGAGAAAGGGGAGCAAAAAGGGTAGATGTCCCTTCTGTTGTGCATTTGTGTGCTGCTGCAGGTCTCTCCTAGGCAAATGCATCCCTCTCCTGGCTCTGGGCTGTGTGGTACATTGGCTGATCCCAAGAAGAAACCACTGAAGGCATTTTTGGGTTTGTGGGTGTAGTGGTTTCACTGGAGGATGGAAATCTGTAGTTCACATAATGCTGTGGGGCTGCTCCTGCTGTTCCCAGCTTGGGCACAGATCACCTGGATCACACAGTTCATTGGGGGGAAGGGAGATGGGACCAGCCACTCAGGAATGTCACTGGAGTCTGTGGCAGGAGATGGATTCAGCCTGGAAAAAAAATAATTCAGGGAGTTGATGCACTGGGATTGTCCCTTTGGAAATCTGCAGCCTTGTGTTGTTCCTGTTGGGACCTGTGAGCCTTTCACAGATGGACAAGGTCATTGTCCCTGCTGGGGACATGTGTGAGGAGTAAGCAGCCAAAGTCCAGGATGCAGAACATGGAGCACATCTGGAGTAACCCCTGGCTGGGAGCCAGCACTGCTCTCAAGTCTGACTAACATTAATTTTCCAGCCCTGCTTATTTCTTGATTTGGGCATAGCTCAGGCCATGTGCAGCAGGGCTCAGCTACTCCTTGGTGGCACTTAGGGAACAGTCAGAGTTGGTCCTTGGCAATTGTCATTTCCCTTGAAGGCTGAGTTAAAGAAACGTTGCTGGTGATGGGAGATGCAGAAGAGCAGCTTGTTTTGTGTTTCCCAGGACCTCAGACCCAGCTCTTGGTGCTCCCTCTTTCATTTTAACTGTGTCCCCAGGGGAAGGCCACATGTTCAGGGAGGGAGGCAGAGCTTGTCAGGAACGAAGCCTGATCCCACATCCTTCCCCTGTCTGGAGGGCTGCAGAGCTGTTCACTCCAGCTGAATAAGACTCCCCAAAAGCTGGGGATCATCCCACCTCACCTGCAGTGTATCAGCTGGAGGGAGAGCTGCCTGACAGGTCTGCAGGTGTGACCAACTGCATTGTGCATCACTTGTTTTGTGATCACTTGTATTCTAATTAAATTGTTATTAATTATTTTCTCTTCTTTTTATATCCTATTGAACTGTTTTTATCTCAACTCTCAAATTTTACATTTTGTTTCCCTTTGGTTCCCTCTCCCATTCCTGGAGAGGGATCTGTGAGCAAGCAGGTGTATGGTGTTCACCTGTCTGCCAAGTTAAACTACAACATTTAAGCTCTATTTTTGAAGTCTGCTTTGATACTAAGCCCTTTGAGCCAAAGCTTGCCTTTCTTAAAGCATTAAGCACAGTGGGGCAGTGAGCTCTCTATTAATTGATGTTGTTGCCAGGCTATTGAAAAGTTGTAATGATGTGGCCAAATTTTCAAGTGTGGTCTAGGCTTTCTGCCTGGATGTCAAAAAGGGAAAGCTAATTACAGTGTGAACCAAGGAGAACAGGCTGGCTGGAAGGAAATGTCATTAAGGTTCTCCTCAGGTGCCAGGTCAGCCCATGTCAAATCACAGCTGTCTCAACTTCTAAATTTCTTCCTCCTTCCGTTAAATTACTACCAAGTGATTTCTTGCAAGTGTAACCACCTTTTATAACAAAAGAGTGAAAACTGGCTGTTTTATTTAAATACAAGCAATGGAGGCTGGGCTGGGATTGCAGAAGCAAGGAGAAGAGGTCATTTTCTTCCCTGGCTCTGCAGTGCTGTCCAGAGTGCCTGTGCTGGCTCCCTGCTGCCCCTGGCTTGCAGTCATGGGCCAGTGGGGTCGTGTGTGGTTTATCCTCTCTGACACCACGTGGAATTGGTGTTGGGATGCCTAAACTCCCCTGTGTGTGTGGCAGGTGTGGAAGCACAAACAGTGAAGCACAAACAGTGCTTCCTGCACAGTGCTTGTCATGCTCAATTCCCTGCAGTGTTGTGGAGACTGAAAAAAATAGCTCCAGGTTGGTTGTAGACAAATTCAGAGATCTGTCAGGGCTCCCTGAGTGACTGCTTGAGGCCAGGAGGTGCTGTCAGGAGGCCAAACTCTAAACTTTTCCTCATTATCATAACTATTTTTAAGCTCTCCTCCCAAAATCCACTGCTGGCCACTGTTAGAGACAGAAATCAGGGCAGGGTGGATACATGGCTTGACTCAGTATGGCTTTTCCTATAAATGATCTGCTGGCTTGTCTTCTAGAAGCTCTTGACCTCCATCTCAAACCTGGTGCTGGTTCAGGTAGGAACAGTTCCATAATGCACATGTGAGGAAAGTTTCATCTCTTGCAGCTCCCTCTCAACATGGGAGCTCTTGGTGTCAGCTCGGGCCAGGTAGGACTAGAACCGTATAAATCAGAGCTTTCTGTAAAAAAATAAATTTATTTAATGTGTTTTCCTTCTGAAATGAGACTCTGTGAAAGACAAGCTGGATACCTGCTGTGTGTCTGTTGGTCCTGTCTCTCACTCTGCAATCCATCAGCTTCTGGAGCTTTTGTCCTCCTGGACTCAAGTGTCTTGCAGTGGTTAGGGCTGCAAGGATTTGTTACAAATTTTCAAGGAAATGGATGTCCAGGAAGAGGGGGAAGATGCTATGGTGAGGGAAAAGTGAGTGGCTGCAGTCATTACTTCTGCTCACACCAGGACAAGGCAGCTTATGCTGCTTCTCTCACCTTCAGTGTCTTTCCTGCCACCATTCTGGTGCCACTCTTTCCTTTTTCCTGCCCTTAATGCTTGGTCCTGGAGAATCCTTGTCCTGTGACCACTTCTGAGGGTCAGCAGGGACTGCTCTGATTCAGGGCTGGGCTGCTGGGAGAGCACTGCTGGCCAAAATTTGGGTTATTTGGAGAAGCAATGGACAGTGATGGTGGGGTGTGTAGCCTCAGAGCTACTGCATGTTCTGTGTGGTGGAGCAGAGAACTTGGGGACACTTTGGAGGTCCAGGATGCAGGTAGGTTACTGACCACAAATTCTACAGAAACCTGAACCCTAAGAGAGCTTAGAACCCTTCACTTCACTGCCAGCAATGCTCACTTGGCTCACTCACACAATGCCATGTGGCCAAGCCATCACTACACTGATAGAGGTGGTGTCTCTTCTCATCCTCTAGGATGGTCCTCCTTGGGCTGCAATCCAAGCCTTTCTCAGACTCTTTTTCCCTTTAAAAGTTCATGTGGGAGGTCCCACAGGAGACAGAATTTGTAGTTCTCTCTTTAATACTTCATCATCCTCCTGCAGTGTTGAGGGTGTTCCTCCTTCCCCAGAGGGAGGAAGATGCTGTTTTCAGGTCAGGGTGAGCTGAAAAGTGTCAGATCAAGGCACAGATTTATCTCCATGTCTTAGATCACAGACCATTGAAGGAGTTGGTGGGATGTTTGCATATGGGTAAGGAGTGGGCAAATGCAGTCCAGCTTGAGTGCTGGCTAATAAAGAGCCTAGTACAAAAAATAAGATTCTCAGAGGAGATTTAATAACTGGGGAGAATAATTGTAAAGTACTTCAGAATATTAACCAAAGGCTGAATGCATCCAATTAGCTTAATGAAGCTGGGTGGTTGGGTTCTTTTTTAATCAAACAGATGGGCAAAACATTATGCACAAAAAATGAGATCTGAATACAATGAACACATTTAATTAACAAATAAAAGAGAAAGTTTGTTTTTCAACTTGAGAAGTGAAAGCTTCTACTGCCCCAAAGACTCAAAAAAGAGCCTTAAATGTCATTTGTGTCTTGAAAGTCTCAGATACTTACTGTTATTATTTGCTTGTTTGAGGTTGAGGGGGTCAGTCTGGGGCTGGCTGCACCTGCAGGCAGGTGAGTGGGTGCTGGGGACAGCAATGCATCACCAACCCCACTGTGCTGCAGAGCCACAGAGCAATCCCTGCCTGCTGGGGTGGGCTGTCCCCAAGGGCAGGCTCAGAACCAGTAACTCAACCTCTGCTCAACACTCTGTTCCAAAATGTTTTCCCTGCATGTCAGTGATCACCTCTGTTGTGCAGAAGGAGAAATCCAGGACTCCTGGGTTAATCAGGGTGTGAGGTCAGTGTCCTTGGCGTTCAGACCTGTGGAGTGTTTCCCTGATGGGCCGTGCTTGTGCCATCGTGTGTGGAGTTGCTGCAGCCACCCAGCTGTGATGCTGTGGCCCCAGTCAGGGAGATCAATTCCCAGCTGGCCCAGTGCAGACACAGCTCCTCTGCTGTGTGTCTGACCAGTTTTACTGGGCCATGGAAACCTGGTGCAAATCAATGCCTTCCCTCTCCAGACAGGAGCCTGCTCTCCATACAGACCGTGAGTGCTTATGTAAGTGTGAAATACAGAGCTGTAATATCAGTCTTGCCAAGGCTGGGAGTGTTTGCTCTAGCCTAATAAGCTGAACAAGCCATTTTGATATTAAGCCTATAATAATAACACCTTGTAGCTAAAGATTGTGTTTTTCCCCATTGGTGGATTACTCAGCCCTTTTCTTTTGAGGCAGTGTTTAACAAAAGCAGAGACTTTCCCAGACTATGTTTAATTAAACACAGCTCGGAGATCTCTTCATTTCAGTGCTGTGATGATGTTGCTCTGCAGTCTCATCTCCAGGGCAGTTGGAAATGGAATTTGTGATCTGGGCTGGGCAGATCACTGTCTCCTGCCCAGAGGTACCTGTCCAGATGTGCCCAGTGGTGTAGAAGTCCCAGAGGGGCTCACATTTGTGGAGGCCCACAGGCTCCAGCTGCTTTTGAAGCTGAGCAGGGGCTTGGTCTGAGCTGTGTAGCCCATGCAAGTGGCAGCTCAGCCAACATGCTCTACACTACAACCAAGATTTGGGGTCCTAATTTCTACCTGCTTCCATTTTTGGTTGCTGATGTAGCTATGGGAGCATTCTGAGTGCAGTGGCCTGGTTATCAACAATTACATACAAAGTGAAGGCTGTAATTCGAAGGCTCCTCATTTCTGCCTTAGGAGTTACCCATGAGCAGATGGTGATATGCTCTGGTTTTGCTTATTCTTGCAGATTATTTGCCAGATAATTTTTCTGACTAATCCTTTGGCCTATAGACTGTTTATAAACCTGGAGTCAGGTTTCGGGTAAAAACACTTGTGTTTGCAAATTTTAAAATCTGTTCCTGTGCTGGCTTGCTGATGTCACTGTGAGCAGGAGACTGTTCTGTCAGTGGCAGATGCCCCCTGCACCATGGGAGAGAGGCAGCTCCTAAAGAGGAACCTCCTTCCCAGTGACAGGATGGGAAGAATGATGTTCATGCCTTGTTTGTGGCTTATTTTATTTTAAAGCATGATATGGCTGAAGTCTTAACCCCAGCATCAGTGCTGTCAGACATACTGACCTCCCCTGAGGTCACATTGCTGTTTCAGGTGGCATGGTAAGGAGGCACTTCTGCTGCCACAGAGTTTGTGTCCTGTGCAGGTGCTGCTGTGGAACCTGTGCACAGCAGAAATTGGGAGATTTGTCTGTCTATGGCTGGGCAGGACACTGCTGTCAGTAGTGGTGGGAACACTGCAGCCACTGGCACAGCTCTCCCTGAAAACTGCTGAAAGGCTGTGGTGATACTATTATTATTGTTATTGTTATTATTATTGTTATTATTATTGTTGTTGTTGTTGCTGTTATTATTACCCCCTCATCTCTTACCACCTCTACCTTTTCAAAAGTCAGTCCTTTGGATGTCTCTGGAGAGCTGGCACTGGTAACTGCCTGACTGATTTATTCTGGTGTTTTAACATTTACTGGATTTACATAACAGCCAAACAATCTGTTTCAGGAGTTTAATATAAACCCAGCTCTAGTGAGTCACATCCATGATAGCAATAATGCAAAGAGAGGCAGCTGGGGGAGTGAGGGGGTGACTTTTTCTGGGTTTCTGCATGAGAATATATTTCAGGAATGGCTGCCTGAAATATCTCTGACACCTCCTAGCTGAGTGATGCTGCCAGTTCTCATCTGCCATCAGGGATTTGTTCTTAAACTTGGAAAGAGCAGGGGTGCATCACATCACATCAGTGCTCCCAGCTGGGTCTGGTGGCTTTTCCAGAGCTCCCCAGGCACTGCTGTGTGTCCCTGGAACTCCACAGCCCCTCTTTGTGTAAAATACCTCTACATGTATGTGCGTGCTTGAAGGAGGGAGTGTAGCTATGGGAGCAGCAAGATGAGGCCTGTAGAGATTTCCTGTTTGCTTTTTGAATTCAAAGCCATGCAGCATTCGTTTGTGCCAGACTTTGTGGGCCTGGTCCCCAAGATGTGCAGATGAGCACAGCTGCAAGTGGGGTACAGATGTGTGCCAGCATTTCCACCCGGGCTGTGGGGATCCATGTGCACGTTCTGGGGACAGAGTTTGAGCTCAGCTGGGTGAGAGGTGGCCCTGTGCCCCTGGGCAGTCACAGCAAAATGTTGGAGCTGTTGGGGACTCCCTGCAAAGAGTCCTTCCCAGTCCCTTCAGGGCTCTGGGCCTCTTCCTTGGGGACAGCAGGAGTGAGAGCCATCAGGACAATTAACAGCAGGGTTTTCCCAAAGCATGGTGTGTAACCTGTTGCCTCAGGTCCTTTCCAGGCAGTGTAACTTTGGGATTCCCTCCGTTGTGTCCTACAGCTGTATGGGCACAGCAAATCTCTGGAGCAGATGTGCCATGGGCAGCCTGTCCCCTCTGCTCCAGAGGCTTTGTCACCTCTCTACTGATGGGGTTGGAATGTGGTCAGGGAAAGTGGGTCTCCAGCTTGAGTTCTCACTTTTGGAAGCCCCCAGCAAGATGCAGCTGGGTTGGAACAGCCTGGTTTGTGCTGCTGCCTGCATTCGAGGTCGGCTGTTCAGCTAAGAGAGAGCTTCTCCTCCTGCAGCTTATTTGAATTCTTGTCTTCAGAATGGAAAATAAATGCTGGCTGATGAGATCTATTACAGCACTAATTTTAGAGCATGCCAAACAGTAGGAAATTGTTTTCAATCTTCACTCTCATTTCTCCTTTATTTCACCCCTCCATTTGTGAAAATTGCCGTTGTCATTCTTCTAAGTGCCCGGTGATGTCCTGCTCACTGATATCTTCAGGCATTCTCCTTCCAGCCCTGTTTTCTGATACTTCTTTGTTCACCCACTTGACATTGCTGTTAGAAGCTCTCTCCAGCGTTCAGGCAGCATTGTTGGCACGATGCAGGCACTGAGTGCTCAGCCAGCTGGTGTGAGATGCCAGCAGAGCCCCCTTCGAGGCAGCACCACAGTGGAATTTCTTATCCTTGTGCACCCAGGGCTTTGTAAGTCTTTCCAGCCCCACCCCAGCCTGCTTTCTCGATGAGCAAGAGGGAAAATATGAGTTTTCCTCAGTTGTGGTGAAGAGTTTAAAAGAAGCAGCCCCAAAGCTTTAGTGTGTGTCCTTGGCACTAATGAATACCTGAGCCATTGCTCAAGAGGTTGGAGCAAGCTGCAAGTTAAGAATCAAAATGCTTGATCAATGCTGCAGGCAACAGTGATGTGCAGTCTGGATTTTTAGGACATGATTCCTCTCCATAGATAGAAGGTCTCACTGGTTTGAGAAGAGCTTGGATGCCAAACTGGTAGTCTGCTCTGAAACCTTCTGGGTGACTGCAGGCACCAGTCCCTCCCTGAGCCCTGCTCCTGGTTTGCAGTGTTTAGCAGAGCCTCACTGAGCTCCAGATTAAAGCTGGTGCCACAAGTCCGATTGTTTCACCTTGTGGACTTTTCTGAGTCTCTCTGGGTACATTTCATGGTTTTGGCAGCCATGTGCCCCTGACAGCAGCTGCTGTGACCATCAGCACAGCTTTGGTGCCTGCCCTGGAGGGCTTTGAAAATCTTTTTTCTCCTGGTCCCACCTCCCTCACCCCTCCTGCTCCTTCACCCTCCTGTCATCCCTTGGCTGGCAGCCGACAGTGGCTTTATCCCTCAAAGAGAGCTGTCTCTTGCCCTGGCTTCTTGCACTGGAGAGGGGTAAAAACCTCCCTATTCCTACCAATTCCCATTCCATTCCTTTCCTGGGTGCTCTCCAAGCCCTGCGGCTGCTCAAGGTGTCAGTGCCCAGGAATTCAGCTGGGGAATGTCTTCATAGTCTGCCTTTGTGAACATGGCTGAGATAAACCCTTTACTGAACTAAATGTGGTAACAGCTAATCCCTTGGAGACAGTCACCTGGGCCCTGCACCGTGAAAAGAGGCTTTGCTGCTCTGATTAACTGCACTGGCAAGAACATTGACTCGTGGTTCTTTTTGGAAATGAAAAGCACCTCTCCAGGACAGTTGAAGGGATTAGGTACCAGATGGAATATGAAGGTAGGTTTTGTGCACCTCCCTGATAAATTTGTAGCTTAAAAGTCTGGTGAGCCCTGGTGGGATGGGTGATTATGGCTGAGTGTCCCTGGGCTGTGGTGGAGAGGAGTGTGGGATGCAGGAGTTTCCCTGGGAGGATGATGGTGGTGAGTGAGCAGCTCTCGGTCCTGGCTGCCCATGCTGGGGTGTCCTCAGGGCTCTGGGGCTCACTGTCATAAATTAAGCCCTGTCACACACACCAACGCTCCTCAAAGGGCTGAAGCTCATTTAAACTTTGCTAAGGTTTAAATGACACTGACCTTTTCCAGCCACTTAAGGCAAATGCCAAAGGCTGTGGAGAGCATTCCAGCTGTTTTCACAACCCTGGTTTCCATTTTTGGGGGGAGATCTGCATTAATTTCTTGATTATTGCTTTTTAACACAACACTTTGTTTCAAAAGCCTGAACTAGAAATTCCTTCTACATGAAAAGCAAAGATCCTGTACTTCAGTGAAGGTTTCTTGGGCTGTGTTTTTGAGGTCAGGATTTTATCTCGGTGCTGATTTCTGAGAGGGTGAATGGGCCAGCTGTGCCCTGGCAGGAGTGCAGCCTGACCAGTGAGCATCACATGTGACACTTGCTGAAGAGAGCTGTAGACCAACATCCCAATTGACTGAATGGATTAAAACAAGTGTATAAACTTTGTCCATAAAACAAGGTAAGACTGAGAAAAGTTTAAATACTTGTATTAAGTATTCTTTGTTCAAAGCAAATTTGAATGCTCAAACTACTTCCAAAATTCTGTTGCATTTCAACCTGTCTTCTACAGAATTTTCTATTTTAAGTAAACAGCGCAGAGTTAGCTCAGAATGGAAAAGATACAAGTGTCACTGTTCAAAGTGTGCTTTATTGGTTAGATATTTATGGGAGACATTCAGGAAATGAATGAGTAAACACTTGAAAGTATATGTATTATTTATTATTGTAGCTGATTAATTACCACTTGAAACCTTTTGGTTGGTGTTCTGTCTCTCTGTAGTCTTCACCAAGCAGTGCTTCAGCAGAGTCTAATGTGGCATTTGTCCCAGTTAAATGTTTCAGGAGATGCAAGTGCTGCAGTTGATTTGTGGACAGTGGGAGTTTGAGCAGTGGAAGGTGACTTCAGCAGGGGAGGTGAGTGAGATGTGGGTCTGGGAGGTGATGGCTCAGTCCTCCCAGCCCCAGCATGCTCTCTTGCTGGCCCCAGTTCATGGAGCAGCAGCAAGGTGGGGTTAACGTGTCTGACTCTGTCTGTGGAGTGATGACAGTCAGGAGCTTAAACTCGGCTCCCGAGCATTGTGCTGCCAGCAGGGATTCCTACAGTGCTTCTACTGCTCCTCCACACTGGAATAGAGAAGTGCATGGAAAAACAAAGTGGCTCTTACCTGCCCCAGCCATGCAGTGGCTCTGAATCCATGGGCACACTCCAGCAGCCTGCTGGCTCCACATGCTCCCTGGGCCCACTGTTAGATGTTACTGTGTGAGACCAACATCTTTATTCCTGCCCAGCTTCCTGAGCTGGGCCTGGAAAACCTCTTGGATTCATGTGAAGCCTGGTTGAGAGCAAAGCACAGGCCCTATCCAGCACTGCTTCCTGAAGCAGTACATGCCCTTAGGCATTTGCTTAGCTTTAACAAGACTTAAGCATATGAAGCATGTGTTGAGATACTTACTTGGTTCTAATCTGCACATCTTGAAAAACAGTGTGATAAAATCACAGTGGAAGGGGTGGCAGGACTCCCTCTGCCTTCAGCAAAGGAGATGTCATGCTCAGTTGCAATGGGACAATCCCCTCTCCCTTGCTGTCACTGTTGTAACCAGAGACCCTTTCCTCTGGCACTGGCCATCCCTGCAGGAATATGCTCATTTAACCCTTCTACAAAAAAAGTTTGCAGAATGCTGCAATCAGAAAAGTTCCTTCATCAAATGACTCCTCTGTGGGAGAGGAGTGAGTGGGCCTGGAGAGGAATGGAAGAGTCATAAGAGAGATGTATGAAAATGCTTTTTATGGAATGAATAATTTTTGTTCCGGAGGCGGCAGCGTCGTATTTAATTCTAATTTGGGGATTTTTGGGGAGCGTGTGACTGACGCCCAACGAGGGGTGCAGGCTGGTGTTTCTCAGCAGGCTGTCATTCATTCCCCTGCTCCATTTACCTGTCAGCTCTCCTGTGGAAACTTCTCACTCTGGAAGCCATGAACCCATTTCCCACAGCACATCCCTGCAGCCTCTCCCACGGGGAGCCGGTGGCCCACGAGGGGCCACTCCAGTCCCTGCAGCTCTAGGAACCACTCTGCACTTGTGCTGGGGCTTGTTTCTCTTTGCTGCCCTGGTGAGCAGGAGCCTTCCTGCCCCAAATCCATCTGGGCTGTGCCTGGCCTTCCCAGCCCTGAGCTGGATGTGCTCCATCCTCTCCAGGCTCGCTCCAGCCAACACAATGTGATTTTCCTGACTGTGCACATGCTCATCCCTGGCTCCCCTCTGTCCCTGTCATGGTTTCATCTCCCTGGGAAAGGTCTGGCTCTTGCTGTACCTGGGTTGGGTCCCTGCCCTGCATAGCATCGTGCCCAGACTCCCCTGGATCAGGAAAGGTGCTGCTGGCACCGGGGCTCTGTTTTCTTCCATACTGCTAGTCCTACCCATATAAAAAGGGCCATTAAGAGTTTTGTTTTGCTGCAGTGTAAACTTCAGCCAACTCCTTCCTCTTGTCCTGTCCCCTTAATTAGGAGTGTGTATGTTAAATGCTGTGAGCCTGAGCAGAGTCTCATTGCAAAGTAAACAGGAGTGTGGGACTTAGGCAGGTCTTTTGTTACTGCTGTACAGGGCTTATGCTAATAACAGCTGCAGAGATTGAACCCAATCCCTCATGAGCTTTCCAAGAGCCTGATTAATCTGTTTAACAATGGATCTGGGTTTTTGTTTTGATCTTTTCCATAGGAGTTAAATTTTTGTTCCTTTCAGAGTAGCTGTGGATCGTGTAAGCACAGCAGTATTTTTTTCCTAATTGGCTTCAGGTTTATCTCTAGCTATTATGTTTAAGGGCTTACAAGGTGCACCCATCACCATAGCATCAAAATTCTTCTTATGCCAAAAACACTTGATAAAAACATACATACATGTGCACACATCTTTTTTGGTCTGTTGGAAAGTGCAAAGACATTCTGATGGAGGATCAAGTTTTTGCATGATTGTATTCTTCAGACAGTCGTCTTTGCAAATCATGCTTTTCTGCTCATGCTGGCTCTGGTCCATGTGCCATTGGAGGAAGAAATCTTTCCCATGAGCTTTGGGCCAGCCTCTGTACAAGCAGAATTTTGCATTGATATTGTTGATGGCTCATACTGGGTGATGGCACTGGTGCTGTACACAGACAGGCTTGGTGACAGACCTTGACTCAAACTTATTGTCTAAAAGTCAAGATATAGCAAAGGGAGGAGAGATGGGTGGGGAAGCAGGGGAAAGAGCACAAATTTTTAGCTAGACAAGTCTCCCCTGGGCAGACCACAAATGCTCTGGCCTGCTTTGACTTACTGAAAAATACAGCAGCAGGATGGAGAAGCAGAACATTTAAAGTGAACATGCAGATGTTGAAGGTAACAGGATTTAAAGATTGCATGGCACAAAATACAAAAAATGTATTTATAGCAGAAGCTTCCTCCTCTCTTGATTCTACCTCTTCTTGAATGCACTCAGTGATTGCTTTTCACGTGTGAATGCTTGTAAAAATGGAGCTCCCCAAACAGATGTGAAATGTTTATATGAGTTAATGACTTCTGAGAGCTCTGGTTGTTTAAAAGAGAGTGGCAATGAAGTTGCCTTGGCTGCAGTCAGTGCCCCTCCATGGAGCAGATCCAGTGCAGCAGTGGGACAGGATGGAGGTGGCTGCACACACATCCATCCTTGGGGAGCTCTCTCATTATTGACTCCATTAATGTGTTTATGGTGGGGTGGGAAGGAGCCTTCCCAGGGACTGAGAGATCTGTGTAACCTCTCTGGGACTTGTGCAGAGTGAAACCCTTAGCTTGAAATGAAGGGCTTGTAATTGATGTCAAATGATGACATTTATAAAGTGTTTTTCCCTGGGTATTTTCCTGCTGCTTCTTTGCTTCCCTCTGAACTGAGTGGTCAGGAATGAGCTGTGGCATTGTGTTGCTGGTTACCTTGGGGTCAGTCCTGCCTTGTCTATGGGCTGGATGCAACAGCTCAGGGGAAGGGTTTGCAGAGGTGACACCATCCTTAGGCCTCTGTAGAGAACTCAAGAGAAAGGGATTAAGGAAAACAGTAAGCTCCTTTCTACCTGCTTCTCTCTTCCCCCAAGGTACAGCTATATGCTCAAAGGGTCTCTCTGTCCTCGAATTCCCTTGTCACCAGTTCCAGAGGATTAAATTCAAAGTGCCATGGCACCATGCTGGTCTGCAATCCTCCAGCAGCCAGGGAGTGATGGCCAGGGGAGCTGGAGGAGGTCAGTGAAGTCTTGCTGCCCTGTCAAGTGCTTGGGAGAGTGGCTGGACAGAGGCAGACACATGGAGTGGTAATCCCAGCAGGGAGCAGACAGAAGTCATGAGGCTACAAGCACAGCAGAAGAGGTGGTAATTCTATTTTGAAGAATGCCTTTAGCATGAGAGAGAGGGGATGTGTTTGCCTCAGTGTGAAGTGGGTTTGTGTTGCTGTGCACTCCTCTTGCAGGCTGTTGGGTTTTCCTCCCTCCTGGAGACTGTTGGTGCATCCAATTCAGTCACCATGGAGAGCAATGGGTGATGGTGTGCTGGTGGGATTGCAGCTCTTCCCTTTATCCTGTGTGCACAGATGTTTGGGAGGGTGTTTGTGAGTGCATGTGCCATCCTGGGAGCAGCTGGGCTGTGTCACAGCTGAGCTGTCAGTCCCAGGACCTCCATCCAAACCCTCTGGGGGTGAGTGTCAGCCCACTGCAGCTTCAGAGGTGTTTGCTGTAATGGTGCTGAAAACCAACTTATCCTGTGTTAATCTTGTACCTGCACCTGCAGGCAGCTGTAAGGAGCCTTTGTGGAGATTTTCAGCCTTTTCATCCTCCTTCATCAGTGCTGGCAGCTGCTGCTTTGTGGTAACATCAAACTTTTTCTGGGCTGTTGCTTTGTGTATAAGCATCTTCATCCTCAGACCAGCCTGTTGTGTTTTCTTCCATTCAGCTTCCAGAGGTGGGTTGTCTTCCCTTTTAGTAGATTATTTTGTGGTGAACTTGAAGTTCTTGGAAGGAAGTGGGATGTAGAAAGGTGGTCAGGAGCCATGGGCAGACATGGTCTAATGTTTTTGGGCAAGATCACTGGCCACACCAGCACAGCAGCTGTGAAGCCAAGGCTGACTGTGTTTATGGAATTAAATCCTGTTATTTGACTTCAGTTTGTGAGAGGTTGAGTTGTGGTCACTGGATTTAGAGCAAAGGGATGAAAAGTTTTCCTCAATGCCAAAGGGAATAATGAAGGCAGAGCCTTGGCTCCACAGAGGAAGCAGGTGGGTGGTGGCAACTGTTAATATATAGTCCAGCAGAGGTGAATTGCAAATTCATCCCCTGGTGGGAAATCTGTGTTCTTTCACCCTTGTTTATGTAAAGGCAGATGCTCACAGGGTTGGCCATTGAGGTGAAAACCTGGCTGTGTTCTCCTGTGAGTCTGTGTAAAGATTCAGAAAACCTAAAGCTGTGGGAATGCAGTATCAAGACACTGGTCATAGTGTGATGCCAGTGGAATGGTGCAGAACAACCTAAATTAGTGCTTTGAAGTTATTCCACTTACAAGTGTACTTTTTGTGCTGTGCTGGTGGAACACAGAGAAATGAGCAGTCCTGAAGGAAGGCTGTGCAGTGAGCTGTAAAACAGACTCATCATTTCAGGGAGTGCCCGGGCTGTTTGCTGGCTGCATCACTGCTGCTGTGCCCGGGGCTGAGGTGTCAGGGGCCTTCCAGGGACACACCAGACCTGCTCACTGAGGATTTTAGGAAGAGGGCAGGAGAACATCAGCCACAGAACATCAGATCTCCTGTTGGATCTTCAGCTAGCATTACAAAGGCATCAAGGTAACTTGGGGTCTGTTAAGATGAATTCTTGGGAATGTTCTCCCTGGCACAGTTCCCTGCCTGTGAACATATCCCACAGGATGTTTGTGAAGATGAGCAATTTTGCTTTGTGAGGTGTTCATATTCCTCCAAAATGGAGAGATCTTTAAGCCTTATTAATGGTTTGACTTAATGCTTTTGTAGCTTCTTATGAGAGCTTTTGGGAGGGTAATTGGAGGCTGTTGAAAGCGTTTGGCTGCAGTCCTGGCACTGCCTGCACAGAGCCCTGCTGGCATCCTGCTGCCAGGAGCAGGGCTTGTGTTTGCCTTTGTACAAGTGGCAGGTGCCAGTACAGCTTAACTCAAGTGTTGGCTGAGGCTGGAGGCATCTCCAAAGCTGACCTTCAGAGCTCTGTATAATGCAGGCTTGCCATGAGGTTTTGCTCTGCTGTTTCAGCACAGGGTTTCCTGGCAGTGCTCTGTCTATAACATAGCAGGATAAGATAAACTGCAATTAGCCTGGTGTTGGAAACAAGAGCTTCTTCCTGGCCTTGGAGTGCTACTGCATTAATGTATGAAATGGATAAATGATTTAGGTAATGAAATGACTTGGATATGGTCGTGGATTGAACAAGATTTCCAGAGCCAATGTGCTTACTCATCAGATGAGTCATGTCTTAGTCACTTTTAGAATAAGTGATTCTCTTTTGGGTGCTTCCAGAATGGGATGGGTGGAGATGAGCTGAAAATTTCCACCCCTGCCTTTGATAATTAATAGTATCTAGAACATGATAGACTGTTTCATCAGACAGGAAAGGAATGAGCTTTGTCTGTGAGTACGGTGTATCCCAGGAGATTTGCCTGAATTCCACTGCAATGTGAGACCTATATTTTGCTGTTTGCTTCCTGGTCAGGCAGAGTGATCTCAGGCTTTAGATTAGACTTCTCAAGCTTTGTTCTCAGCCTACTCTAGTGAGTCCCTTTTGTGGGTAGGTGCAAGTCTGAGTCTATTCTCAATCTCGTGTGCCACCAGCAGTGAGTAAAAGCACCCTCAGATGGAAGCTGCCCCCTGAAACAGTCAACATTGCTATGCAAATAAGACCTTGTTCTCAACTTTTATTTATATGTAATTATATTCTTTCTATTACCAAAAATTGAGTTATGATTGTTTAGGAGCGTGTACATGTGTAAGCAAGTGAATAGCATATCTGAGAGCCTAGGGAAATTCCTTTGTAATCCACTGCAAGCTTTATATAGCAAGTAAACCTATTGGATTTTTCTTCTTTCTGATCTTTCATCTCTCTGATCTTACAGTCATCCTGCAACAAACATAATATAGGCAATTCCTGATCTAATTCCTGATTAATGCAGGCTCCTGGTGGATCAGCTGAGCTCAGTGGCACAGTGTGATCTCTGCATCTTTCTTGACCCATGTGGCTGGGCTGCAGCCAAAGTGACAGAGTCACTCAGGGAGTGATGTGGGGCTTTGGTGCTGGCTTAGGCAGAGGCTTTGCTAAGCTGGATGTGGCTAAACTCTTATCACTTAAAATCCTGAAAATGGGGATGCACTGACTGTCAGAAACAGATGTGAAAGCATGAGCCCAGTTTTGCTTTCTGTCAGGAATGATGGTGTAGAGTTGTTATAGATCTACTCTTACTAAGGTATATTCGTTATAGGAAGGGTACAAAGGTGCATGAATAGGCAGAGTTTGGGAATCAGAAATTTGGGATTCTCTCACTGACCATTGAGGTGGTGTCTGGGTGACCCTGAGCAGGAGTGTCTCTCCCTAACTCCTCTGTGTAAATGTGGTTTTGGCCCTTGGTGAGTAGGCACTGTCTGTAAAACACAGGTAGGTCATGGCAGGTGACTATGGAAATGTGTTCGACAAGATTTTCAAAAACAGCTGAAGAATTGGATTTTATTGTTAAACAGAACTGGTGAAAGGAAAGCTAAAAATAGTTTTCCCATGGGTGTCTTTTGTCAGACAATTCACAGGCTGGTAGGTTTTTAGTTTTCTATAGTTGTCTGTGCTACATCTCCTGGGTCACAGGTGTGGAGGATTTTATCAACAGTTCCTCTCAGAAAATTCAAGGCAAGAGGAATTTATCACTTCCTCAAGAAATTTTCTAGTTTGCTTTGTCTCTTAATTGCAGAAGAAGAGTTTTCTCGTGTTCTGTTTTAAAATGTTTTTAAAATTTACATAACGAATTTACCTATTGTTGCTTTTGCTCAAAGGCAGAAGAATGGTACTAACACATTACAATATTATGATAATAATAGTAGTAGTAGTAGTAATAATGTTAGTGTTTTGCTGTTGTTACTGAACAGAAAGCCCTTCCAGGTGAGGATAATTCAAAAGCTGCCTCCAAGGGAGTCCTGTCTCCTCAGTGGCCACTCAGAGCTTTCTGTGCTGCAGCGTGCACTGGTGAAAGGAAGATGGATGGAGGTAGACCCCTCCTAAGAGGATAAATGCAATGAGAGTTGTTTCTGATACTGCCTCGACAAGAGCCCTGCTAGCCTAAGAAAATGTAAATGTGGAAGAAAATGTTGTTGGTCTCAGCTCCTGGGAAAGGAGCCCTGGGATGGCTCCCACAGGAACTGGGCAGCTCTCTTTTAGACACATGTGAAACACATTTACCCAGACACTCCTATGAGCATTTCCACGTTTTTTAGGCTGAGATTTTCCGTGTTGTTCACACTTTTGCACATGGGTGATCATCCCTTCTGATGTCCTGAGAGCACAGTTCAAGTTCAAGAATGTGTTTAAGTGTTTTGCTGGAGTGGAGCCAACATCTCCATCACAGAGGTGAGCAGTGTGTTGGGAAACTCAGTGACTGCATACAGACTTACAGTTCTGGGGTGCAGCCTGGAAGGTGCTGAGCACGCTGGCTGCCAGCCAGCAAGGCTTTTAAACACATGCTTTGCTTAGTTTTTCCACATTGTTACCAGTCTTGTTCTTTGATTTCTTTTCCCATAGCATCTGGAGAAGGATATCTGAGTAGCCAGAGCAGTGCAATTCATTTACCAGCAGCACCCCTACCTGCACCATGGGGATGTCTTCCAGGACATGGGATACAGCTGTTGGGATCAGGTATTGCTCCCAGTGCCCAAGTCAATTGGCTTCAGAGTTTTCCTTCTTTTCTCTCTTCCTGGGCAGGGAGCAGGCCAGGCTGTGTGAGCCATGCTCAAAGTACATTTGCAAACCACATCCCATCTTTCCACACGTCTTTCCTTGCTATTAAATTGCACATATGATCATATTTCCTTACCACCCTTCCCTCTTGGACCGTGTTTGCCTATCCCCTGCCTTGAAAATTTTAGCAGCACACAGCCAAATTCAGGTTTTATTTGGAAGTGGTATCAGCTGCAGTGGAGCCCAGGGCAGGAAAGAGAGGAGCCCAAAATTCCTGTGGAGGTTGATGGCTTCTAAGTCTCTTGTTTTCAAGGTTTTGGCTTTGCCTGCTGTAAGCAGGAGGAAGGTGCTGCAGCCCAGGCTGGAGGCTGGAAGGAGCTGTGGTTGTGCAGGGAGATGGCCCCACGTGTGCCATTGACACTGGCTGTGCCTGCTCTGTCCTGCACCTGCAGCTCCCTGTGTCTCATTGGGGCATGCAAGGCAGCACTGAACCCTGGCTTGTCCAAAACTGTCTGGACACCTCCTTGTCAGCAGATTTCCTTCTTGTTCTGCTCCTGCACCTGCTGACTTGGTGTCCAGAAACTTGCCTTTTTCCACTGCTCCTGTGGTTTTACAGAAATTACGTGGCTTTGCATCATTTCTAACACTTGAGAAAGAGCCCAGCTGATTGAATACAATGCACAGCACTTGTTCTGAGCCACAAGAACAGAGGCACTGCTTTGGTGTCCCAGGACAGCCTGGAACCCCAGCCTGGGCAGCCTGGGTTCAGCCTGTTCACTGGGGTGAAATTAGGGTGCCCTGGGGTGGTATTTTCATATTCGTGTTTTAACTAAAGCTGCACCTGGGAACTACTGTTGGCCCTTTGGTGCTGTAAAGCCTTTTTCACTCTGACAAATGCTGAGTTGTCATCAGCCTAAATTTCAGAGATAGCATTGCAATGACTCAAAGAACAGCTTTCTCCCTAGCAGCCTTTGCCTGGATAATCTCCAGTCATTGACCTGGGGGCTTTGAAAGTGCATTTAGGCTTAAAGAGCTAAAGTATAAGGCTTCAAAGGAAGTGGGAAGCCTGCTACCCTTTACATTTCCAAGTGTGGGCTGTGTGTCCATGACAAGGGTAATTGTTGTGGTGTACCTGGTTCTGACTCCTGTGGGATCTGTTGTTCATCCCCCAGAGCCTCTGTGTTCCCTCTGTCCAGAGCCTCTCTGCTGCTGCTGCCTTTGATATTGTGCAGGTTATCTGAGGACATGTTTTCAAGTCCTGGGGTTTCTAAAGACGTGAGGATTATCAGAAGATGGAAGTTATCCATGTGGAAATAGAACAGATACTTCGAGCTCTGAATTTGAAGTCCATTTGTCTTGTTGTACAGAGTTCACTGGTTTTGCCTTGCCTTTGTGTGCAGTTCTGTGCTTTGCCCTTTGCCTGGGGCTATGCAGATTGGCAGAGTTGATGAAGACCTTCAGCCTATGGAAATTTAGAGATGGGTGCTGGGATAATTTCCCTGGTTAAAACTCTTTGCAGAGATCACCTTGAATAGAAATCTCTACCCGTGTTTGAACTGCTGGGAAGAAGAAAGCCTGCAGTGTTCTGTGCTTACACTTTTATTGTAGATTTGTAATCCTGGAACAGGTGGAAATTAATGTTTTTAAAATGCTGAAAGGACTTTTCACTTCAGCTAGTTTACAGAACTAAGCAACTTGATATATCTCCTGAAATACCTCCAGATCTCTCAAAGGCAGTGAAAGCTTTCCCCTTTTCTGGGGGGGAGATAAACCTCTAAGGCCTGACATGTATAAATGTGAACTTGTTCAGCCTGGTGGCTTGTTCAGCTTGTTGTGGATGCTTTTCAAACAATTGTTTAAACAGTGCTGGTCTGTGCTGTGAGATCTGAGCCTGGCAAAGGTGTTTGATGCTGAATTCTTTTGCTGCACTGATGATCCATATGTGTCCTTTCCCACATCCCACTGTGCTGCTCTTAAACTGTATAACCAGCATTGTTCTGCAGTGATTTGCTTTCTGTCGTTGGATTCTTATGTATTGAGCAGCACCAGGAATTCTGTGAGCAGCTGGAAAGCAGAGTTAGGCATGGCAGTCAGTACAGAAGGTGCTAGTGGGTGCAGGGGAGGCAGGCAGAGCTGAGAAATATGCTGGTGAAATGAATAAACTGGGGAGGAGGGCAGAGATGTCCTGTGCAGCTTGGGCTGAGACTCTGCTAAAGCAGCAGCCTGTCTGCACAACTCCAGGTGGCTTCTTCCCTCCTCCTTAATTCATTTAATTACTGGTGTATCTCCTGGCTCTGCTGTGGAAGCAGGATGCAGTCCCACAAGATCAGCTGTTGTGTGCACTTGGTTTCTGTTCCTCAGGGTGATAGATTGGGGTGTGTGTGTGTGTGTGAGAGCTGGCTTGCCTGGCTGGCAGGCTCCCTGCTGCTCCACAGCCTTTGCTGCAGGCTGGGCTTACCAGGCTTAAAAACCAGACCTTACACTAAAACCAGAGGGCACGTGCCTTGTGCTGTGGCTGTTCACACAAATCTGTGCATGAGCTCGTTGCTGTGAGCTGTGCTTTCAGTTCTGTTTCTCTTCTATTCCCTTTTCTCTCTCTGTGCCACTGAGGTGCTGTCCATAGGTGCTGGCTGTGCCCTGGTCCTGCTGTCCAGCAAAGCCACCCAAAGGCACTGGGACTGCACTGGCCTAGAGACAGGTTTGATTTGAAAGCCCAGTTCTGCTCCCAAGAGATCAGTGGGGATTTGGCCACTGTGGAATATTAGACTTAGCCCTTGCAGACTGAGAGGCTGTTCAGGTCCTGTTGATTTCTTCATTTTCAGTTTATCACAACAGACAGTGATACATGAGTCTGTATCATCTTCTGTGGCAATTTTGATGTTCATTAAGGATTGCAGCAGAAGATGGCTCACCTGAGACCAACCCCTTCCCTTAGAACATCTGAAAACCTTTTTTGTTAACCTGATGTACAGATGTTTGGAAAGCCATTATTGCAATGAACACTCTAAATGTTAAAGCCTCCCTGCTTCTGAGGCAGGTATTTTTCTCATTAATCAATAGAGCCTGGCTACTGCCTTACTTGTTAGTATTTTAAAAATAATCTAAGCCTTGAAACTTTAATATAATCTGGCATTCTCAGTTATTTTTTGAAGCACGCCCTCACTGACTGTTTAAATCCACCTCCAGCAAGCTGTGCTCCCTGCCATGGCTGCCTCCTCTCCTGGGAATCACGCTGCCTCTCAGCCCAGCAAACCGTGGCACTTCTTCCTCCTCTTCCTCCTCCTCTCCCCTGCTCATGTTCAGCCCCAGGAGCCTGCTCCCTGCGTGGCACAGGTCCTGCACTGACCCAGATGGGCTCCTCCCGTGTGAGCTGATGTTGTCTGTGCCCACCTCAAGCTGTAGCACCAAGTGCTCTCACAGGTGCTGGCTGGGAGGCTGCTTTTCCATTGGATTTCTGGGATCAGCTCTCCCTGTGCAGCATGCAGGTTGCATTTGGGGTATTTCCTGCACTCTTGGTGGTGACTGGGAGAGGGGGTTGGAGTGGGCAGGCTCTGGGGTCTGAGTTGGTGTTGGCTGAGAGCAGCTTTAGAAATGGGTTTTTGTTCTCCTCTGAGTAGGAGTCTCCATGTTGTCCAGGCTGTGTGTGCATATTAACTTGCCAAAATCCTTCACACTGCTTTCCCTAGGGTCACTTGGATTTGAGGCAAAGCACCCAGTAAGGCTGGTGGTCACACGGCAGGACTGGACCTGGGCTTTGTGCCCACACCAACCTCCCCCATCCTCCCATCCCTCAGTGCCACGGTGTCAGGAGCTGGCATCAGGCTGGCACAGTGGCCAGGGTCCTTCCACCACAGGGCTTTTGTGTCCCTTGTCGCAAGGGCAAAAGGGATTTGTTATAATCTGACCTCAGGCAGTCACCAGAGTCAGTGTGGAGTTGTGTGCTGGGCTGTGCAGGTTTGTGGTCACTTGGGGCTCTTGCAGAGATGGTGAGTCACAGCACCTGACATCACTGAAAGCAAAAACTGTGGGGTATGTGGGCTGAGTGCCTCTCATTGCCTGTTCCTCGTGCTTTCCCAGCCCTAATTTGCAAAATAAAAGCAGCTCTGATGCTCATACACTGATAAACAGCATTAAAAGATTAAAGCTGAAGTGAATATAGTCCAGCATCAGGAGCTGATGCCCACAAGTCTTGCTGAACCTCTACTGTGAAACACAATAAAACACAGCAGCCAAACCTGTCTTACCAAAGTCATTTGTAGTCAATTCTTGAGTACAAAGGAGCACAACTCCTCTTCAGGTCTTTGGTGTTGTCCCCACTAAAGACATGGTTAAAATGTGCCAGCAGAGCTGCACTCAGATAATGCCCTGCCAGGGCTCCTGTTTCACCTGCATTATCTGGAATGTTTAATGGTAATATCACTCCTGCTTAGATAGACTTGGCATTCCTCAATGTTTTCTTGTTAAAGAAATTTCCTTAAGTAGAAACTTTTTTCTTCAGAGTAATTTTTGGTTGATTATTGCTTATATATGCAATTAGTGTAATTGCATCTGATTATGCAAATGTATTTAACCATATAATTAGAACATGAAGGGATGAAATATAATGCAGTTGGGAAATCTTTTGTAAAACTTCCCAGGCTCGAGACTGTGTACAAGGTGGTTGTTATCTCTTGAATTGTAGGTTGGGAAGACTGAAGATCTTGGTTCAGCATCCTGACTAGTTTCAAAACATGTTTTAAATATGGTATTAATTGCTCTTAAAAGTGGTTACATGGCCTTTGTGGTGTGTAGCTTCTGGTTTTTACATTATAGTATCAGGAGATCACTGCTGAGCTCAGCCTGTGTCTCATATGTGCCTGTGAACTTTACATCCAGGGTCATGAAAGGATCAGTCCTTCATCAGATCCAAACCCAGATTCTGCCTTCAATGATGGGGCCTCTCAGGGAGAGGAGAGGAGAGCAGGACAAGCACAGAGTTGTGCACCTTGGGGTGCTTGTTGTCTGTAGCTCAGGGGCAGAACTGGCCCCAAAACCCTTTTAGTGGTAGCACATATTAGTGGCTGGCTTCTTTTTTCTTCTGCTTTCACTTAGAGTCAGGATTGAAGCACAAGAGACTGATTTTTGTGTTTGGACACAGTTGTTTATTAATTTTTATCTGTAGTACAGTGATTTCTACAGCACTTCTAGCTAACAAGCTAAAAGCAAGAAAATGGAGCTGTGTCTTGCTCGTTACAAGGTCTTTTAAGGCTTAACTATCTAATTAAAAGTTAACATTATTATTTATACTTTTGACCCAATGACCTGTGACTCCACTGCAGGATTTTCTATCCAACCAAAAACGATTACTTAAAACTAAGAAGAAGAAGGAACAAGAAGGAAGATGAGCCAACGCCCAAGAAGCTCCATCTTGTCCCATACCTGTTACTGTATTCTAAAACTCCAAATTCCAAACCCTTCACCATGTGAAATTACACACTTCCACTCAAACTATACACCAGTGATTCTAACTCCATCACTCAATTTTGGAAGCCTTCTCCAAGGCAAATCAAAAGCAGTGTTCTTTTGAGGGTCAGTGCCAGAAAGGACAGGAAATTTAAAACTCCCAGGCTTCAGGGTTCCAACATCATCCCTTTGGAGGGAACCTTTCTTGAAAAGCACTGAGGAGGTAGAATGCTGCATTTTCCAGACCGTGGTCTGGAGATGTTTGTTGTCATTTAAGAAGTCTGGCAGGAGCAGGGGTCTGAACTTGCTTTTCAGATTTTCTACACAGTGCTCGAATTGCAAAGGCTGCTGTTCTTTCTCCTTCCCTGGTTCCTGTTAAAGCTGTGCAAGGAGCTTCACACAAGTCATCAGAGCACCTCGCTTCAGATCTCATTTTCAGCTGTGCCACAACAGCCAGGCTCACTGCCAAGAGCTGTGGAGAGAAGAGGGACTGGATGACAGCAGGATTGAGTGATTTCTCAGCAAGATGTGCTCATCTGTGCCCTGAAACAAGAGCCCTGTGAGCCTTAGGACAAAGCAAATACATGGGGTGTGTGCAAAGAGCACCAACAGTATGTTCTTATTTATCATTTAGGTTGTGTTAATGTCTTCTGCTTCTAGTCAGAAATTAGTACCCAAGTGATTACTGCCCCAAATGAGCAGCCTGGTGTACCCCTGCCTTCATTATCTCTGCAAAGACTGCAGGGATTTGCTGCTTTTCAGCTTCACAGAGCTGCAACTTTTTATTGTCCTTTGCCTCTTGCTTTGGGCTGCCTTTTGGCCAGCAATGTCTGGAGCTGGTTTTGACAGATGCCAAGAAGCTCATTTGCTTTTCCAAGGCCTGAATCCTGGCAGCAGCAATGTGAGTGGAAATGGGCAGGAGGCAATCTCAGCATCAGTGCCCTGCTTGGTGTGCCAGGGGTGGCAGAGCTGAAATGTAGGCCAACATGCTCTGAATTTAATTACTGCAGGGAAGATGAACCCTCTAGCTGCTCTCTTACCACAGCAGGGAGACCCATGGATGGCTGGTGTGTTCTATCTGAAGTTCCATGTGTTGCAAGCTGCTTGTGGGGTTTGTGGCAAGCTCAGATGTTGCTCCAGTGCATGGCTGTGGGACCCAAGTTCCCCTCAAATTTCTCCAGATCAAAGATATTGGAGTGAGCTGCCTGGGCTTGGGGCAAGTGCCTCCCCCATGTATAAAGAGTTGATGGGGTCAGGATGGGGGGGGTGGAATTATCTCCTTCATATCTGGGCAGGAGTGCTTGGGAAAGCCCTGCAGAACTGGGAGCACACTCCAGGATGGAAATGCTCCTACTCTGTGTCGCTTGGTGTGAGGAGACAGCTTTGACTCTGGAAGGGACTTGCTGACCTGATAATTCTAAAATGTCATTTGAGGAGCTGTCCGGGACTTGGCAGCCCAGCCCAGGACATGCTGCTTCTCTCCTTAAAGGGAGTTTCTGCTGCTGTTGACAGCAGTCGGGGCAGATTCTTCTTCAGATAGTGTCTGACAGGGCTGGGTGTGCTGCCAGATGTGCCCCAGGCAGGAGGGAGTTCCTGGGGAGGGTCTCACCTGAGCTGATGGATGATGGTGATGATGATGATGGTGGTGACATCCCCTGAGCTGATGGATGCTGGTGATGGTGATGATGATGATGGTGACATCCCCTGAGCTGATGGATGCTGGTGATGGTGATGATGATGATGATGATGATGGTGGTGACATCCCCTGAGCTGATGGATGCTGGTGATGGTGATGATGATGATGATGATGATGGTGGTGACATCCCCTGAGCTGATGGATGCTGGTGATGGTGATGATGATGATGATGATGATGGTGGTGACATCCCCTGAGCTGATGGATGCTGGTGATGGTGATGATGATGATGGTGACATCCCCTGAGCTGATGGATGCTGGTGATGGTGATGATGATGATGGTGACATCCCCTGAGCTGATGGATGCTGGTGATGGTGATGATGATGATGATGATGATGGTGGTGACATCCCCTGAGCTGATGGATGCTGGTGATGGTGATGATGATGATGATGATGATGGTGGTGACATCCCCTGAGCTGATGGATGCTGGTGATGGTGATGATGATGATGATGGTGGTGACATCCCCTGAGCTAATGGATGCTGGTGATGGTGATGATGATGGTGGTGACATCCCCTGAGCTGATGGATGCTGGTGATGATGATGATGATGGTGGTGACATCCCCTGAGCTAATGGATGCTGGTGATGGTGATGATGATGATGATGGTGGTGACATCCCCTGAGCTAATGGATGCTGGTGATGGTGATGATGATGGTGGTGACATCCCCTGAGCTAATGGATGCTGGTGATGGTGATGATGATGATGATGGTGGTGACATCCCCTGAGCTAATGGATGCTGGTGATGGTGATGATGATGATGATGGTGGTGACATCCCCTGAGCTAATGGATGCTGGTGATGGTGCTGACATCCCCTCTGCAGGCAGCTGGCCCATGGACCATTGCTCTGATTGGAACACGTGGCCTGATTGCTGGCCTTGCTGCTGGGTAGTAAAGCACTGAGTAAGGCTGCTGTGACCTTTGGGAGCTCTCTGTGACAGTGCCTGTGGGTTTTGAGTGGCCCAAGGTACCTAAAGGAGGTGCCTGCAGGGAGGCTCTCGGTGTGACATCCCTGCTGCTCCCTGTGGGGATACCAGCTCTGAGCATCTGAAGTCTCTGATTCAGAATCTCTGCCTGAACCCTTTCTGTGCAAATGCTCATTACAGTTGTTATCCACTGGGATTCTTTCACTGCAATGGCCCTTGGGGCCTCAGCACGTGGCAGGTGTGTTCTCAGAGACACAAAGGAGAAGCAGCATCATTCCTCTTAACCTGGAACTGCAACAAAGCCATCAAGTCACTTTTCTACAGCCTGCAGCAAATTTGGGAAATGAAGCTGCGTTTGCTGTGGCTCAGGGAACATTTCTAGTTAGCCAAGAGGATGGACCAGGCAGTAAACTAGATTTACAGTTTTTATTTTTCAAATAATGCTTTGGAACACTTTATTGAGCAGCAAAACGAATTGCATCTGCTCATCTCCCACTCCCACATAAAATACAGAGAGGTTTTCTCCAGGATCATATTCCTTTCAAAAGGGTTTTTTGTACCATTCTCTGCTCAGTGCCAGTCTGGGAAACATGTGCAGCCATTTGATAAATATATTGTGAAAATCATGGTTGAAGTGGCAGTCTGCCTGCAGCAGAGGAATGGCTACAGGGGAAAAAATGGTAAATAAGATATCTGTAAGTAAATTAATTTTGCTCATATAAGCTTGTTTGCAGTTTCAGTTCGTGTCTGCAGCATTATCCTCTGTTCTACAGCAGGTGTTCAGTGTTGTGGGGGATCAGCAGGGACAGCAGAGCTGTGCAGGAGCTGGGAGCTGGTGATGGTAGAATTTCTGTTTTGCTGGGATTTCTCATCACAGCAAGGTGTGGTTGTGCCACAGCCTGAAAAACTGCAAATCCACCATTGATTTAGCCTTGCAGAAATTAATAGTTGCCTTTTGTACTGAGTTTATGCACAATGAGACTGTGCTGCACATAACTGATTTGCTTATTCTGAAATCTTTGCTTTCCAATACAGTTTTGGAGGATTTATCAGTGAAAAGGAATTCTTCAAACAGCAGAACTTGAAACAAAGCCCAGCTCTACAGATGAACAATTATATTCTTTAAAGTCTTGCTGGATTTTTTAGCCTGCTTTTAGCAGCACTGTTTTATTTGTTTCAACAATATATGGGTCTGTTTTGATGGGATGGACTGATTTATGGGGTTTATCTTCAGTTTATCTAGTTCAGTTGTCAGTTAGCTGAAGATTTCTTTTGCAGCCTGTGCTGTGGGTTAGTACTGAGCAAGTTTGCTTCAGCTTTTGAGGAGGAGACACCCAGGGTGCCTGGTCTGGGTGGTGAGGAGCTGCTCAGGTCACTGACACAGGCATCACTGTTTGCTCTTCCCAGAGCTCCTGGCCTTTTCTTCCTGCTGGCTGAGCAGTGTGAGACTCACAAATATTCAGTCCAGGTGGGAGGTTTGTGGGCTTTCACACCCAGGCACACAGCAACATGGGCAGGTTCTTCCTTCCCCTTGCTCCTATGTATGGGGAAAACCTTGAGAGGAATTATGGATTTGTCTTTACACACAAGCTGTGGGTCTGCTGGTAGATAAAACCAGCACTGAGAGATAAAAGAAACAATGGGAAGGATTCCACTGATTGATGAATGGAAAAAAAGGTATTTGCCTTTACAAACAAACTGTAGGTTTGCTGATAAATGAAATTGGATATTGAAAGATGAAAGAAGCAATGGGGAAAAACCATGAATTCTATATAAAAAATTAAAAGGGAGGGTTGTACATTAAAGGGGAATCTTAGGTATCAGGTGCTCTGGGAAGTCTGTGCCTCTCAAGTACCTCAGCAATGGGGAAAGAAAGAGGGGAATGTGGCCGGGAAATTGGGATAAAAAGGAGGCTTTATCCTCCAAAAATTTGAGACACTCCAAGGGGAATGCCCCATGGCCTCTCCTTTTATTCGAATAAAGTTACAGGATTCCTCTGTCTCCTTTTTGGACATAAACCTCTGGTGTTTGTGGATTAATTTTCCTGACAGCCTTGTGGTGGGAGGAGGGAAGGTGTAGGAGCTGCAGGCTTTGGGTGCAGAGTCCTTTTCCTCCTGGTGCTGCCCAGGAGCGAGGTGAGCTGTGACTGTCCAGGGGCCAAAGCTGCATCATGGAAGGGCCTCGGTTTTATTTCTCTGTAGGCAGAAGAAACAGCTTTGAGTGCAGGGTGGCCTTGGGTGCTTCCTCCTATCCCTTGGGCAAGCTGGGTTAAATGATGGAAGCATTTTTGCTCCTTCCTTCCCTTCATTTAGAATGATTTCTGTGGTGTCCCAGGCTGCCAGGAGAGCTGCAGCCCAGCCCTGGCAGAGGCTGCTGGCAGCAGGGATGTGGCTGGTGCTCTCCTGGCCATGCAGAGCAGCCCTGGGAAGCCCTGATCCACAGGCAGGGCTGGACTGATTGTGATGAGCTTCCCCTACAGCCCAGCATGCAGGCATCCCAGGTGTGTCACTGGGGAATCCCAGGTGTGTCACTGGGGAATCCCAGGTGTGCCACTGGGGAATCCCAGGTGTGTCACTGGGGAATGGGCTGCTCCCCAGGCTCTGGAGGAACTGGGGTGGCTGCAGGCTTGCAGTTGCCCTGACCCTGATGCTCCTTGCTTAGCTCAGAAGCTTTCCAGACTTCACAAAAGCATTTTGCAGACAGCAAATGCCTGGTGGGCTTCTCACAAATGGGTTTTGAAGGGTCAGTGCTGGCTGGCTGGTTTGCAGCCTGGGTTTGGGGGTTTGGAGAGCAGGGAGGTCTGGCAGAGGGTTTGTGGGACCACGTGCAGTGTGTGCTGGACTGAACCCCAAACCCCTTCCCTCACTGCTGAGAGCCCCCCCAGTGCCTGCACCCTGGCTCCAAAGGGGATTTGTGCTTTGGGATTGACATGTTTAAATATAGTTCTAATAGAAGCTTTTAAAGCTGATCTCACCATTTCATTAGTGTTTTGAGTGAGTGACACTTCTGTCAATTTGTTTTAAGCAAGCCTGCAGAAAAGACAGGAGAGGGGAAAGGAGGTGAACAGTGGGATGTGGAGGGGAATATCTTAGATTTGGGTATTCCCTTTCAGTGACAGCGTGTATCCCTGTGCTTGGCACATGACCTGGGGTGAAGCCTCCAGTCAAGATCTTAATCTGGTTTTCTCATTGATGTCAAAGGTTGTTTGAGCTTGGCTGCCATGGGGGACTCAGGAGGCCATCCCTGTGCAGCAGAGTTCACTGTAGTGTGTTTAACTGAGCACTGGAGCCCAGCTCAGCTCCTTGACAAGGGCTGTGTGTATTCCCAGGCTGATGCTGGACGGGGCTCTTTGGACTCGCTCACCCCCACCCTGTCCTCATGTAAATGAAATGTAGATGCAAGTGTCACCTGGCTCGCAGGGGTTTTATGCACAACCTGCTTTGAATACAGAGAACCACTGGCTGCAATACTTCAGGGTTAAGCCTACTCTGGAATTCACTGGATGCAGGCTGGGATGCTGTGAGTGAAGTCAAGTACTCCCCCACTATCCCCAGAAGCTGGGCAGAGGGATGAAATGATGCAGTGCTGCATCTTCAGAGGTGATTAAGTGTTGACAGCCATGTGCTGCAGAGGATCATTTCCTGCTCTGCACTGTGCTGGGAAGACTGAAATCTGTTTTAAATTGAGACTGAAATTAGCATCCAGGAAACAGCGATTTTATGCAGCAGTTTTAGCCTTGTATTGCACTTTTGTGTCCTGTAGGTCTTTTCCCAAGACAAAACTGATTCCCACCACACTTTAATCATTAAGCATTGTTGATTTGCAACTCACTGTAGTTTTTATACACGGTGGACAGCAAGATGAACTTGTGTTTGCACACAGACTGCAGCTGTGTAGGGCCAGGGGCAGCCCTGGAACCAGATTTGCTTCACTCTCTAGGGCCCTTCAGGGCAGCAGAGACACTACTGGGGAGCCCTACATGGCTGTGGAGTTGTTGTTATGCTTGTTGGATTTGAGTACATGCCAGAAGCTCTTGTATCCCATAAATACGAATTCAAGAGGTTGAAAGTTCAACCCTTGACCCTCAGTTGTTGGGATGCTTCTCCCAGTTTTGTAGGCTCTGGTTGGCTGTAGGTCTGGCTACAGAAGGAGAAGTTCTCTTTAGCTGTGTCACTTGTTACACATCAGATAAAATCTCATTTTTATCTCTTTCCTGTCTAGCTCAATGCCTGGGTTTGCCTTTTAATCTGAGTGTTTGTACCTTGTGCCTGCCAGTGTTTTGCCTTCACTTTCTTGCATGCTGGAAGAAGCCAGAAATGACTGGTTATGTTTGTGTCGAGTGCACATTATTATTCAGTTTACCTCTGTTTGTGATTCTTTTCAGATATTTCATGGAGCCTTTGAGCCCTAACATCACTGCTCTCTGCGTGGCCATTTGAGACCAAACGAGCTGGACACAGCCATGGGAGACTCTCCAGGAAATGTCACAGATGGAGGCATGGACACACAGACTGAACTGGTAGAGAGGGTGGCAGCCATAGATGTGTCTGGTGTCCCAGACAGAAGTGACCAAAATGGTGAAGACAACCCTGAAGAAAATGACACGGTCTTTTCTGATAACGTAAAGGACATCCAAAGAAATGGGGTCAGCAGTGACGTGGGAATCAATGAATTTCTGCCTTCCCAGCAGTCAGAAGATGCTCACTTGAGGCATGTTCCCAAGAGACCTCTAACTAGACCTGGTCTATCAAGTAGGAAGTTGTCCCTTCAGGAAAGATCATCAGGAGGTTATTTGGCTTCTAGCAACCCTCCAGGCTGTGGTCCTTATGCCACAGGGCCATCACCACGTATAATCAGGAGACCAACGATCGAGTCCCATCGTGTCTCCATATCAGACTCTGAGGTAGGCATGTTCTCCCCTACAGCTGAGGTGTTGAGCTAAGGTAAGTCTTTCTCTGGTGGTAATGGGAGCCCTCAGTCTTCTGGAGTAGTAGACCTGAAAGTACTGTTATTTCTAAGGGGCTGGAAAAATCCTTGGAACCAGGGATCATACTAGCTTGGAATGGGAGAGCTCTGCTGGGTGTAGCCCTGGCCCTGACATTTGGCTCCTTTAGCCCTCACCTGCCTGGCCTAGTCCTGTTAGGGGACCATGACCCCTGTGTCATGGTGGCACACAGGAATTCTTTCAGGTTGTTCAGAGAAAGGGCAGTGGCCAGAAGACTTTGCTCTGCTGTAGGGAATTCACCAGTCACAGCAGCTTTGCTGATGGTATTTTATGGATTTAAACTTCTGGAGATTATATATCTACTGTTGTGTTTTGCCATAATTGAGGGCACGATTTAATTTTATAAAGAGCTTAAATGCCTGGCTCCTGTCAGGGTTTTCTTTTCTCTTTAAAGCATTTGTGACAGCAGTGGTAAGGGGAGGCTGTGACCGTGCTGTCCTTCAGAGGGGTGTCTGGGTGGCTGTGGTTGTTCTGCAGCTGCTTTCCTGGTCCCAGACCTGCCCTGGAGGAGCTGTGACAGCTGTCAGTGGTCCAGTGTCTTGATGGGAGTGGGTGCTGGTTGCAATTCCCAGTGCTGGATGTGCTGTAGTGGGGAGGGCAGGGGGGCTGTTCAGACCACACTGCTCAGTGTCATGACCAGAGCAATGCAGGGACCCACATCACTGGGGTTCAGACTTCTGCCAGTGTGGGCCCAAGGGACCTGGAGCTTAACATCAGTGTGGCTTGGCATTTCCCTTTTGAGAAGTGGGTGTTTTTTGGTGCACACCAAATCAGCTGGGGAGTTGTGCAAGTCACATCAGCTGTGGGATGGGTGGTGCAGCCCCTGCTGATAAGAGGATACATGCAGGAGGTGCACTGCAGAGACTGCAGCTTCTTTGACAGCAGCCATATGCTTTAATAAGGGAGGCAGGGAGGGAAAGGAGCCAGTTCTTGGAAGCAGGACGTGACTTGAGTGCCAGCTCTCCCATCCTGCAGTGCTGTGACTGTGCCAGGAGTGAGGCTTTTCTGAAGTCTTTCAACATAACTGCAGTCAAGTGTGACTGGCACATTCCCATCTGCAAGCAAATTCAAAGTACTCCATCCCCTTCCACAGCATCTGCATCCTGCGGAGCAAGGGTTGCTGCCTGGGGGTGGGAAGTGCTTGGTTTGAAATGCAGATGTGGAGCCCTTGTGTCCCTGCTCCTGCAGCAGCTCTTTACACAGTGCTGCCTTTTTCATGGCCACTGTGATATCACTGGGAGAGCAGTGCTGAGGTGCTGTGAGCAGAGCTGTGCTCTCTGGAAACCATCATCCATATTAATGGGGAATGGCTGTGTAAGAGTGGGAAGGGAGCCTGGGTGAGCTGGGAACATTCTGAGGTGGGTGCTTGCCCTCACAGAGCACAATGCTGCTCCTTCCCACCTTATAGGGATGGCATCTGTACCCTATAAGGAACAGAAGGATTAGGAAAATGCATGCTTGGATACAGGGCAAAATTTGAGCGGTGTGTGACAGCAAGGTGAGTGTGCAGCCTGCACACAGCTCAGCTCCAGTGTCACCACGGCTTCTGCCAAGTGGCTGTTGAAGGGTTGTGTTGGTGGCTGTGAGAGGCACTGCCAGTCCTGTGCAGCTGAGAGAGACTGCAGGGAACTCTGAAAGAAACAGAGAGCAGGTCTTTAGTTCTCTGTCAGGCATTCTAAAAGTTACCAGGGCCTCCACGTTGAGGCTTTTGGTCCTATTGGAGATGAAATCAGCCCATGATGAGAAATCCATTTCCCACTGGCAGCAGCTGCTGCTGGGTGTCTCTTGGTGGCTCTGATATGCAGACCCTCAGTGGGGCTGCTGGGTCACTGCCAAGATCCAGCTCAGCAGGCCCAGCATTGCCCTGACCTGCCTGCAAATGGCTCTGTTGCACACCTTGTTCTAGGCAAGCTGCACATTTGTGTTCCAGTCAGTGCCTCTCAACTGCTTAAAGCCATTTTGGAGTTGGTTCTTTCTCCTTGCTTTGGGTTTCTGGCATCCTCAGTCAGTGCCTTTCAGTAGCAGAACATCCATTGCTCCAGCTCCTGCCTGGGTCAGTCACAGTCTGTGCAGAGCTGGAGATGAAGTTCAGGAGCATTCAGGCTTTATCAGTCCCCATGTGCAGGCACTGTCTGTCAGGAGCAGGGATGGATGGCACAGCTGCATGTCACAATTTCCTGTGGTGCTGATAACCATCTCAGACCGAGTCTGCTTCCTTCTCCTGCAGGATGGCAGCTCAGTGCCTGGCTGTCACTGATGCTGCATCCTGGACTGATCTGCAGAAAAAATGGAGAGATGTGCTGTGCAGGGACAGAGCATGGGGATACAGCAGAGCCGAGTGCTCTGCCTTCACTGATGAATTATGGAAGAACGTTGTGTTCTCTTAGAGACATACTGCTGAGCTTTTTAATGCTGGTTTCATACTTGTTCACAGGCTGGGAGGAAAACTTCTGTTCAGGGATCAAGAGGTACAAGAGCTGAAGCTGAGCCTGTGAGACTGAGGAAAGATTTATCAAGATTTATCACAGCAGCAGGCAGTGAATTGGGGCTGTCCTGTCACTGGGACCTATTCCACAGACACCTGCCTTCTGAGCACAGCTTTTGGATTTGTTGTTTAGGCAGGTGGGAGCTCCTGGGCTGGCAGGGCTGCAGCAGGGCCGGGGCTTGTTGTGTTGCACAAAGACTATTCCCAGGGACACCAATTAGCCAACTGCCCTTGGACAGAGAGCTGGCAGCTGCTGGTGTCTTGCAGCCACTGCTGACAAGTCTGGGTCTGCAGTTTTAACTCTGCCAGAGAAGTGTTCTGCTCTCCCTACAGTGTTACTGTGCTCTTAATTAACCTGATCTGTCATTTCTCTATCAAAAAATGATCTGTAATTTTAAAAGTTCCCTGTTTGTTCCCCTCCTTTCTGAGATTATTCACGGCCTATGGCCTGGAAGGTTCTCTCAGTGCTTCAGGAGTGCCTGATGGGATTTCTGCTGCCTTTCTGCCTATCAGAACTTTGCTCTGACAAGGGAATGGCTTTGCCTTTAGCTGTGGCACAGCAGTGATTAAGCTGAAGCTATTAAGGGTACATAAAGCTGCAGAGCTGAGGCACAGGCCCCAGAGTTCAGGCACACTTTGCCTCTGTTGATGTGACATTCCCAGCTCCTGCTCAGTGCTGGCAGCAAGGCAAGAGGAGAGGATTTTCCAGAGGCTGCTAAAAGCAGCTTCTGCTTTGCTGCCCAGATGATGCCCTGGTGTTTGTCTGTACTGGGGAAGGACTCTCTGAAGATATTTGTACATGGGCAACTTGTCCCTGTGTGTCTGACAGAGCTTCTATAACAGCAGGTCTTGGATCTGTGAGAGAGGTGCTGCATGTTGGAATGAGGCATTTGGAAGTGCAATGCTGGTGGGTTTAGGTTTTTTGTGTGTTTGTTTTTTTAAAGTTCTGCTGTTTTAAAGTAACCTTTTTAGTTAGCCAAGTTACTTGAAGAGTGGCTAGGAGAAGAATCAAAGATGTCTTTTTTTCAGGCTTTCTCCCCAGACCTGCCAGCACAGTTAATTGCTTTACACAGTCTCTTCTCCAATCTCTTCCAGCTTAATTTCCTTTCCATTTCACTTGTTCCCTTCCTCTCCCTGAATCCCAGTTCTCCCTGTCCTGGTCTCCACGTTGTGTGTCCACCTCTGGGATGAGCTGGACACTGTTCCAGGTGTCCCTGCAGTTGTGGGAATCAGCTGCAGCTATGTGTGCTTCAGCAGGAGTGGAGAGGATGAGTCAGGCCAGTGCCTTCTCCCTCCCTGGAGATGCAGGGAGGAGAACGAGCTGACAAAGGGAATTTTCCTGTGCTGAATGTCCATGGCTTACTGCAGAGGCATGGAAAATAAATCACTTCTTTGTCCTTTCTTTCCTTGGTTTTCCCCATCTTTATCATAGCTTCCTGCTTGTTTGGCCAACTGGTTTGAAGCAACTGGTGTCAAGAGCTGGGAGGCAGTGCCTTGGTGCTTGGCTGATGCAGGTCTCACATTCCTCCATGGCCTGGGAGCTGCCTGGTTTTCTTCATAAAGTGATTTCCTTGCTGAGCACAAAGGTAAACTCAGGTGGGACCAGAGCATGGGCTGAGAGCTTCTCCATGCAGCCCCATAAGTCCCCCAGATTTATTTCTTCTAGAGGCCTTACTATGGTTCAAACTGGAGCTCTTGAAAAGGATTAAAGATACTTGGAAAACATTTCTTCAAAGAAGACTCCCCAGCATTGCTTATTTTTTCTCCCTGGATTAATCAACCTTTATTTAAAGTTACATTTCCAACTTGTCCAAGGATAATGTTTGAGAGAAGGAGGAAGCCCAAAGCTGCAGCTGGAGAGGGGCTGGGAAGGGTCAGCCTTGGTCCCACGAGTCCCAGGCTCCTGCATCAGCTCTGGGGTGTGAGGTGGGTGAGCCCCAGTGCTGAGCTCTCTGCCCAGCCATGGCCACTGCAGTGCAGCAGGGCTGGGCTTGCTTTTTGCACTTCTTTTTGGATGTTGTTTCAAAATCTGTTTATTTTCTTACTACTACAAGGTCTGGGATTTCTGTCTGTCCTTCTCTGTCCCTGAACAGCTTTCTAATTTGAATCCATTGCTCCCCTTAATACCCATTTTCTGGCTTTTGTTTTCATTTTGCCTGTTTTCAGAACTGCCTTCACTTCCCCTTCTAGGCAGGATAAGTTTAAAGCACTGTTTCCTCATTTTCCTTCCATGCCTCTCTTTAAGGTGTATCTCTGAATTGCTGAAAATTCTTTTCAGATTGGGGAGTTTGGCTTTGTTTAGGGTACAAAATTCTCCATTATATATGTATTCTCCATTATAGGCAGTCTGTGTTCAGAAATGTCTCATTTTGGAAATCTGCTCTGGTTCTGCCTTCCCATCCATGCATCTCCCTGGGACAGCAAAGGCTCAATTCTCAGTTTCTCAGGGCTTCTGTCACCCAATGATGGCCACAGTGGATTTCTGGAACTGGGCCTGGACTGCACTGTGCTTTATGATTTTTGACCAATTTTTGTTTTCTGTGGCATTGATTTCCCCTCCCACCTCTTCCTCTCTTGACTAATACCTTGGACATGTTAACACAGGGGGCATCTTGTTTTTTAAGGTGAAACAATTATTGCACACTTGGACTGGCTGAGTCTAATTTGGTGACAGCTTTTCATTAAAGGATCTCATTAAGGTTCTTGCTCAGTTTGTATTTATCAGCAGTTGCAAATACATTGGCGTGATGAAATCAAGAGAACTGTACAATGTTATCTTACAGAAACACTTGGCCCAGAGATAGGTGTTTTTCTCTGATAAAGGAATAGGACAATTATCCCACTTCCTGCAAGAGAACCAAATAACAGAATAACAACCCTTCCAGTCTGCAGCAACACGTGGCAGGAGTCACTTCAGTGGTGAATTATGGTCTTTTCAGCAAGGGGAAAAATGTAGAAAGCACTTATAATCTGGTTTGATTTTTGCTGTGTTCAGCTGAAGTGCTGGAAGCACAGCAGAAGCTGAAGTGGTTGTGCTTCCCATCAGGAATTATCTGAGTGGAGAGCAATGGGAGTGTGGGCCAGGAAGGGATGTGGTGACAGGAGTGTCACTCTGGGAGGCTGTGCTGCACATCTTGTCATTGCCTTTCCCTTGGGCCCTAGCTGGGTGTTCCCTCCCAGTGGTTATCCACCCCTTTCAAAAAATTATCCCTAAAGATGGGGGTTCAGGTGTCACAAGTTCCATGTGGCAGCAGTGAAACACAAGGGAGATGCTTCAGGTGATCAGTCTGGTGGGGGATAAGAATGGTAATTTCTGGTCAGAGGGATGATGAGAAGGTCAGAGTCAAAGGAATTGGTGGCTTGGACACAGGGATAAGGCACAGTCCCTTCTGCTTGTGAGGAGGAGGGAGGGATGGATGGATGGATGGATGGATGGATGGATGGATGGATGGATGGATGGATGGATGGATGGATGGATGGATGGATGGATGGATGGATGGATGCACTGCATCCCTCACAAAGGGCTCTGCTCCTTCTGGAGGGAGAGAAAAGATGCCACCATGGCTTCCTTGGCAGTCTGAGCAAGAAGAAGCAGCACTTGGTGCTTTAGAGATTAAAACAAGGTACTGGGTGCAGAGCAGAGTCGATGGCTGTGTGTGAAATGCTGTGTCTGCTCCTGCTCAGGGAGGAGGCCTCATAGCAAGACTTGGTCATTTCAAGCTTGCTGGTTTGAAGAGCAGGAGGTGTGAGATTGTTGGAGGCTTTCTTGGAGGAATGATCACTTTTCCAGTGGGTGTTTCACCCTCTGCAGCACTGCAGTTTCACAGGACTAGGCAAGGGGTACAGAGTTGAGCACAGAGAAGCCAGGACAAGAGACATCATCAGAAAAGTGTTCTTGTTGAATCTGTGAAAATCACCAGGATGCAAAGCACAGCCTCAACACTGTCCATACCCCGGGTTCCTGCATGCTGCCCCCTCCTTTGGGTAGGGGCATCCTTTCAGGCCCCTCGTGCCTTACATCTTGGCTTTTGCTGGGTCATGCTTTCTCCTCTCTTGGTGCTCCTAGTTCTGATGGATTGGTTTTTACCTTTGCAAAGATAAGTGCTTTGCTAACAGCAGAGTTAATACACTGCTGTGGCCCCATTACTCACAGCTAGCTGCTCTTCCCTGTCAAGGAGGTGGAAAAAACTTCCTTCCCTGGCAATAAAATCAAGATTTAAACCATTCCTTGTGTTCCTGACAAGCCATGATTTGTAGGCTTTAAGAGTCAACAGTCCCCCATTTCTTTACTTTTTATTGTGATGATCTCTTGAGTTAGGAGCATTAGGAATGTTTTCTAGTTGGTGATGGAGAAGAGTCAAAATCATCATCTCCCACACCTCTGCTGGGTCCTGAGAGGCAGAGGAGTGTTGCTGTTGGTGGCAATGCTGCCCGGGGCAGGGACTCTTACACCCCTGTCCTTACAAATGGACTGAAGGCATCTGGCACTGCTTTTATGTTGTGGTGCTCCTTCTGTAGATGGCAGGGCTATTCTGAGGTTTATGGGAAGGCTAATCTACCTGTCTGCATGTTTTATATCAGCTTTGTTCCCAAAGAAGTGCAGAGGCTGGCTGTGAATTTCCAGCCTGCTTTAGTGCTTGGCAGTCTTGGGGAGAAACGTTCCAAAATGCAGGCTTGGGAAGTGCCTCCCATCTAAGGCTTAGCCCACACCATGTCCTGGGCTTGGAAACTCCTCCTTTTCCTCACTCCACCAAGCTGGGGGCTCTTCCTCCCCCTGCAATGCAGTTCAGTGCTGTGTTCAGTGAGGAGCAAACTGCACTGCAGCCCACGGTGCCAGCACTGCACAGATCCCAGCAGAGCTCAGCTCTGCAGCAAGGGGTGTGTGCTGTGCTGTGCTGTGCTGTGCTGTGCTGTGCTGTGCTGTGCCCCATGGGCCCTCTCACCGTGCTGCTTTTCCTTTAGGCTGTACAGTTCCAAAAGAAGGGTGGGTTTAACACCAGGTGGCTGCGTGGATCTTGAGTTCTACCTTGTTTTCCCCCTTTGCTGCTCCTGCTGTGTGCAGGAGCTCAGCATCCATCATCACATCCCCACCCTGTGGGGTTTCAGGGCTGGAATCTTTGCCAGCAGAGATCAGACCTGCTCTGGGCTGATTTATTTTGGCCAATACCATACCAGCTGAAGGGAATCCATTGTTTGTGTTGCATGGCAGAGGAACTTGGCTGTGTGAGCTCACCTGGAAGGACAGCCCATGCCCCAGGTGAGGGCTCCTCTGGGTGCAGCCACAGCCAGAGTGGCCCTGTCTTTGCCAGGCTGGTGGTGGGAAGGGCACAGGTCCATGCTGTCACCCTGGGCTGGATGCTGGGATGCTGCCAGGCTGAGAAAGCCTGGGGAAGCTGGGACAGGGATTTCCTGCCTGGTACTGAGCACAGCCCAGTACAGAGGGTTCATGTGAACAGGCCAGGGGCTGCTGTCACTCCCCCTGGGCTGAGCTTAGGGCAGTGCTGGGGAATTGAGGTGGTTTCACACCAGCACAGAATGAGAATTCAGCCCATAATTGTTTTGTCTTGGGTTGTCAAAAAAAAAAGAGCGAAAAAAAACCAGCAGTGTTTATAGTGTAACATACACCAGTTTAAGTAAGATTAAGTCTTTAATTATTTAGCACTCTGCTGCTACTTGAACCTGATTCAAACTCAGTCATTTCCTTTACCAATACTCTAATTATGTTCTCCTTTTGATCTGCAGGACTGTGTGCAATTAAACCAGTACAAGCTGCAGAGTGAAATAGGCAAGGTACGTACTGGGGCTCATATTGGTCACACCAGCCTGTGTCACACATGTGATAGGGGTGGAAAGGCTGTGCCAGATCAAGGGACCTCACTGGCCAAGACTCCTTGCAAGTTGTGTTTGGTTTGGGGTGGGTTTTTTTAATTGTTTTTAGGGTTTTTTTTCCCTTATTAATTTGAGCAAGTTTTGTTCAAGGTCACAGTGGAGTTACTTCCTTTGAGATCTAAATTTATTTTTCCTCCCTCAGAAGGTGGTTAAGCTGGCTCCCTTTCAGGGTGTTTGCTTGCCAAATGTAACACTAAGAGCCTTTGATACATTAATACAACACAACAAGGAAGAAAAAAATAACCCAAAAAGATGATCAGGGCAGATGTTTGGTCCCCATCAGGACTAGTTAAAGTTTTTACATCGTGTGCAGTGCTCATTTAATTCCAGTGCATGTTTAAAAGCTACAGAATGATTCCAAAGAGATTCCTCTGAAGTTATTTAGAGGTCTGGGCTGGGGAGCAGCTCACACACCTGCACATTTGGCCTTGTGCCACCATTGCAGATGGGTCCACAAGCAGTGGTGCTGTCTGGAAGCTGTGCCTGCCTCTGCAGTGGAACACTGCAGTCAGAGGAGGCTTCACCCTGAGCTGCAGACACCTTCAGCAGGAGTTTAATTAGCCCAAATGTCCCCAGAACAAAAGGCACCAGGCTGGGATGGCAGCCCCACCATCTGTGCCATGGGCTGTGCATTTGGCTGCTGGCAGGCAGGGAGTGAGGCTGCAGGTTCCACTGCTGGCACAGGAGACCCCAAACTCACACACAGCTTCAGACCCACCTAGGAGGACTTGTGTATGGTTTAACGGGAGTGTGGAACCTTCTCTCAGGTGGATTTGTCCCTGCCTCCTTCCCTGTGGGTCACAGCAAGCAGATGGGCACTGTGAGGTTGGTAGAGGCTTCAGGGTCACCCAGATGGCTTGTTAGTCTCCTCTGGGACCAGAACTTGATTTCAACTCTCAGTGAAGTCAAGAGAAGTATTTTGAAGGCTCTGGTGTTCATCCCACTCGTTTATTCAACAGGCATCTGTCAGGGATAATACCTGGTCATGTCTCACTTGCACAAAATGAGAGTTTACTTGGAAGTTTGCAAAACCAGCAGTTTGGATGGAGCTTGGCTTCAGGCTGTCCCTGGAGCTGTGGATACAGCAGCAGTCCAGGTCTGCATCTGCCTGGACAGCATCTGGTTGAGGGAAGAGGAAAAGTGTTCAGGCAGAATTTCCAAATTTGCACCAAAAAAAAAAACTGCTTGAAAATTTTTCTCTCTGCTCCCCACCCGTGTCTGAGTTCAGACAGACGTGGTGGCTTTGGCTCAGGGCAGGAGGTGATGGGCCAGCTCCTCCAGACACTGATAATCCTGCAGTGGCTCGACAGAGCTGCCAAAACACACAACCTTGCTGCAGGGTCTCATCACCTGCAGACTGCTCAGGGCTCAGCATGGTCTGGGGCTTTGGGAGTTGTTTTTTTTCCTAGCCTCGAGCAGCAAGAAGAAGAGGTGAAGCTGCTGAGCTGACTTGTGCAATTCCTGTTTATTTTTAGGGTTCCTACGGCGTTGTGAAACTGGCCTACAACGAGAACGATGACAAGTATTATGTAAGTGTGTCTCTCCTCTGCTCCTCTTTGCTGCTGCACTTCCCCCCCTGAGAGCTGGGTGCTCCCCTCTCTACCTGGCCTCTTTCAGGATGTGCACTCGTGATTTGGGTGGCTTGCAAGGAGCTGAAGCTCTGCTGGGCAGGAGGGGACGGGTGGGTGCCTTATGTAACAGGCAGGCTGCAGAAGCATGGTGCTGATTTGCCTTGGCATTTTCTAGCTATGAAGCAGGTCACCTGAAATTAGAGACATGTGGGTGGTGGTATTCAGCACCTGCTGTGCATTGGAAGCCTGGCCTGGAACGTGTTTTGTAAGGAAATGGGGGCGTTTCCCAGGAAAATGCTGAGCAGTGTGGTGTGGCTGGGCAGTGCCAGGCTCCCTCCATCCTGCCCCCTTGGGAGATGCCTGGGGGACAGTGGAGGAGGCTCACTGTCAGGGCATGAGGTGTAGGTACAAGACAGAAGGCAGATCTTGGGCTTTAACCAAGCCAGAGTTGGAGAGTTCCATATTCCTAAAGGCTGCTTATGCTGAAGGCTCCTGCTCTGTGCCTCCCTTTTCAGAGGCAGCTGAATCCCAACCATCCCAGCTGAAATTCCTGCAAAATCTGTCTGCAGATATGCTCATGTCCCTGGGCTTGCCCTGTGGTTTGTTTTGTTCAGGCTGAGAGCAGGAGCTGGAAGGAAGGAAGGAAAACTTCCTTGCTGTGTGTGGCTGTGCCTGGAGGCTTCTGGAAAGAGCTTCCAGCAGTTTGTGCTGGATCCCAGGGCAGGAATCTGCTCAGGGATCTGCTGCCCAACACAGCCCTGCCAGAGCTGCTGCTCCACGCTGCATTTGGTGAGGGTGTCCTGCTGTTGCTCCTGCATGTGGATGAAAATGGGCCCAGCAGAGCACCCAGGCAGCTCCTGTGCTGCTGCTTGTCCCTGCTGGCCTTGGGACAAAGGGGAATAGGAATGTGCTCTGGAACATAGAACATGTTCATTCCCTACTGCTCCCCAGATAGTTTTTCCTCCCTGTCTCTTTATTACTAGTGACACACCAGGTTGAAAGGGTCAGGTGGGGATTGTGTGCCTGTGGGTATTCCTTAGCCTTTCTGTGCTTCCAGCAGGCACGAAACTGCAGCAGGAATGTCTTGAAATGAAGCACGGAAGAGATGAGACAAAAATCTGGACAAGGTGCCCTGGAGCTGGCCAAAGAAAGGAGTCACAATTCTTTCCATCTGCTGTCCTTTCCAAGCTGATTCACAGCTGCACCAGAGCTTTTTCCAATGGCTCCTTTTCTCTGCTGCCCTCCAAATCCTCCCTGCCATGCCCTGCAGCAGGAGGGTTTGTTCTGCAGAGTGATGGATGCCAGCCCTGGCTTCCCTGATCCATCTGTCCCACCAGCACAGGCATGCCAGCAGAGTGGGAACACATCACATCCATAAATCATGTTATTGTCCAGCTGAAAATACTTTTCCTTTGAAAATTGTAATCCTTACATTTTGGCACTGCCCTTTAGTTCAGGAAATCCCATTGAGCTGCCCAGTGGAGGGCAGGGCATCTGTTACAGCTGGGCAGGGGAGGGCTGGGTTAGGATAGCATTGCCTGCTGCATTCCTGTTCCTGTTTTGGACACAGATTAACCCCATGGATGTAGATTTAGCTGGTCAAATCAAAACCAAAAGTGAAAGCCTGTGTGCAGGTTAGCCTGGTGTGTGTTAGTTAATCCCACTTAATCTTGGTTTCTAATCTAAGCAAACCCTTTAAAGGTGCTGCAGCCTGGGAGGGGCAGTGTTTGAGCCTCACCTGAAGGCAGGCAGGGCACAAAGCCCCCCGTGGTGCCAGCACTGCAGGGATGTGCTCTTTGCTTCACCCCATCCTCCCTCTGGGCTTGGGCTGGATCCCAGCTGGGATGCTGGGGGCCCAGGGCAGTGCCCTGGTGTGTGTGCCAGGGCTGTGTGTGCCTCTGCTGGGTGTCAGTGCAGGAGAGCAGGGGGCAGGCAGCTGTGAAAGGCAGTGATCTCCAAACTCTGTGCCCCACTCTGGGTCCCTGTTCCCCTCTTGGCTGGGGCAGGGGGAGCTGTGCCCTTGCCCAGCTGCAGTCCCAGGCCTGGCACCCTCATCCTCCCAGCTCCCCGTGCTTGTGTTTTCTGGGAGGGCAAGCCGTGATGGAGACACCTCTGCTTTTCCAAGGCATTAAGCTCAGGAGCTGGCAGACTTTCCAAGGATTCAGAGAAACAGTGCCAATTGCATAACTGGCTCATGGCTGCTGAGCTCTCCACCTGCCTGGTGTGCCTGAGCCTTGAGCTGTCCCAGAGCTCAGACTTCATCCTGCCCTGCTTATCCTTCCCGTCCTGCCTGTTCCTCAGCAGTGCACCCCAACCTCCTAATGACTCTTACCAGCAGTTAATAGAAGCAATTGTGATTCTAATAGTTGGGAAGGGCGTTTTCTGTGTGTTTGTGTGTTTGTTTTCCCCCAGATTTAGCTCTGGATGCTTTGTTATCTCAGTGATGAAAAGCAGTAAGAAGTACTTGGAGGAGATCAGCCCTTGGTTGGCCTTTAGTGAGCAAGGCCAGGGTGGACAGGGCTTGGAGCACTCTAGTCTAATGGAAGGGGTCCTTGTCCATGGCCAGGAGCTGGAACTGATGATCTTTAAGGTCCCTTCCAACCCAAACCATTCTGTGATATTCTCTTTCTATAACTGATTTTCATTTGCAGTGGTTCAGCATGAGACCAGGGTGTTGCTGCCTTCTTTATTGTCTTTAAGTTAGTGTGCTGCAATAACAAGGACCAAAAATTGTAAAGAAATAAGAAAAAAAAAATGATTTGGGGGCATAATTCAGAGTATGTCTCCTGATTCTTGCTGAGGTGTGGGACCCTTTGCTAGCTCCCTTCAAAAAGGCAGAGTTTGTAGGGAGCAAGGACTGAATACAGCTCCTGTCAAAGCCAAATGAAAGATTGCTGCTGCTTTAATGAGCTTCAGATCTGGCCTAGAATTAGGAAAAACTCTCAAGAAAAAAATTCGATCACCACATTTGGGAAAAAATGTAGATGGCTTGTGTTTACTTTGTGGGTTTTTTACCTTCCATTAGAGATGAGGGAGTGCTTCTAAGAGCTTTGCCCTTGGTTGCTGGGAGGGCTGTAAAGTGTCCTGGCTCACATCAGTACATGCAGGGAATGTGTTAGACCATGGAAACTGGAATTTCTGCACCAGATATGTGACCCAGTGCTCCCTCCAAGGAGGACACCCCACTGGAAAGCAGAGCTGGCTGCCAGAGCAGAGGACCCTGCTGCTCCTGGGGCACATGAAGCTGTTACAGCAGCTTCTGTGGGGCCCTGCCAAGGAATCCTTTACACTGGAAAGGTTTCAGTGTCTCAGTTTGAAGGAGATGCTTTGTCGATGACTAGGGGAAAAATCAAAGGCCAAGTTCTGTGAAAAAGCAGCAAATAAAAAGCAAAGGCAAATGTGTCCAAGCAGAGATCTAGATTGGAATCATTGTGCTGATGGAATTTGATTCTTTGATGCCTCAGGTCATATCTTCCCCCTATTTTCAATCTCTAAATCAGCTTGCAAAGAAAAGTGGTTATGATGGGCATTTGTTATGCTACTGCTGGAATAAGGCAATAGCATTTAGGTTGTCAGTGGATTTTTCTTTTTTTCATCCTTCTTTTTTAATCTTGTTTCCTAAGAAACAAGATTTATGTGATTGTGCTCTCTACCTCTGTTTGTACCTAACAATCTTTGCATGGAGGGCTGTTTCCTACCAAGTCTCAGTGATGGGGAGAAATTCCTTCCAAGTTTATGAAAGGAGTGGCTGAACAAAGTGCTGCTGCTGAGAAAGTGGCCAGCAGCTAGCCTTGAACTTTCCAGCCCCTCGAGAATCCACTTTGGTTGCCATCCAGGCGGGAAGGGAAGGCACAGCTCCTGTGTTTCTCATCCTCTTGCTCACATAACAGCTGCTGAACCACTGCCAGCTGCACTCCAGAGTGGCTGGGAGCAGGGAAATGGTCTCTGGCTTCTTCAAACACCTCGTGCTGTTCAGCTGAGGGCTGGTGAGGGGCTGGGTCACCCGGGGTAGCAGCTGGAGACAGGTGAGCTCCAGTTCAGCATCCCTGCTGTGGTGGCACAGCATGGATGGGCACAGCCTGATGGTGGGATTCTGCAGATGGGACAAAAGGTGACAAACACAGCAGCAGGATTTTAAGGCCATGGCAGCTAAGCCTGTCTGGTTTAAGATTTTTGTTTTTTTAAGGTTCATAACACTCCTTCCCAGCAGAGCTTCCCTCTCAGCTGCTTTGTCTGAGGGATGTTGTTAGGCAGGGCTGGAAACCCTCTCTGGTCTGTTCAGCATTCCCACAGTGTGCCCTCATGCACTAGCAGAGGATTTCAGTGGTGAGTAGGGACCAGTGAGCAGCTTCCCACTCCCCTGGGAGCTGTAGGCAGGGACTGTGCACAGGCTTCTGCCCTTGCAGTACGAGTCTCTCCCACAGCAAATAAAATGACATTGTAAGCACTGTGAGAGCATCACCAAGGACAGGTGATAAGGTCACTTAGTTCAGTCATTTTGTCACCCTTCCCTCCCAGAACGAATGGCCATTTTGCCATTGTCATTACCCACAGCTTGTGGTCTCACTGTTGTGAAAGCTGCTGTGTCACAGGCGTTCCTCCTCTCCCTAAGCCAGGGATCTCCTTTCCCTTAGGCAGCTTCCCCGTGGTTTCCAGCTGTAGGGTTGATAGGAAGAGAGCAGTAAACTTAGCTAATAAACATACATCAGAGAAAAGCACACGGTTCCTGCTGTTTCTCAAAGGGAAATGCCAAGACCCGTGTCCACATGTGAATAGTTGGGAGGAGGATGTGTGGAGGAAATCTCCAGGCTGCCTCCTATCCTGAGAAGACTGAAGCAAAACTTGCCTGTGCAAAGGGAAAATCCCTGAGCTTGGCTCTGAGCTGGTTCTTTATCAGAAAGGCATTATCTGGGTAATTAGCTCTGCCTGTGAGTACAAATGTCTTTGGCTCTGTCATGCATGTGAGCCCGGAGAGCTTTGCTGAAGCATCCCTGAGATGCTCCCATTGCAGCAGCCACAGTTCAGGAGGAAGCCTGGTCCTGCCAGCTCACTGTAATTAAAGTGAGCCTTCACAGCCACGTGCCCTCCTCTCTGCTCTTGTGATAATTAAGTGGTTCTGGCCTGTTGCATGATGAACTTTGCTTTTTGTCCCTGTTTGAGTTTGTCAGTGCAGTGGGACAGGTCCTCTCTTCTGACCCAGCCCTGCTTGTGCAGTAGCAGATATTGGTGCTTCAAAGCTGGTACAAGAAATCCTGGTGCTTCTTTCCCAGCAGTAGTGGTGGTTTGCAGTCAGCTCACCCATGGTGCAGTAACCCCCCCACTGCCCCTGGGGCATCCTTCCAGGACTTTGGGTGACAGCAGTAGCTCCTGTTCCCTTCATTTCTGTCCCCAAGAGCAAGTCTTGTCTCAGCTATTGCTCCTCTCTGTACCTTCCTGCTCCCTCCAGCTTCTCCTGGGAAGGACTGTCCCGATGTGGGCATGGCTGGTGCTGATGGTTCAGTTCCTCAGGCTGAGGCCCCCAAGCTCCCAAACTTGGGAGCTTTCAGCAGCAAATTGCATCTTCTATTTTGTCCTTTTTCTAAATCTCCTTGCCAGAAGGCAGCAAGGACTCAAGATGGGATTGGAGCAGGAGGAGTGTTCTCCTCCTGGGTTGGCAGTGGTTGAAAGAGAAATGGATGTACCAACTCCTTTGATTTTTCTCATAAATTTTCATTATGGAGAGATAAAAGTGGGGAGCGTGGGAAGTCCTTGGGGCTTGGTCCTGGCCGTATTTGGAGGTGGTTGTGCACATCTTGGATCCTCTTTCAGCAGACCATGAGTCATTTGGCTGCCTGTATTGGACACAGAGCTGTGCTAAGTCAAAGATAAGCACTTCTGAGTCTGTCTCTCAACACCACCATTTCTAACAGTTGGTTTGGAGCTGTCAGGCAGGATTGAAACACTGCACAGTGACTCTTCTCAATTACACGGGTGCAAATCCAGAGGATTTCACTGGATCAGTACCAAAGATAACAATCCTTGCAGCAAGCCATGAACCTGGCTGCAGTGGGAGCACTGATGGGAGGTGGGGATCCTTGGGCATGTGGTGCCATAGTTGCCAGGAACAACACCTGGGATGGAGCTCACTGGAATGGGTTTGGTGACCTGTTCTTGATATATGTGTTAAAAACAGGTAGTGGGGCAGAGACCCTGCCTCTGTGGTACTAATTTAAAATTTCTGGGCATTTGGCTGTGTCCTGCAGGACTCCTTGGTTAGTTAGATTTTGTAGGGATCACTCCAGTGTGAATTACATATTGGATGCTTTATTAATAGGAGCAACTGCTTAGGCTAGGGGAAGGAGTGAGTAATCCCAGCTCCTGGAAGCACAGACTGTTTTCCTAAGCAAACTGTACCATGAGCTGGTTTCTTATTAAATATTCATCTGCTGGGCCACTTGGGGGGTTTGAGTGGCCCTCCAAAAGGTTATTAATGCACAGAGCAGATGGAGGCACAAAGACTGTTTATTAAATTCAGATTGCCTTTTGCCACTATGCTAATGCCAGCTGGATGGCAGGAAGAATTACCCTGACCCCTTCCCATGCCTCAGCTGCCTGGGTTCAGTTTCCTTCTTCTACCCCCTGACAAGACAAAACATAAGATGAAGCAGCCTTGAAATGGCTCTGAGCTGGAGCATCACTGTAACATTATCCAAAGCAGTGGGTCAGCCAGAGGAACCCACCTCTTCCCTCAAGCTTCTGCCCCAAATGCAGAAATTTGGCTCCTTTTTCTTTGTCCATTTGAAAAGAAATCAAAAATTTTCATGGGAAGAAATGAATGGAAGAAATGGTTAGCAGTGCTTTCAGGAAAGCCTGGGTCAGTGTCTGTCTGTTGTGGCCACCACTAACCAGGAGCCTTCCTTAGGTTGAGGAGCAGCCCTGACAGCCCCTGATGCCCAGAATACCCCCAGGTCACAGCAATCAGCTCTTTGGCTCTTGTTCAGTTTTAACACTGCTTTTTCTTTTTTCTCCAGGCTATGAAAGTCCTCTCCAAAAAGAAACTCTTGAAGCAGTATGGATTTCCACGTGGGTATCTCACATTTAGAGGTCTGCCTGTTGTCCTCAGCCAGGTCTCTCTGTAGAGACATTGTCTGCAAGGACTGCAGAACGTGGCCTCCTGTCAAAGCTGCCCGTGTAGCTGGGAGCTGGTTAAAATGCAGGGGGTGGTGAGGGGACAGATTCAGCCACAGGGAAATTCAGCACACTCAGTAATGAGATTCCTGGCTCTGATTTTTGGGAGTCTCTTTGAAGTGGTGACTCTTCCGTGTTCACCATTTATGAAGCCTAATTAAGCAAGTTAGGCAGGGTATTCCCCCTCCTTTCAGAGTCTCTTCTCCCCTGGGACAGCACCTGGGTGCAGGCTGGGCCATGGGATGCCCCAGACTCGTCTGGGAACCTGGGAGCAGCTGGTCTAGGACTTGGAGATCTCAGTTCCAGGTGGGAGGGAGACTGCAGAGCTTTGGGATGAGAACATGGGCATGAGATCTTCCAGAATAGCTGCAGGTAGAGGCAGAGGGGCCAGTGGCTGCTCGTGCTGTGTGCAGGTGCTGCTGCCAAATGAGGAATTCTTCACTGTGCTGTCACACTTGCAGGTCGGCCTCCTCCCAGAGGGTCAAAAGCATCTTCTGGGGAGCAGCCCAAGCCCATGGCACCTCTGGACAGAGTCTATCAGGAAATAGCCATCCTAAAGAAGCTGGACCACATCAATATCGTTAAGCTGATAGAGGTGAGCTGCTTCTCCACCCTAAGTTATGCTGAAACAAGTCTGGTTTGTATTGCAACAAGAGGATTTTTCTTCAGCTGCTCCTACTTCAGCCAGAATTGGTTTAAAATAGATGTTCAGAAATTTAGGCTGGTGATTCCAAGCAAAGTGTTACTGACTGTGGAGGACAAACTGCACACTCACCCTGTGCTCTGGGCTGGTGCCCAGGAGAAGGCAGCTCACTGTGCTGGTAGAAATGGCAGTGAGCTTTGATCACTGAAACTTGTGTGCAGACAAGCCTGGGAAGGTGCACAAGTGCAAGGCTTCAGTGCCATTTTCATTATTGACTGAGGTCAGTTTAGGACAAGCAGTGCCTTTATTGGTAGGCTAATCCAAATACAGGCAGAAGCCCAGACTTTTCTGGAGACAGGAAAATCTATCCTCCAAAACCCCACTTTCTGCAGGACTCTCTAAATATTAGCCTAAATTGTTCTCAGTGTTCTGCAGCTCAGCACAGTGTACTGGGAATGTTACTTGCTTAAAAATATTTTTTTCCTGCCGTTTTTCACTTTTTTCCTCTTTCCCCTTATTTCTCTGTGATCTCTCTCAGGTCCTTGATGATCCTGCAGAGGACAACTTGTACATGGGTATGTGAGTCTCATAAGCTAACAGAACCATCTGGGCTTAGGCCTAGTGATGCAAGTGACACCTACCAGGACTCGGGGTCAATACGGGAGGAAACTTGTGCCAACTTCAGCAGACTTATTTTTTTCTGCAAAGTTAAAACGCCTGTAAATGCAGCTGGGATGGAAAGGCCCCGTGCAGTAGGGTAAGGCAACCTTGTGTCAGTACAGCTGTGCACATCTCTTTGCCATGGGGACACTCAAAAGACCTGACAGCTGCTCTGCCCTCCCCTCTGTAGGGCTGAGCCCAGTCCCAGAGCCAGGAGGGAAGAGGTGGGTGCAGGATGGTTTCCCTGTCCCCCTGCTGTGAGGCTGCTGTAGGCTGTGGATAGGGGTAGTGACTCCAGAGCCACTCCAGTCTTGTCTGGGGGTGTTTCCTGTGACCCCCAGGACCTCCTCAGGGAGCAGCACTCCCATCTTTGGTGGGGAAGCCATGCCTGACTGGGTGATTATGCAGAGGGCAAGGGAATTCCACCCGTTTTGTCTTCTTCTCCTCCAGACTCTGAAAGTGCCAGCCACAGCCTAACCCTCATTTGGGTAGAACACTGGGGGACAGGCCTGGGAGGCCCTGAGGTGCCCTCTGAGACAGGCTGGAGGAGGGGATGACTGACCCTTTCACATCTCTGCTTCCCCAAACTGTTTCCTGATGAAGCAGGTTCAAAGACTGCTCCTCATGAAATAATTATGGGACACTTTTGAAGCTGCAGTGAAGCCGGACTCTGCCTAGCAAATGAAGCAATTTTCCTTTGAAGGGCCACTCTTCCCTTTGGGCTGAAGCCCCAATGGCATCTGGCAGCATCTCAAAGTGATGGCACCCGTGGTGGGGAGGATGGTTGAGGCTGTTGGTTGAAGGCCAGAACCCCTGGGGATGGAGGAAAGGGGAGAGATGAGGTGGAAAGCTGCAGAGGGGAAAAAAAACCCAAACCCTGAACCAAGCTCTACCTGTAGAGCAAGAGAAGCATCCCAGAAATAGCAGCAACAGCAGCAGGACAGGAGGGGACTGTCCTGGTCCTGTTGGAGGTTGTGCTGGTCCCTGAGTGATGAGCAGTGGCCATGTCCCTGTTGTCCATGTTCCCTTTTCTCTCATGGGATCCTGTGAAGTTCAGGCACATCAAGCTCCTGCCTCTGCAGTTCCCTTGGCAGAAGGAGTAGCCCTGTTCAGGGCTGAACCTCCTGCAAGTGGGTTTGCTCCTTCCTGCAGCTGCCCCAGCTGATGAGAACTGCACCTTTCTCCTTCCAAAAATGCCCCCCACTGCAGAGCAGACCTAGAGGAAGTGCTCCTTGCTCCTTGCCTGTGGCTGCTGGGATCAGGCACTGCTGTGAGCACTTGGCCGTGTGTCAGGGGGATGGGATGGCAGCAGGCACTGAGCAACCTGCAAAGGTAGAGAGAGGGTGGTTGAATAATGAAATGTTCCCACAAGCTGCAGTTTCTCCAGCCTGGAGGACAAGAGGAGCCGATTCAGGCTGCCCTGTTGTGTGTGTACCCTCAGAGGATCCCACAGCCCAGTGCTTTGGGGAGGGGATCTGCTCAGATGTTTTGAGATGTGCAAGAAATCCCCGTATAATTCATGGGGAAAAGAGCTCTCCTGCTCTAGATAAAAGCAGATCCTTCTCCTGTTTGCAGGACAAGGCAGAGCAGGATCAGAAAAACGCTTTTCCCCAACCTCCTAATCAGACACACAAACTCCTGTGCTCTGCAAACCTCAACTCACACCAGCAAATCCTCTTCAGTGCCAGGGAGTGCTTGGCTCTGACAAAGCTGTAGCTGTGCTGCTGATTGACACAGCAGAAATGGAGCAGCATGTTCTTACAGCATCTCCTTTGCTATCAGCAATTTAGTGGAGATATCATAGCAAACACTCTCCCTTGGAGGTACAACAGGGCTCAAACCAACGAGGGCTGACACCCAGAACAGCAGCACCGTGGTTGATAAATTAGCACCTGCTGCCTCCCTGTACAGAGTGACAGGAGGGAGGATATTTGTCTGTGCTGAAGAGATGAATATTTTAATTTTGCATCCTCTGGTGTCTTTGTCATGGATGAGGAAAGAGAAATGAGTGGAGATAAATTTATTTTGCAGGTATGGGAATGGATGTCTTTTTGTAGGTGATAAATAACAAATAAGCCCGGCTGCTCTTCTCATTTATTCATGGTTTATTTCCTTTTCTTGCAGTGTTTGACCTCATGAGGAAAGGGTAAGTAGCCTTTCTGGGATCCCTTCTGTTGAAAATTTTGGTGTTCATCATCAGGTTCCCATGTGAAATGGAGGTTTAATATGTCCCGTGGGGCAAGCCCTGTCTGCAGAGGAGGCAAAACCCAGCTGCAGTTGCTTTTGCACTGCTACAGCCTGGAATGATGTGCTGAATAGAAATGGGCTGGGAGGACATGTCCTGGTGCCAGACTCTGATCTGGAAAATAAATTCTGTGACAATTCCTCATCAGGTGCCTGGAAGAAAAGGTTTGAATAGGAATACTGTGCTGGATTCCAGCCACATTGTGGCTTCCTCTGACACAAGGGGTGTGTGATTGCATCAAGATTTACTTGCCACCTGCTGCCTTATTTTGCCCTCAGCACTAACCTCTCATGAGAGTCTGTTCTGCTGGCACATTTCTTTTGCATAGTAGATAGAAGAGATTAGGTGGTAAGAGGTTCCTCACTGCTCTTGCTACATCTGCACTGATTCTGCAGCTCTGCAGTCGCAGTGAGGTCATGATTTCTGTGTCCAGGATGGAGGAGATTCCCAGAGGGGTTATTTTTCTCTCTGGCCACATGAACAAGCTGCCAGCTCCAGTGGGTTGCTGGCAAGAGGCTCCCCAGTCTCCCTGGTGATCAGGCTGATGCCTGTCCTGTAGGAGAGGGAGCTCCTGTCAACAGCTGAGGCTGGGGAACCTGTGGCTCATCCAAGTGCAGCCTGGCTGCCTCTGGCAGGAGGCAATTAGACTCCATTAGTCGCTCTGCCAGCCCTGCTCTCTGGTTTCAGCAGCAGAAAAATGTGCATAAAAGAGGGAGGGAAGGCAGTGACAGGAAAATGCAAATGAGAGATGAAGGTCATCAGTCAAATGGGCAGCAAGGGAGAAGAGGGAAATGCTACAGGAAGGATTTGCTGCTGGGAAGAACCACAGAGCCTGGTTTTGGCAATGGGATGTTCTCTGCCAGGGTTTGGCTTGCTAGGATGGTGTCCCAGGAGCACTCACTCAAATCCAGCTCCAGTCAGTGGGCATGTGTCCAAATGCAAAGCCAAGCTGCTGAGCACAGGCAGGATTAGCCCCCAGTGCACTGAGGTCCTCAGCTCCAGCCATTCATCCACAGGGGAGCAGGAGATTCTGACTAGCTCTTACAGCCTCTTTGCCCTCAGCTTTCAGCAGGCACAGGCAGAAGAGGGGCTTTTAGAGAAGACAATGCATCCCTCAGCAATGGCAGCATTCAGAGGAAAGGAGAGGAGAAGCTGACCAGGTAACCTTGGCTGTTCAGGGCTGAATGGCTGAGCTTTGGTGGTGGCTGAACCCTGAGCAGCTAAATAGGTTTTTAAAGCAGTTTAGCACAATACACTGGAAATATTCCCATTTAACCTTTGAGCCAGTGGTTCGTGTTTGGATTCTGCCTCAGTGTAGACCAGCTGCACAATGATATTGTGTCAGGACTGAGCCCCAGCAGGCAGGACATGCAGTGCACAGCAACAGGCACTGTCCCCACTGCTGACTGGGATCTCATGGGAATGCTGGTGCTCACAGCCATGAGCACCTTTAGCAGGGAGCCAAAGGCCAGGTCCAGCTTTGTTCTCCCGTTAGTCAGTGAGTAGTGTTTGTCTTATTTTGTGCAGACATTGCAGTTAATCCTGATGATGATGATGAGGGCTCTGTGGCTCATGCTGGCTCAGGGACTATGCAAAGCCACCCATCACTAGCCAAGCTCAGTAACCAAAGCATCACCACATCCAGAAAGAATGGACACACCTCCATCCTGTGTCACAGCACCCAGAGCCTTTTGGGAGCCTGGCCCTCAGTGCTGGGACATGGTGATGGGAACAAACTCCTCCAGCAAGGGGTGTTACTGCCCTTCTGCAGAGCACTGATTTGCTGTCCCTCCTGCCAACAGGCCTGTCATGGAGGTGCCAAGTGAGCAGCCCTTCAGCGAGGAGCAGGCTCGGCTCTACTTCCGAGACATCGTCCTGGGCATCGAGTACTGTGAGTACCCCAGCCCTGGCAGTGCTTTGCACAGGGTGTGCCTCAGCCCCCTGCTCTGGGGAGGGACATCTTGGCCCTGGGGGGCTGCTGGATGAGCCAGAGAGGTCCCCTGGGATTGGATTGCTGTTGGAGGTGGCCCCACTCAGCTTGGGTTTACCCAGGAAGTGTCACAGAACTCTTAGGAAAGACATTAGGCAAATAGTGCCTCTCTGTTTTCTTCCAGTTATTTCTTTTTGGAGACTGTCTTTCAAGGCAATAGCAGAGCCAGAAAATGGGTGTTTGCAGTGTCATGGATTCAGTCAGTCAGCTTAAACTGGAACAAATCCCTGTCTCTAGCTTAGCAAGGCAAGCACTGTCCCTGCAGGGCTGGTGAGCAGCACAGGGAGGGTGTCTGTGCTTGTCCACCCCCTCTGCAGATTCCATCTGAGTGACTCCCATCTGCTGTGCCCTCCCAGGGAAGGAGAGGATCAAGTGTGTTCCCAGGCTGTGCCCAGACTCCAGAGCAGGGTTCCTCTTTGTAGCCTGTTTGATTATTGTCACCCTTTTTGGTGATGTCTTGTGCCCCTGTGGCTGAGGGCAGATTCACTGCTGAGTGCCTGTCCTGCAGAGTTCAGGGAGGCCATGATAGGTCTGTGAACAGCAGCAGGGATTTTCCTGGCCCCATTGCCATTGACATGTCCCTGCTGCCATGAACCTGGCAGGGGTGAGCAAAGAGGGGTCCCTGAATTAAATAAAGACACAAGGTGGAATGGTCTGTGTGCTGGCATCCTGAAAGCCCTTACTGCTTCTGTAGCTCAGCTGCTGGTGAGCTGAGCTTGGCTCTGTGCCTGTTTGATCCTGGTGTGCTCCTTGCAAACAGCCCCTGGGAGTTCAGTGCTCTCCCCACTGCCTGCATCCTCTGCACACTGACACGCTGAAGGATTGCCCCTGCTGGATTTGGGGGGGAAGAGGCACAGCAGCGTTTTCAGAGGACATTCCCACCTTGCAGGTCTGATTGTTTTCCAGAGGAGACAGCAAATATGGAGATAAGGTGATCCTGTCATTACCTTGTGTTTCAATTGCCAAACAGCTTTTGATTAGATCCATTTACAGTAGCTCATAAAGCAGCTCCTAAATCTCTTAGGTTGGATGGGCTCTTGTGGATTAATAACTAGACAATCAGGAAAGTTGGGATACAACTTTCACAACTGAGAAAAGTTAACCAGTACAGTTAAATAGGAATCCATAATGTGGGCTGGGTTGTTCAGTAGATTCCTAAATGATCAGAAAAAGGGTAGAGGACAATAAGAGAGATTTATGATGGCACTGAGTTATTCAGGATGGTTGTTAGAACTGACTGGGAAGACTGGCAGGAAAATGCCATGGTAGCAAGTGATGGCATGATAAAATGACAGATAAAAATTCATGTTGCTGTCTGCAAGGAAATGCATTAGGGGGAGAAACAAGACTGAAAATTCATACAATGTGATGGGCTCTAAATTATCTCTTCTCACTCAGGCTTTATTCTGGATAGTTCTCTTGAAAATGCCAGCCCATTACTTAGTGACATTCAACAAGGCTAACAAGATTTGGGGAATTATTTGGAATGAAAGAAAGAAGAAACTAGAAAATGTTATTATGCAGTTACTTGGATTTCTAAGAATTCTTAGGTACAGACAAGGAGTATCCTGAATATTATGTCAGGTGCAACTTGGCTCAGCCTGTCTTAGAAACAGCTCCCTAGAACTGAGGCCAAGAAGGAGGATCAGGATGGTCCTGGAATATCTTATGTACAGAGATATGACCAAAGCTCTTAAGACTGGAAAATTATATTGAAAGGGGTGCTGTGGCAGAGGCTTATGAAATCCTGAGAACGAGGGAAGTGCTGGACAGGAAATAAATACTTTCTGTCTCTAAAAAAAAAACAGTAACTAATGGATAGCAAAGAAAATAATCAGGTAGCCAGTTTAAACCAGAAGGAATTACTCACTTGGCCTCAACCACTGAGAGAGAACAAATCTCTGAGCATGATGGGCCTTGCTGGGGCAGAGGAGCCTGGTGTGCAGGGTCTCAGTCCCTCTCCACAGTGAAGTGAAGCACCACCTCATTTTTTGTCTAAAACCAGCAGTGAATAAAATCAATGTTTGCAAGTCTGACAGTCCAGAAGCTTCTAGGTGCTGCCAGAATTAGTCAGGTGACCCCAGAAAGTTGGTAGAAGTTAATATATGAATGGGAATCTCAAGACTATCTTTGAGTAGAGCCTGAAGGATGAAGATGCAGCTTTTTATATTCCCATTAGCATTCAGATTGCAGCAGAGCCTGTGTGCCTCAGCTGGGAGATCCAGGCTGTGCTGTGCTGGATGCTGCTGCAGGAACAGTTCCTGTTCAGAGGAAACTTTGAGTTTAGTGGCTATGAAAAAAACCCCAGCAAAATGTGGGTAATCTTAAGCAGAGGATGTGAAATTCAACAATAAATTATAGGATGCCCAAGCACTGCCAGTAACAGGAACAATAGGATGCTTTCTTTTGGATCATTGAGTAAACACTTATTTTATTAGCAAATGAAAGTTAAAAATGGTGTTCTCTCTGAACTGCTGGGTAAATGCATGGCAATTATTACATAATTAAGAGGGAAAGTGCATCGTTTGTGCATGCTGAAGGAAAAGTGTTGCCAGGCAATCCAGGGATTGCAAGGTAATTTTAATGTAAGCATCCATAATTGTTGTTTAATTTGGGAGGCTCAATAACCATGCAGCTGCTTGAAGCTCACAGTCATCACTGCAGCAAATGCATCATTGTTGGTTGGATTTTATTAGATTAGAAGTTGCAAACTGGATTCCTGTTGGAGCCTAATGGTGAGCAGGAAGGGGCTGCAGGAGCCAAGGTGGTGGGAGATGTGGGCTGAACTTTTAAATCACTGGTGGTGGCATGTGGTCTGTGACCACTGTGTCTCTGTGGGGACTGGAGTCACTGTTTTCTCATGGAGTTTGCTGGTGTGGAGGCCTCCTGCAAGAGAGGGGGAAGTTTGGAGGGAGGCAGTGGTCCAGGTAATGAGAGCTGGCTGCAAAGCCAGGCTTAGGGACAGAGCCCTGGAGAGAGCCAGGAGCTCCCTGATGCAGGCAATGGCTCAGTGCTGTCACCTGCTTTAGGCTGGGTTTAGTGTGTCCAATACCAGGAGTGCACTTTGATACAGGCACAGTCCCAGCCTTGTTCACTAAGAAACCAGTTCAGGGTCTGGGAGTCTGGGAGATCTACCCATGGTTGAGTCTCCCTTCCTCTGGCCCCTGCAATGCTGGGAATGTATTTTGAGTTTAGGCATGGTGATATTAGTGATTCATGTGCTCTGTTTTAGTGGCCCTGTCTTAGTCCTGTGGTGTGGGCTGTGTCTGGAGTTGTTTAAGCACATGCAAACTGTAATTGGGTTCCTGGTGAAATGGGTCCTTCAAAGGAAAGTGATTTTGGTCTCACTTTCAAGACTTCCCAGTACTGCTGGCCCTGCACACCCCCTCAGGGCCAGGGGAGGCAGTTTGGTACCCTGTAAGTACCACCAGAGTGGTAATTCCAGAGTGTGCTCAAATGCTCTGGATGGGAAAGTTTGCTGGATCATTTGTGTCATTGACTAATGAATGTGCTAAAGCATCTCTGGGAATTAGGGATATGTGCAATTGCCACCTTTCCACTCCTCTCTAGTAGTGCTTGGCTGGGGTTATTGAAACTTCAGTCTCCCTTCTAGTAAGGCAAACTTTGCTTTTGTAGAGATACTCAGCAGAAACGTGTGTGCTGGATAGGAAATAGTCATCATACTTCATCAAAAGACATGAGGGATCTGCCAGGTAGGCATCCCAGTTTGATTTTAGGACTGGGACATGAGAACCTTCATTTAGCAAGAGCTTGAGTAAGAGTAAGAATAAGCAGACAGAAGAGCTGTCTGAGCAGGAGCCTGGCTGTGACACTGGCCAGGAGCAGACAGTGCAGAGCACACACAGGCATGACCCAGGGGAAAACCCTGCTGACCTGCACAGTGACTGTCCCTGCTGCCCTGCTGCAAGCTCAGTATTCGAGTCACGAGAAGCTAAAACAGTTTCAGTCAGCCTGGCTGAAGAAGGAAAAACCTTATTTCCTGAATTCTCTGTGGAAGTCTGCAGTTCTCCTCCTGTGGCAGTTTTGGTCTCCCCTCTGCAGAGGAAGGTTTGTCTCCCCTGAGCTCTGGGGTTGAAGGGAGGGTAATGACATGCAGCTAAAGCCATTGGGAAATTACCTTTGCAGCAGCAGCTCTCTGCTCTGAGAGCTGCAGTGACCCAGGGCCCTGCATGCTGAGCCTGCAGCCTGGCTTTTCAAAGCTGGCTTTTCTGAGATAACACTTAATCTACTTGGTTATCAATATATAATTTCCATTATCTTAAAAGGAAATTTAAGCAAATGAGCCAACACAGGCTGAAGAATATCTAGTGCAGGGTAAGTCCAGGGTGGGTGCACTAAAGCATCAGTGGTGTGGATGGTTTGGCTCTTGGCAGAGGTGACTTCCTCAGCTTGGTGTGGGTCAGCAGAGCTGGGATATGAGTCTGTGGTGGTTGGAGCTCCTCAAACAGAGCATGTTGAGGTGAGAGCTACAGCTGCAGGGTTCTGGGTGTTGTAAATGACACCACCAGGAGAAGAGAGGCTGGTTTGTGTTTTATCACGTGCAGACGAGTTCTCTTTAGCTGATAAAAACCAAACAAAAAACCCTTTCATGAGCTGCAAGTGTTGCTGATACTAATCAATACGGACTCTGTACAAGAGTGAGAGTAATTAGCTGATGGAGGAGATCAGAGACATGTGCTGGAGCCTGTTAAGATCAGGCAGTTTGATTTTTGTTGTTTGATGCAGTTCTGTGTCTGCTCAGGGTCAGAAGCAGCCCCTGGCCCAGGCTGTGCAGGTTGTTTTGTCAGTCCCTGCTGCCCTGGTTCCCTGTGCTCCTTGGACCACAGGGAGTGTGTGTGGCCATGGCAGAGCTGTGCTGGTGACCAGGCTGTGCTCATGTGGGACAGCTTTGACAGGCTCACCTGTCTCTCTTCCCTGTTGCTTCCTGCTGGCAGTACCCACACCACAGCTTCTGCCAGGAGCACATCTGAAGATGGAGCACAGAGGGAAGCTGAGCTGTTCCAAAGGGCTGGATAGTGCTCAGGGTGCAAAACCTGGGCTTAAGCGACTTATCCAAGTGGCAGAGGCTTCGTGGATGCAGCAAGAGAGCAGCAAAACAGTGGAGAGAGCAACAAAACATTGGAGAGAGCTGACAGCAGCAGAGCTGGGATCCTGCCCCTGCCCCTGCAGTGAACTGGGCATGGCTTGGGGTGTTCCCCTGGGACACACACACACCCCCTGTCCCCCAGCCCTTCCTCAGCAGAGCACTGTGCATGAGTGGCCATCTGTTCTGAGCTCTGGGTGCTGCTGCAGCAGTTTCCTTGCTAGGGTGTTAAATCATTTCTTTGCTACAGGGGCAGTGTGAGAGTAATACTAAGCAGACTCTGCAGTAGCAGCATATGGATTGCTTTTGCCCTTCAATGGGAATGGGATTCTGGTTTTAATCAAGCAGAATTCAGCACTGGCCTCAGTAAATAGCAGGTTGTGTCAGTGCATTGCAAAGTTTTATATGTATAATTTTAAATGAGCTTTTAGCAAGTTTGTGTTAACCTGCTGGATCTCCAGGATTTCCAGAGGGGAATGCAGTGAAAAGCACCTTTTTCTAAAAGGACTAAGGAACAAGATCTCTTTCTACCACTTCTATCTGTGCTCCCTCTGGGTCTTCACTCCCTGTTAGTGGATTTGTTGGCAGATAGTTCCATTTGCCTCTGAGTGAAAGGGAAAGCCTGCTTAGTCCTGGAATAGGGATCTGGAATGAGGAGTGTTTGTGAAATGGCTGCTTTGTCCCACCAAGAGCAGCTGGGGGACTGGGCAGGAAGGAATGATGTGCTCAGCAGGGCTTTGCTAAGGAGCAGGGAGGCAATGGCAGAACTGTGGAGACCCAGGTAGGAGTGGACAGGTAGGAACCAGCTGGCCCAGCAGCAGAGAACTTCCCCAAAATCCACCTTTTCTCCAGCCCCAACTACTGGACCACAGATGGCTGCTATTACCAACTCATTGTAAACTTATTGCAGTGAAGAAACAAACAAAAAAAGCCCTAAAAAGCCAGATTTTCAGGAAGACCTTTTATTTGAGGCAGTTTTTTGGTATGGGCTTGGCTTTGAACAGCCAGGTGCAGGTTTTGGCAGCTGCAGTAGGTGCAGCATGCCTGCTGGAGCTGTGTCTGAAATCAAGAGGGCCAGAGGAAGGATGGTCCTTCCCCAAGGATTGCTCCCACCCTGAGAGCTCTGAATCCTCCTGTGAGGTTGTATCTCCACAGCACCAGCCTTCAGCAGGCTGCTCTTAGGCAACAGTGCTCCGTGCCCAAGTTCAGGAGGCAGACCAGACTTTTAGGCATCATTTCCTTGTTTCTGAGCACCCTGGAGCTTTAGGTCTTGACTAAGTCCAACTTCAGATATCCCTGGTCAGGCTTTCTAGCACAAGTTGTGATAAAATGTAGTACACAGGCACTCACCTGCCCTGCCTGCTTTGTTCATGGGGTGGCTGTGAAGATTAACAAATAACTATTTCAAACACATTTGAGATCTTTTCCTGGATGATGCTCTAGGAATCCATGGGATTGTTATCCAGATGCAAATAGGCCTGAAATAGTATTACCTTTCCACTGAAATGATGAATGAGTCTAATAAAACCAAATTTAACAGAGCACTGCATAATCAGACTTTGTCCTAAGGGCTCTGTGATATCTTAGGTGGTTTCATTTTCATTATGAAGAAATACCAATCTATGCCCTGCATCAGGTCTGTCAGCACAGACAGTGCAGGGTGTTTTGGAGCCCAGGGAAGTCGTTCTGGTGAGCTGCTGACCCCTGTTTAAAAGCAAAACCCTTTCCAGATAAAAGCAACCTGTGGAACCATTTTGTCAGTTTGCCAAAGCAGCTTCAGCAAAGTGCTCTGCTTGGGCAGCTCAGCATCGATTTTAACCTGGGGAGGGGTGCAGGTGAGTGCATTTGCATGGGAATGAGTGTTGAGAGTTTTCCAGCTGTTGGTGTGGCCTTGTGCATGACCTGCAGTGCAGCACCAATGGGATGGTCCTTCTCAAGGCTTCCTGCATCCAGCACACGTCCCTGTGGCTGGGCTGGGTCTGAGGGCAGTCTCTGCCTGCTCTGTGGCTCTTTCTGTACTGTAGCAAGCAAAAAACCCAGAGCCTTTCTCTCTGGAGTAGCTGGAAGTTCTCTCAAAGGCATGGATTCAGCTTAGGGGTCCCAGTTGCCCAAGAAGGAACTAAGGGGAGGTCCTGAGTTGGTCTAAAAGAAGAATAATCCCCAGACCCTCATGGAGCATGTTTAAGTGCAGCAATACAGATCATTATTTTGATGGTGTTTGTTTAAAGCACATTTGGGGTTTTATTTACATTTTGAAAGTGCTTTTCCTTCTCTGCTGAGCCTGATGCAGCCCTGCTCCTCTTTGTGTCCCAATGTGTCCTTAATTCCAAGGACAGGACAAGTGTTTTGTTTCTGAGACCTCTGGTCCTGGCTTCTAGTGAACTAATCCTAGTGACAGTGCCTTTCCTACCTGCTTCTCTTGAATCTACAGAGGATGAAGCTTGCTCCCAAATGTTTCAGGATGGTGAAATGAGAGGGTTAATTTATGCTGGTGATTGTGTTAGACTGTGGCTGTCCCCTGCTCCCCTTGGGGGAGGGGGTTCTCTGCTCCTTGTCCCTTCTGCACAGTCATTAACAGTCTGGAAGGTGTCAGTAGTGCCAGGTTTTTGTTTCCAGGGTGCTTAGCTCTCCCTCTGGAGTTCTGCAGGGATAACACCATCGTTTCCTCTGTGTGCTGGGCAGGAAATGCAGATCACGCTGGTTTAATCAGCACCTTTTCCCCAAGACAGCTCTGTCCCTGGGCTCCTTTGGCAGCACGTGGCAGTGATGTGTGTCACTGCAGGCAGCCTTTGGCCAGTCCTGCTGAATTAATTGATTGAATTAATCCCTGCCTTTCTCCCTGCAATGTGTATCTGCAAGAGATCTGGACTGGCAGCAGAAGTTGGTGGGTTGGGAAGTTTTTCCAAGCTTAGTTCTGTTGGTGTCCTGCAGGGGAGCAGTCCTGCAGCTCCCAAACAATCCAGCTTTTGTCTATTGCCTACAAGCAGACCTGGGAACGATTTTGGGGGAATATTTTCCTCTGCACTGTGCTGAACTGTACCAGTGGCAAGGCACAGCACAGGAGAGGATAAGCCTGTGCATTTTGAAGCCCAAAGGCAGTTTTGGAAAGCTGTGCAGGGGAGGGTGCCCACAGCAGCTGGCAGGCTGGGACTTTGAGTTATGTTCCTTCAGAGCAGAGCAGGGATTTCAGCTTTCCTTCATCAGGTTAGCAGCTCCACACCAAATCTTTTCTTGACAGATGGGAGCACTTGCTCTTTCAGTTTTTATGGCTGTGATGTTCATTTGCACCAGCTGGTGCTCAGTCCCCTGTCCCCTGTCCTTGTCCCTTCGTGGCTATTGCCTCTGCATAAGGCTGGATAGGGAAGGGGATTTGCAGGGAGCAGAAATCCTTTCAGGCAGCTGGCAGGAGGCTTTGATTGTGCCACAGCAGCTCAGTGTGTGGGTGGGACACTGCTCCCACTGCTCCAGACCTGCCCAGTCACCTCCCCTCTGCATCTGTCCCCTTCCCATCCCAGTCTGGGATCATTTTAAATGGATGCCAGGTTCAGAAGCACCTGGGATGTGGCATTCCAGAAGCCAGGCTCACTCTTGGACTCCTCAGCCCTGCAGACCTCTGAGCACCCGAGGTCAGACTGTCACTGTCCCCGGGGCACATGAGTGTTCTCACCTGGAAACTCAAATATTCATTAGCCGAATGAGCCATTCTTTGATGGCTTTGGTTTTTGCAAAGGATGTGTTTCTCATTTCTTTGTTCTTTGTTTCTGTGCCCAGCTATGTCCAGACGTGCTGGGGACCAGCAGAGATGGGCACAGAGGAAACACATGGCAGATGAAAAACTGCCCACAGTGTTCCTCAACTTTCATTAGATGGTGCAGAGGCAGGGAATGTATTTTACAAAATACACAATTAAATTATAGAGAAAATGATTTGTGGTTTTATTTTGTTTGTGGTTTTTTTACTTTCCTATAAGGAAGAAACAATAAAAAGTACTGGAATTGCCTTAATTTTCACAGGCCAGGCTCCAGGGATGTATTTACATGCTCCATATTTGTTTTGGGTGTTTTTTTAGAGGCTTTGGGAATCTTAGCTCTGTGACACCTGCCTGAAAGGCAGCTCATCATCTCTTGAAGGAAAACTTCACTCCCCCCTCACTCTTATTTGCTCTCCCTGTATTATCATAATGAAATGTCAGCTTGCCACCAGCTCTGCTGCTGAGCAGATGTCTCCTCCTAATTACTGTTGTTGCAGGGTTTTGGTGTTTATCCTGGCTGTCTAGGCAGGCTGTTACAGCATTAACTGTCTCCCATCACAGCCTGGCCATGCAGTTGGTGCACATCTGGAAGAAGATGTAAGTCCTGGTGCTCCCCAGCAAGTTTTTGTCTGCTGGATCCCCAGAGCAGCTCTTTAATGTGCCAAGGACAGCATCCTCCAACATTCAAACTGAGGAGAGGGCCTAGCAGAAAAAATATCTGCAAGTGTGACTTCCCCTCCCCAAGTGTGTCCTGCTGGAAAGTAGGCTTGAAAAGAGCAGGAAGTTAAATGAAGTTTGTTCTTGGTCCTAAAGCACAAACTGGGATGCTCCATAGGGCAGGCTGCCTTTGTGGCAGTGTGTTGGAAAGGTTTGTAAAGCAGGAAAGGGTTAGAGCAGCATTTTCCTCCACCCAATGTGTATTTCCTAGGAGATATGAAAAGTGTTCATGGGGAGGTATAAAAACAAACATGCTCTGTTTGCCAGAAGGAAATGTGAAAACAGTGGTTGGAGCCAGGGGAGAACAGAGGCCAGGGGGTCCTGGTCCTCTGGGGAGGGCAGGATTAGAGGATTTCTTCCTCCTCCTTCAGTGAAGTCTCCTGGGTTTTCTACAGTTCTGCTTTTGGGGTCAGTTCATGTTCTGAAAGGTGGTGGTTTTTTATTTTTCAAGTTCTTTGAGTTCCTGAGAAATCAGCCACTTTCCTACAACTCTCTGCTTCCCTCAGTGGCCTGGAAATGTCTTTCAACTGCAATATTGCACAAGAGAGGTGTTTTTTTGTTGTTGTTTTCAGTGCATCTCAGCCTCCAAGCTCTTTGCAAGGGTTTGTTTCATGTTTGATGTACCAGCACTTCAGCTGGAGCCCACAGAGCTGGAGCCTTTGCTGGAGCCTCGTGGAATGAAGGGCCAGGTTTGGCCACAGCTCTGGGTGCAGGAGTGGTGGGGATGGCTGGGAGCTTGGTGCCAGGGTGGGGATTTGGGGTGATGAGGTTGTTTTCTCTATTTATGGGCTCCATGGAGAAGCTTGGCTGAATAAAGAGTGCCTCTTTGGGGGTACTGGTGCTTGCTCCAAGCTTGGAGCTCCATTATTCCATCTTTGGAGCTGGAAATGCCCACTGATTTCTGAGCTGTTGGCTGAATGTGGCACTCAGCTGCTTGTCACCTGTTTCACTCTACCTGTGGTTCTGCCCCTTTTGATGAGCTTCACAGCACTGCAGTTTCAAAACAAATAAACTAAAAGTGAACATCTTTATTTGGGTCCCACAAACCTTTAATACAGCAGGTGGCACAACCCATCAGCTGCTCTGATGAGGCCAAGCAAATCTGCAGGATTTGAGTGTTTTCCTTCTCCAGCAGCACTGCTTGTTCCCACTGGTTGAGCTTTCCCTGAGTTCTTTTCTTTGCATAATTCCTGGATGCATTTTGAGAATTGTGTCCCAGCAAGGTACCAAAAAGGAATGGCTGTAGGAAATGGCATTTCTTCTCCATTATACTCCATCTCCAGCAGCAGCTGGGCCTGAGCTTGCACCTTTATTTTCACCCTCCTGGGAAGGTTTCCCCTGGGTGTGTTGGCTGCCATGGCTGACCATGCTCCCTTTTTTGGGTGTTTTTCAGTGCACTACCAGAAGATCATCCACAGGGACATCAAACCTTCCAACTTGCTCTTGGGAGACGATGGCCACGTCAAAATCGCTGATTTTGGTGTCAGCAATCAGTTTGAAGGGAATGATGCCCAACTTTCCAGCACAGCAGGGACACCAGCCTTCATGGCACCAGAGGCCATCTCACAGACTGGCAAAAGTTTCAGTGGGAAGGTAGGTGTTTGCTCACAGTGGGAAGGTAGGTGTTTGTTCACAGCTGGTGTCCCTGGGACCCCCAGGCATGGCACAAAGGGCAGTGCCACACCTGCATCCTCGCTGTGGTACAAATCAGGGCTGTCATTCAGTAAAAATGTAGCTCCAATTCTCTCCAGTCCAGGCAGAACTCACATGAGTTGCTCTGTGCAGTGGGCAGACACTGCTGTGGATCCCTGCCTAGACAGAAGCCATGAAAGGAGGAAAACTTTTATTTCCTTCCAAAATAATGAAGAGACACAAGGAGCTGCTGAGCACCAAGGTCATATCTTGATTCCCTGGAAGTGAGAGACACTGGTGATGCAGACATAGGGATAGGGTCTAATGGGGATTTTTTTGTCTGGAAAACTTTTGAGGTTCAGCCCTGAATGGTGTAATTTCCTGTAAGAAGGGGCTGCTTACTGGTCACAGTGGAGCAAGGGAGCAGTGCCCAGCACAGCCCTCATTCCTCAGGTGTGCAAGAGCTGCCCTTAGGAGCCCAACTCCAAAGTGGCATAGAAAATGTTAAATCCATATAAATAGTGTTTTCTGAACTGGTGGGAAAATCCAGCTTACTCAGGTCATCTGTCTTGCCTCTCCTTTACTCTCTGTTCATGCTCTTTCAGGCACTGGATGTGTGGGCCATGGGAATCACCCTGTACTGCTTTGTTTATGGGAAGGTAAGCTGCCTTTCAGCTGCTGGAGCCCTGCACTGCACTGTCTGCCTGCCTTTTGACTCATTCCTTCCCAAATAAAGGCAAATAGTAGAGACAAAGAGCTACCTTCTGTAAGCTTAAAAATCCCCCTGCAGTTCAGAAGGAGCTGAAGCTGTGATCTGTGGAAAGGATCGTTTCCAGCATTGGGCCCTGAGTGCAGAGCCATTGTTTGTGCTGCAAACCCAGAGCAGCAGCACCAGCAGCAGTTTGTGGGGGGGTTTATCCACATTGCCTGCATTTAGAAATGAGCCAGAGCATGGATAAAGGCATGGGATTGATCCTAAACTGCTGCAGCACTTTTGGAACCAGATTACAGAAAGCTCTGTCTGCCAAGGCTGAGTTAGGACTGATGGGAGATGCAGTTTAGCAGAGGCAGCTCTTCAGTGCTGCCTTCTGCACACTCCACGTCCTGTCATGGCCAGAACCCTCGTGTCCCAGCCTGTCCCAGGATGAGCAGTGCACAGGTGTGTGCAGTCTCTGTGGGCAGGAATGTGACCTGAACCTCTGTCCAAGCACAGACCACTGCAGTCCCACCCCCCAGGCACCAGGCATCCAGCTCTGGGCGAGAAGTGGCCAGGGAAGGTGACAGAGGCAGTTCATGGTCACCTTGCAGCCTGGATGAAGGAGGGTATCCTAGTCCAGTTATGTATTCCCTAGATGCCTCTGCTGTTCTTATGAATTTATTTTTTAATAAGGAATGAATGGATTTATTGTGTGTGTGGAGATTTAATTTATTTCCATCTCTGTTTAAAATCTTGGGAGTGCAGAGGTTGTACTTGGTGTTACATGAATGACAAATGCCTGAGTGATGCCAGGGTCTTGGACAACTGGAAAATCTCTTATTTATTTTACAGTGCCCTTTTATAGACGAATATATTCTGGGTCTTCATAACAGGATCAAGACCAAGCCTGTGGAGTTCCCAGAAGAGTGAGTAAACTTTACTCTGCTGCTGTAAAATAAAGTTCAGTTTCCAGCACTGTTCTCTGTGTGGCACAGGGGGTCACCAGGGAGGGATGGACATGAGTGGGTGAGGTGCTCTGTGTTCTTCTGGGTCCTTCACATGGGTTTTGTGTTGATGATGTTCCTGAGGTGTTAAAAGTGCTTCTGCTCTTCCTCTGTCCCTGTTGTGCAGACAGGGACTAAAGGAATGGCTCTTTGGAAGTGAAGGGATTCCAGGATCTAGGAAGTTCTGCCCCACCTACTTGACTCTGGGAATGCTGCATGGTTTGGTTGGGGTTTTCTTTCTCCCAAGCAGCAGCCACCAGAATGAGCTCATGTATTCATTTTCAAAAGCAATGTGGTGATTAACCTTGGTCTTGGTCCAAGTAAACACATCCCTCTCCTGTGGACTTCCCGTGGAGCCAGAGGAACTGTCTGATGACAGGATGCTTGTCCTGAGATGTGTGACCACAGCTCAGCAAATCCCACTCCTCCAGCACATCCCAGGGAAATATGGGTTTGTTTTTTGCACTGGCAGAGAGGGGCAAGTTATAAAAAAGCAGGAATGAATTTACCTCTGTGCTGTTGAGGGTCTGGTCCCATCCTGCTTGGGTCAGTGCAGGAAAGGCCCGTGGGGCACAGTGGCAATGCTGGGATGGTCAGGTGGGAATGTCAGACGGGTCAGCTGTGGTCACAGCATGGCTCAGTAGGGCAGGGGACAAGCCAAGGCCACACACGTGGCATTTGAGCAGTGGAAGTTCGGTGCTGAGGTGCTGAGTGTTTGTGGTGGTGTCAGAGTCTGGCAGGAGGTGATGACACTCCCTGTGTGCTCCATGGTCACCATCCCTGCAGCTTCAAGTGTTGGCCACTGCTCAGCATTTCCTCCAGCTTCAGGCCTTTGGTGACCTTCTGTTGGTGAAGAGTTTGTTTCACCTGGTTCCTGACAGATGAAGTAGCCAGAGCTGGACTCTTTCTTTTCCTTCCCAAATCCACACAGTTGTCAGGCAAAGAATTCTTGACCTAGTTGCTCATTCTAATAAAATTTATAGATAAAATGACTTGATTCGGGGCAAGCACAAATTAAAACTCTAATGAGAGGCACATGTGGTATTAGAGGGGAAGGGAGGGATGTTGTCAGGCAGCCTGTGCTATGTGCATGTATCCAACATCTATGGCAAGGCAAGACTTTTTTGTGAGATGCTCAGTGAATTTTCACATTACAGTAAAGTGCTAGGCCCCTACCTTGGCAGTCCCAGACTTCCTTCTGATTCCACAGAAAGTGATGGGTACTCAGGGTGCCCTCTTTTAGACACCTGGGCTGACTGAGCCCTGGTTAATCACCTGCACTGCATTAATTCCCCCTGCACTGATGAGGGGACACGGCCACTGCAGACAGCCAGGCCACCTCTGCCCGGCTGGAGCCACACAGGACTCTGGAGCTGCAAGGACCTGGGGGTCACAAACCCCACTGTGGGTAAGGACCAGTTCTGGCAGGACCAGGTGACTGGGCTTGAGGCTTTAGGAGCACAAAGGCTGGTCATGCTCTGCTGCTGTGTCCCCACCTGCAGTTGGAACAGGACTTTGTTTTGACAGCACTGCAGCCAAAAAAAAACCCCAAACCTGTTTGTGTTCCCCTGGCAGGTTTCTCCCTTGCTCAGGGCTGGCAAAACTCCCACCCCTCCCTCAGCCACCATGTATTTGGGTTAGCAGTCAGCTCACAAGTGCTGTTCCCATCTGCCTCTGCAGTAAGTTATTAACATTTAATGGGCTAACTGGGTTGTGCTGAGATCCCTTCCTTCATTCAGGCATTTCCTTCAGCGATAATTGGGCTGCATGATTTATGTGGATTCCTCAGTGACCTGTTCTCCCAGTCTAAAAAAAGCTGCACCCCTGATTATGTTGTTGGAGGAGCTGAGGGTTACTAGGTGTTGACAGCTGTCCAAGCCACATCTATTTGTTAGAGGCAGCAACAGAGACATGGAATTCACTGGAGTGGATCCACCCTGACCTCCCACAGAATTAGCACCTCTCTATAGTGAGGAGTATTTTGGTTTCAATTTATTTCACCATGGCTACAAAAGACACATTCTTGTTTGCAGACAGCCCATGGAAACTCATTGCCTGTTTCCTGTCAACCTTTAGGACAGATGGATCTGACTGTACCGGTGTCACCATCCTGTCCCTTCCCTTAGAGACACCAGGATAAATATTTATGGCACTGGAGTTCTCATTCATGTCACTGAGTCCTTGGCATGACACGAGGCAAATGGGCTTAGCTCACACTCTGAGCATCCTGGCATGACTAAAAAGCAAGCTGAAGTTTCTCTTCAAACATTTGTCAGTAGAGCCAGAAGCTCTGCCTAGTCCCTGCTGGTGGAGCCCAGGACAATGTTCCCTGACCCGGGGGCACCCTGTAAAGTGATCTGTGTGCTGGCAACCCTCCCAAATGGATGCTGAGCTCTGGGCTTGGCATTTTCCTGACAGCTCCTACTGGACTATGGCTGTGAGAAATCCCAGACAGCTCAGGCTTTTCAAATGAAAAGTGCCATCAGGCACAGCGTTCACACTGTGCTGCAGACAGGAGAGAAGGGAAGCCAGAGACAGGGTGATGTGATGTTACCTGGCCATAACCCACCTGACACTTGGTGATCCTGTTTATGGGGCTTTTCCCTAAGACTTTAACCCTGTGTTGCATAGAAATCAGTCTGGGGCCCAGAAATATGATTTTATATTCTATTTGTCGTATTTTAAGTAAAGCTGTTGACACTTTGGCACAGAACTGATTTAAAGTATTTTTGAAATGCCATCTCACCTGCATCAGTGTGGTGTCTGGAGGAATCTGTTTGTTCTGACCTGCTAAATGCACTGTCACTGCCCATGGCTGTTCCTCTGGAGCAGCATCTCGAGAGCAGCACTGTTCTTTCCATTCCAATTGAAATTGTCACCTGGGTCTCTGGGGACTCATCCTGCTCTCCCCCTTGTCTGGGCTCTATTGCCTGTGTACAGCAGACCCTGGATGCAACTTTTAATTGTTTAGACTTCAAACTGAGCCCTCTTTTTGCCTCTGAACGAGCAGCAATTCCTTGTGCTTGTTTGTAAAGATCTCGTAGCCAAAGTCCAAATAAAATATTCATGAATTATTAAACAGCAGCTCTGTTTTCATCAGACTGAAATATCCCTTGCTGTGATATGGTTTTCATTTTGGTTTGTGATAGTTTATTCCCTTCTCTGCTTGAGGAAGAGAGTGCAGAGGAGGTTGGCACAGCACCTGGTGCTCACTATTGTTTTCAGTCTCAAATCCAACCTTCCTGGGGAGTGACATTTTATGCTAAGTTCCATCTCCATGAAGAAACACAGTTCTTCAGGAGTCATTTGTGACACAGACTTTTAACTGCCTAATACAATTCAGTCACATGCTGGCATTTTACTGCAGTAGCACTTGGATCATTCAGATCTAGTGCATTTTAAAGGCATCTCCTGCATCATGAACCACAGGAGTCATTGCAGCCTTTGGACTGCAGGACCGAGGGCTCCATGTCAATAGAGTGGCTTCTGGATTCAGGTGCTCTCACATTTTGATCTTGGAAGTGGTGTTAATAATTTAGATATATTTCTCTTATTTGCATTTGTTCATTCCCTCCTTTTGTTGCCCCAAGGCTGAGCTTTGCAGGTAGGGAATACTGAGTTACAGGCTGCTGCAATCAGTGTTCTGGAAGCAATTTAAATAACACAACCTGGAAGCTTTGCTGGGAACTTAAATGTCAGATGTTTTATCCAGCATACAGTTGCTCATGATGCAGGTTCAGCAAATCAAGCTGTGCCCCTCTTGATTCACAGAGTTCAACTCCAATTCTGCTCTCAGGAACACTTTGTTGTTCCAAATCTCCCCTCAGAAATTCCCCTGTGTGGTGCTGTCTTCAAGAATGTCCTTAGACCCATTCACCTGATCCCTCATGCTGCATTTTGAGTGTGCACTGTGGTATTAGGGGGCAGATCAGGATAACCAAGCCCTGTAGCAGTGACTGTGGTGCCTTCCTTTTTCAAGCCAGCTTTGCAGAGAAAATACCTCTTGAGCAGGGCAGATTCTCTGCCAGGTAACTGCAGTGAGAGCTGTGCATTGGTGCACTGTAACATTGCCTTGTTAACTGTGTGCTGCTGTTTTCTTCCCTCAGAGCACAGATAAGTGACGAGCTCAAGGAGCTGATACTGCGTATGCTTGATAAAAACCCAGAAACGAGGATAACAGTTCCTGAAATAAAGGTAAGTTGGATCTTGATATGAGAGCTTTTAGTCCCAGCTGATTTTATGTCCTTTGGTGCCTTCTAATGAGGCAGAGCTGTTGCCAGTGTTTGTTTTGGGAGCTGTCTCTAGCACCCTCCCTTGGAAAGGGGGAGCACTCATTTTGCAGCCACAGCTCCATCACTGCTTCTTGCTTGGGGAATATTGACAAAAGCTTTCTTGTTTACTTATTTAAATGAAAATTACTCAAAAGCTGGCTGATCTCAGTGAATCCCTGGGAGAATCAGCATTGTCAGGGGAGCTGCAAGCTTCAGAGCCTGGGCTGGCAGTGTTGGATGTGCATTCCAGGGACTGGGTGTGTGTTCCTCCTCTGGTCCTTGTGAGGCCAGTGGCCTCAAGGCAGCACATTTTTTTCTATTTGGGAGATGTTTAATAATAGAAATAATGAACAGGCCTGGCAGAGCACAATGTTTCACAGGTTGTGGTTTCATTCTGGGTTTGCATGGGCTTGCTGTCCTCCTGTCACCCCTCACCAAGGCTTTAGACCTTCTAGAGGATCTCAAAATTTCCATAGAGATCCATCAACATGCTCTGCAGGGCAAGCTCTGCTTTGCTTTGTCCCAGGCCAACACCAGTATTGCCATCAAAGCTGACAGTAGAAAGGCTGAGCTTCAGGAAAATATCCTGACATCCCTTCCTTCCATGCCCAGGAGACCAAAGCCAGGTTTGGAGATGTATTTATGGGACTTGACAGCTCTTGCAGGCACGCTGTAAGGCCCTGTGGGTAGAGGAGCAGAGCTGAGTGCTGGCCCTTGTCCCTGGTTGTGCACAGAAGACAGGGACTTGCCTTGGATGCTGACAGAGGATGTGTCAGGCTGGGCTCTGTGCTCAGCCCATGCCCTCAGACAGAGCTCTCTTCCTATTCAGAGACAAAAAACATCCCATGAGAGGCAGCAAGAAAATGGGGCTTTGCTCTGCTGTGCATGCAAGACAAAAAAATGAAAACACTCCAGATAACTCAGGTTTTCAAAGCGTTTCAAACTTGATTCAGACGGTGCCACGGTGCTGGTTGGTGGCAGCAGGTGTGACAGCACTGAGCCAGACCGCAGCCATTTCCAAGGAAGCTGGTTGAAAACCATCCGTGGCAGTGGGAGATGGAGCTCAGTGAGCCCTGTGGCCCCTCTGTGCCCCAGCCCAGAGCTGTGTGTGTCCTGCAGGTGCACCCCTGGCTGAGCAGGGGCGGCGCGGAGCCGCTGCCGCTGGAGGAGGAGCACTGCTCCGTGGTGGAGGTCACCGAGGAGGAGGTCAAGAACTCTGTGAAGACCATCCCCAGCCTGCCAGCTGTGGTATGTGTGGAATACAGCAATCCTCTGAGCAGGGGGCTGTGCTGAAGCCTTCAGGTGCAGGAGGAGGTTTGGAGAGGGGACACGTGTGCTCCTGGCATGGAATCTTGGTCTTTTGAGCCAGTGTGGAGTTGTTGTGTGTGGGGTTAGGTCTCCAGGTGCTCATGGGCACCCAACCTGTTGGGTTGTTTTCTTCAATGAGCCAAGCAGCTAATAGTTGCTATAAAGATGTTTATTGCAGAAGCACATCAGTCTCGAAGGCAATGGCAAAAAGCAAATGGCATAAAAGCACATGGCATAAAAAACAAATGCCAAAAGCAATGGCAAAATGCACCAGCTCTGCCTAATGCCTGTTCTTATATAGAAACTTCCCAACAAGCTGAGACACAAACTCGGATCACCACTTCATAACCTATTAGAATTTTAGCTTTTTAGCATGCCAGGCTATGCATAAACTATGTATATGGTATATTTTGTTCTATCTGAAAAATGTAAGCAATATTCTTACTAGAGCTTTATTATGTCTAAAACTATGTTCTTGGAGCCTCCATGGATACACCAGTATCTAGGACTGTGTTTCAACCTTCACTAGAACATGTACTGCTACTCTGGCATCCAAGACCTTTACTCACTAAAAGCACTTAAAACTCATTTTACTTACTTACTCTTTTCATTTACTTACTTGCTTGCTTGCTCATTTATGCTGAAACCTGAACTTTCACCTCTGCCTCATGTGTGAGTGGCTTAACACACTTCAATCCATCCAAAGGCTTTAATTCAATCCCTGCACTCTGATTTCTTCAGAGAGAATCCTGACTTGCTGACTCCAACATTGTGTCTGAGCAGCCTGGCTCTGTCACACAGCTGTTCTGTGGGTTCTTTTGCTTCGTGCTCTTTGCTGTAGAGCTGTAAAATGTCAGCTGAATTATTAAAGAAGCTGTTGTTACTCCTTTGAAGTAGATTCCAGGAGTCAGTCGTGCTGTTCTCACTGGTCTCTTCTCTTCCCCAAAGATCCTGGTGAAGGCCATGCTGAGGAAACGCTCCTTTGGGAATCCCTTCGAGGTCCAGACGAGGAGGGAGGAGAGATCCATGTCTGCTCCGGGGAACCTGCTGATGTAGGTACCTACAGCCATGCCTGCCTCTGCATGGGCAGGGCCAAGGTGTGGGGGAAGCAGTTTGCAAATCTGCAGAAGATTTAAAGCATGTAAAGGTTAAAAGTTATAAGGTTTAAATTTAAAAGCATTAAAAGATTTAAAGCATTTAAAGACAAAGCTCCCTTCTGCATCAAACACTGGAGATAAAATCTACCTCAAGTCCTCTCAGATTGAAATACAGTTTACTACTGCAGCCTAAGAACTCTCTGAGAGATGCAGTTCTCTCTGTGAGTTTGGCCTAAACACATGTAAGGTGCTAAACTTGAGTCTGTTTTTTCACTTCTTAGTTTATAATGCTGTGATCAAAGATCCATTAGAGACTGGTAAAGTAAAATAAGTCTAATTAGGGTCTAGTTTGGATATATATTGGAGGGTTTAATTATTCTCTCCTTTCTATGGACAACAGAAATGGTACCAAATGAGCAGTTTATGTAGGTTTTTTTAACTCAAAATGATGGGATTTGACCTGTGGTCTGGAGGCCAAGTCTGGGCAGAGACATCATGGTCAGACAAAAGAGAGCACTTTGAAATTGCTTTTTCACATGAGAACACATACAGTATTTTTTCACATGGTTTTTTGCCAGTGAATGAAATAGTGGAACACATTGCAAGGGGATACTTTGGAGGTTGAGTATAAATGACTATATTGGGATTAAAAAGGGAATAGAGATCTTGATGACTAATAGATTCACCAACAGTTATTAACCCTGATGGTGTGTACAGGGATGGAAAGAGAAGTCTTCTATCCTTTACTTGGTTCTTACTTTTCCTCCCTCATTTTTGTCAATGATTCCTTTTGGAGCCAGGATTCTGGGCCATCAGTCCAGTAAATAACAGCTGGACCAGTAGCCTGATCTGGGACAATTATTTTTATATAAATAAAGTTCTCATCCCACAGAATCTATAAGGCTGTGGCTGACAGCAAGCTGTGTTGTCCCAAAATGATTCTTTTCCACCCAGAATCCCAGTGCCATTCCTAGCAGACTCCCATGAGGGTGTGCTGGGTCTCACTGCACCATTGACAACACAATTAGAGGAGTCTCTCTCTGTCTCTCTCAGGTGTGTGGGGATTTAAGGGCTCAGCTCAATTAAGGATGACAATGTTCTAGGTCCCCAGCTGTGTATTGGAGACTTTAGTGAAGGCTTTGTCTTGGTGTCCATGGCCAGACACCAGTTTGGCATTTAAACACCCTGTTCATGAGTGCTGCTGTGGGACACACCTGGAGCATGGCAGTCACAGCTCCTTTGCCATCTTAGCACAAAGGGATTTGCCCTGATTTATTTCTCTTCACTCAATGCCTTCCAAATTAGTTATTGATAATTGGACACATACCTTCATATGTATACCCATATCTTCACTATCATTCCTGGTCACTGCATTGCATTGCTCTGAAATGGGGAAACATTTACTAAATTTGAAGGAAAATGTATTTTATTCTTCCCACTGTCCCAGACAGGTAACTTGGAGCAAGGCAGAATTTCTTTTCCACCCCTTATTTCAGAGTGGTCACCCTGAGCCTTTGTCCAAAAGGGCCCTGTTCCCTTCTACCTTCATTTGAGATGCTTGAAAATTCACCCAGGTGATGGGAAAACTCCTTGACCCTTGATGCTGGTTCCTGCCTGGAACTGGGTGCTTTAGTATCTACTCAAAAAAACACCAAAGTTCATTTGATCCCAGGTGGAACTTCTGATCAGCCACATTATCAATGTCTTGTCCTTTATAAAATATTCTTAGGCCTTCAAGATGAGCTATATGCCTCCAGTTTTGTCTCCTTTTTAAAGTTGCTGGTCAGATTTTTCTCAGTTCATTGAAACCCAGCATCTTTCCCTGTCTCAGCTCATTCTGCTCCTGTGTGTTTTCAGGCTCCTTGTGCAGGCTGAAAGGTTTATTTTTTAAAGCAGTGTGTAATTTCCACTTTTGTGCTGCTGTGTCTGGTGCCCTTGGTTTACAAAACCATGCCAGCCCAGGGATGGAGCTGCAGCCATGCTGGGCTGGCCTCTGCCCAGATGTGAGCACTTAGAAATACCCAAAATCAATGTGAATGTGGCAGTTCTCCACTACACTAATTCCTGTGTATAATTTCTCAGTTTCATGCCATCAGTGCCAATTTTTGGCAGTAACAATTGACTTAATCCTAAATTATTTCATGCACAACTGGAGCTTTGAGTACCCATCTTGTAACTGTTGTTTAAAGAAAGATTCTTGCAAAGTCTCTCCAACAAATGGTGTTGTACATTAAACACTACAGCAGGGATGCTTCTTTGAAGGCATATGGAATATTATTATTTCAAACTTTGGAAAACACTTTGCTGACTGAATCTAATGAAAATAACATCAAATTTGAATAGATGTGTTGGATCTAATGGCATTAATTTCAAGTGAGCCATGGCTAAATGGGAAATACTCAATGTTCAGTGAGTTATCTCTTGATCACAGTGTTATTTCCTCAGGGGCAGAGTAGACACCAAGCTCATCCACTTCTTAATTCATTTTGGTTGTTCCCTAGAAAAGCCTTGCTACACATATGAAGTGACAATGTTATGAATAGAGCTGTGTTAAAATAAGTGTCAAGTGAGTCTGGATTTCTGTAATGTTTTAGGATCTTTCAGGAGCAGATAATATTGCTGCAGTAAGGCTCTGCAGAGCTTCTGCATGTCCATCATGCTGGACAAGGGACCCCAAAATTGGGACATGCCAGGACAGCAGTGCCTGCAGCCATCACTGTGCTCTGGACATGTGGCTGCCCAGGAGGAGCTGAGAGAAAAATGAGCCACACATTCCCCAGGTCTCCTCCAGAGAGCTCCTTCTCTCCAGTGGCAATGTCTTTAGAGGGACATAAGTCAGCTTTTGTAGCATTGCATCTCCTTCTAATTATAGGTAGGAAATAACTTGTGTTTCTATGGAAGAAAAAAGGAAAGCAATTAATGTACTCCAGTTTCACATTCAATTTATTTAATTAGGCTGTATGTGAAATTTCCAGAGCCCCACTCACTGCTGCTTCAAGCATCTTTCATCTGTGCCATTTCTGAGGCTGTACTCTGTAGGAAATCCTCTGGCAGCTGAGCTGAGCTCTGGTACCAGAGCTTTCTGCTATCTGATGCCTAATTGATGACTCTTAAAATGGAGCTGTCCTTCAAGCTCACTCTTTGGGATTTGGAGAGGAGGAAACTAAATCACGTGGGTGAATCTTCTTTTAATTTCTCCCTGCATTACCTACACAGCATGCTGGGCTCTGTTCCTGGAAATGCTCTGTGCACATGTCTGTGGTAGCAGCAGGGCTTTGCTGTTGTAACCTTGATGCCTTTAGAGGACAGACACCATTAAGACACCACTGATATGAAACAGTTCTTAATACTGGGAGAAGAGAAAGTTTTTTGGGTTTTTTTAGCACTCTTTAGACCTGGAAGAAGCACATCCTCTCCTGGCTGTTATTTATTGCTCTGTTTATCAGCACTGAGCAGTTTAAAAGGCAGATGTTCAGTGCAGACACACTCAGCAGGTGGAGGGGAGCTAAAATGAAAATGCCCCATTTAGCAGTCCTTGTTTTGCACACCTAGAGTGGTGTGAGTGCTGCCAGCTGTCACCTCACCCTGTCAGCTGCCAGATGTCACTGGGTCCTGCCTTTCATGCAGGATCTGCAAGGACAGGCAGTGATTCATGGAGTCTCACAGACCCTGCAGACCGTGGCCACGTTCAAGCCCATCATTAGTGATGGCTGCAGAAGCAATTGATCTTTTCTAATTTTGCAGCTCCAGATTTTAAGCCCAGTTCAGCATTCACAGCTAAGTTTTGGATTTCTGGTAGCAGTGTTTGCTGCGTTTCTTCTGTCTGCTCCACATTTCTCCTAATGGAGTCAGCACTGGCTTCACCACATTTTATTGCTCTCATTTATTGCAACTACTACCTATCAAATTAATTGCTGTGTTTTGACAGACCAAATTTACTTTCCCATTATGGCTGCTAATACTATTGATGAAATGTGGTTGTCAGCTCCTCTATGGGGGATCAGTTGGTATTTTAAAAGCCTACTCTGTTTCCAGCCTTCCCAAAAAGAGACCAAAAGGTTTGTCACTGCCCTTAGGGCCATATTATCCATGTGGGTTAGGCACGAGGAAGCCAAGGGGAAAAGGAGGTAAAAAAAGTGGCTCCAAGCAGAAACAGCTTCTCCCAAAGAGAGAACTGCATGTTTTGTGGGGAGAGCCGTGCCCCACATGCAGGTAGGTATCCTCACAGCTGTGGCACAGGATTTCCCTCTGCAAGGACCCACCCTGAGCATGAGCACCCTGCAGTGAGGGGCTCAGTGCTCCTGGGGCTCTGCCCCATTGCACAAGGTGCTGATAGGACACAAGAGCCCAGAGGTGCCAAGTGCCATGGCCCAGGGCAGCACAGCTGGACAGCAGCAGAGAGCTGGAAGCCATCTGGAGCTTTCAGCAGTGACAAGGGCTGGAGTGGGTTTGTGGGAGTGCTACCAGTGCCTGTCTCATCTGTCCTTCAGGTAAATGTGGTGATGTTCCATCCACATTCCACTCTGCACTCTAGGCTGGATAGGCACAGAAATACAAGCTCCTTCATCTGCTGCCATTGTCTTCGTGATCACTTTCTTCCTTTGTCTCATTGTTTTGCTCTCAGGGACAGATTCCTCTTAAACACTTCTGTATATTTGCATCCATCTTTAAGGTAATTCCATGTCTGTGTTTCCCCTGAGTGCTGTAGAAACCTGTGTCCCGTCCTCAGCCTGTGTGATTTGTGTGGTAGTGAGAGCACTTGGCTCCATCCTTCCTTCCTGTAGGAGCAGCTTTACTGCAGTCATTCTGTGTGTGTGACACTAATGTTTATGTATGCTTTTTATTATTATTTCCATTTGTGATTCTCTGGCATTTGAGCTGCTTTCAGGGAGGGAGGGGTGAAAAAAACCAGTTGGGTTTTAGCAGGAACTGGTGCTCAGCCCCACGTTTGCAGAGGGAATAGCTATAGAATTTGGGAAAGGCTGAGCTTTGTAATTTGAGTTTAATATTCAGTGGTTATGCAGAAGAAAGGGCTGGAGCTATCCCTGCTCCAGATGCTCCATCACTCCCTTGTGCTTCTGCCCCTGGTGCAATAATGGGAGGGCTCTGGGCTGACCAAAATTGGTTGCTCCAAGTGACCCCCCACCCCAGCCAGGACTTCATCAAAACGTGGTCACTTGTCCAACCACTTGTACAAACCCTTCTAGCAAGTGTTGGTCCAGTTAAATCTGTTAAATAACAAAATAACATTAATGCAAACCATGATGAGCTGTTTGCAGACACCTCAGTGGGAAGTCCTAGGATCCAATGGTGGCAGGACACAGCCTCCAGCCAGGCTGGGAACATCTGGGCTGGGAACTGGGAAACAACCACACATCTCTAAATACCTTTGGGAGCAGCTCCAGCACTTTGGAGACTCTGCCTGGCCTGGTTTATTGCTCTGAGACAAATGGATGAGCCAGAGCTAGGATGTTGTCTTCTCTGAGCGAGGAAGGAGTTGCAGAGATTCTCAAAAAAAATAGCCAGGAGAAGGCAGGCAGGGGTGGATTGGGGCTGACAGCTGGTGCCACTGCCTCCTGCTGCATGGGGACAGATGATTGCCTTGAATGGGGACTCAGTGGAGGAATTAGGCACTTTCCAGGGATGTGTGTTTGTGCTGTGTGGGTTGTCCCACACCATGCCTGTGTTTGGGAGGGCAGTGTGGGGAGGCTCATTCCTTGCTGGACACTTTTGTGGGAATCCCACAGCTGCTGTGGGTGACAGCCATGTACTCTCCTGGGTAATTACACAACCCAGGCTTTGCTCCCCTGTGGCTTAAAAAATGTAGGAGAAATAGAGTTTTATTCCTTACCAAGAGTTATTTACTGGAGATTCCCATCCAGCCTCAGGCCTCACGAGCCTGGCTCCTGTGCAGACATGGAGCTCTGGTACTGGGTCTCTGCTGCTTCACAGGCAGCCCCAGATTTTTGGCTGGGTTTGCCACCATGAGGGTCCTCTCACCCTCACATTGAGGTGTTTGGAGAGGCAGAGGCTGCTCAGAGTGCTGGGACAGCACTGAAGACACCCCTGACAGGAGCAGGATCAGCAGGATGTGCCAGACTGGGAGCTGGGCTGTGCTAAGCTGCCACAGAGCAGAGCTGCTGCTGCTGCTGCTAAATGAGGTGATCAATCGCTTGAAGAGGGGGATGACAAGCACTGAAGACAGGGCTGTTCCTCAGCCTTCCCTGCAGGGAAATGGTCCATAGGTTCAAGGTTAGGTTTATTGCAGGGCTTTACTGAAGTGGAGGGAGAAGGGAACATGATTTTTGATCATTTCTTCAAAAATTGGGTTAGCCCTGTATGTACTTTGTGTTGTTCCTAGCCAGGAAATACCCCCAGAACCCCCACCCCACTCCCCCCAAACCCTGTGTGCTCCAGGCACATGCCAACAGCACTGGCACTCCACTGCCAAGCTGCTTGTCCATGCAGGTTCTACAGAATGCCCTGGCACAGGGTGCCCAGAGCAGCTGTGGCTGCCCCATCCCTGGGACTGTCTAAGACCAGGTTGGGCAAGGCTTGGAGCAACCTGGGGTCGTGGGAGGTGTCCCTGCTCATGGCAGGGGGTGGAACAAGATGATCTTCAAGGTCTCCTTCCAACCCAAAGCATTCCGTGGATATCTTTGTGATGGGGAAATGGCTGTTTGAGGTGAAGTCATCTGCCTGGGATGGGTTCTGCTGTGGGTGGCACCTGGAGGTGTCCCCTCGTGTCCATGCAGTCACAGTGACAGTCACACTCTGGCTGGGCTGGGTGGAGGTGCTGCTCCTCGAGGATGCCCTGGAGTGCAGTGCAAACCTTCTACATGAGAAAACATCAAAAGTTAGGAGTAGGAGGAAAAGGCTGAAGTTATTGTGGTCTATGTGCAATGCAAGTAAGTGACCTTGGCTGAGATTCTAGGGCTGCTGCTCTCAGGTTTTGGGGACTGCTGTTCTGGGGACCAGGCAAACACAGAAACCAAAATCACACAGTTTTTTTGTAGGACAACTGGGTTCTGGTAGAAACATTTAATTTTACTGTCATTTACAGCAGCACTTTGGAGAAGTAGTTGTGGAATCAACTGATCCTGCTGCTCTGATCTTTATAAAAAATCAAATTAAAAGAGAGCAAGCCAGAACTCTGCAAATGCAAACTAGATAATTTGGAAACCTGGTTTGCAAGACTTTCCCCTAGAACCAGATACCTGCTCATGGAGAAGGGCATTCAGGGAAGTGGAGAGCTCAGTTTTTGGGAGCAGGTGTCCAGGCACAAGCTGCCCATGACTGCAGGGCATCATGCTGGGCTATTGCTGAGGTGTTTATGTGGTACCAGCACTACAGGCGGGTTCATTGCTGTTCCCTGTTGATACTGCTCGCCTGGGTTGGACAAAACACCCCCTGCCTTGCTCTGTGCCTCCAGTGACTTTGTTTTCTTGTCCCCGTGTAGAACACAGGGCAGCAGAGAAGCAGCCAGGGACCCAGAGCTGCCCGACGTGTGTGAAGACGAGACCACGTCCTGAGACTGCAGCTGCCACGGGCTGGCCAAGCACATCACCCCCATCCCCAGCCACAGAACCAGACCCAGCCCAGCAGACTGGACCAAGCCAAGGCAGGAGGATCAGAGCAGCACCGAGGAGCAGAGTGAGCCGTGGGCGAGGTGCCCGTGGCTCCTCCGTGTGTGCCTTGCTCTCCACTTGTGCTTCACCCCGGGGGTTCAATGGGGGTTTCTTTGTCTCAAGGGTCATTTTCCCCCAGAGACTTCTTCCTTGTGTTTTTGCATTCTCTAGTTCAAGCATCAGAAAAAAAAAATGGCATTAGAGACAGATATTGTACCAGAGGGCAACTGTTTTATTTAATGCACTTGTGTATACCAGGAGTCCTGCTCCTGGTGTGGAGGTGATGGCAAAATGGTTTTGGGTATCAGTTAAATGAGGATGGGACCTTGCTGTTGGAGTGAACACTGTCCCTCCCTACACCTTTCATTCTCTTTCTTCCCTTTTCCTCTCATCCCTGGGTTTTGCACAGTGTCAGTCCTGCCCCAGCCCTGGCTTTAGTCAGGGCAGTGCTGTAAATCCAAGGAGATTCCCTGCACGTGCAGTGAGCCTTGGGATGTCCCAGAGCTCTGGAACATGGGGATATGCTGCTACAGAACAGCTCAGTGCTCCAGGGCCATCTGCCAGGGCTGCTCCTCCCAAAAAGCTGGGAATGCACCCCTCAGCCCTGCACCCATGGACCGTGTTCTCCAGATGAAAAGAGTGGCAGGCTTGGGCTTTGTTTTATTTCATTTCCTTCTCTCCACTCATCTCTTGAGTACCTGATGCTTTTAAACTTTAGTTTCCTGAAAATGTCCCAAACTGGGACAGGTTCCTAGGATGGAAAATGTTGGTGGAGAGTTTTTAGAAAGCTACAGAGCACAAGTTCACAACTTGATCTTTTGACTTTTTTTTAAAGGCTTTAATTTTAAATTTTGTTTTAAGACTCTGATTTTTATGCATGTGCTGATGCTGCTATTTTATCCATAGATTGCTTCTAAACTTGGGGTTAGAAGCTTCATCTCAACAGTTTGACAGCTGGTAAGATTGCACTTAAAGAGGCAAATACAAAAGGGCAAATAGAGCCATTTCTGTGGCTGTTGACTGTACAGACTGTGTGGATAATCAGAAATTTCACTCTTCCATTCAGACAGTAAAAACCAGTGACATCCATCTGTCAAAATATATGTCATTATTTTCCCTTGAGCCTTAGGGGGTCTGAACATGCCCCTGGGAAACCAGTGGGATTGCAATCTTATTTTATAGTACTTAAAGAAAGGAAAGATTAAATTTGGTTCCTACATAATCATCTTAGTGTCTGTTTTTAGGTTAATCCTGAGGACTTGGGACTTTGCTCCCTTGTTTTTTGTGCAAAGGGACACAAGTACAAGGGTTGTTGGTAGTGACTGGTGTATCCTGGTGCTCCTGTTCTGTTTGCTGCAATCTGATTTGATGGTTCCCAACATTTTATAGCTGGGCTTTGCTGTTGGTGCTTTTTGTCTGTCCCCAGCCTGTCACCTCCCCTCACTCATCCTCAGCCACCTCAGTGGGATGCCCAGCAGTCACCAGCCTGGGCTCTTCCTTGCATCTCACCTGTAAATATTGGCAAAATGGGGAAGAACATTGCTGCTTCTCTGTTTAATGGAGACCTTTAATGCTGAAAGCTGGCAATGCTCTTGGATCCTGTAAAGGTTTCTGCTGTGGGCCTGAGCTCTGCACTGCTGCTTCCAGGTGCTAAATCCTGCCTGTCTGTGTCTGCACCAGCTGTGAGCTCAGCATCCTCTGAGGAGCCTGGTCCTGCAGCAGGAGGATGCCCTGATCCTTCCCCCAGCCTGGGACACATTTCTGCTTGGATCCTGCAGCCTTGTAATGAAGATTCAAGTACCCTGAGGTAGGGGGTGAAAATCCTGAGAGCACAGGGGATTCTGCCAATGGGAAAGATTGTCCAGGTGCCTGTGGAAGGGACAGTCTCTGGACACAAACAGATCTGTGCTGTGCTGCCACCAGCTCCTGCTGCACACCAGGGCCAAGCTGGGCAAACTGTCCTCCAGTTTGTGGAAAAAATTGATGTCCCCAGGACAGGGCCAGGGAGTGACCCTGGAACAAGGACACATCTCAGGAACATGCCCTACCCCAGGCAGAAAACGGAGTTCTGGTAATCTTCATCCCTGTGGGACTTGTGAAGTTTAAGCAATACCTGGGTTGTTCTTAAAGAGCTCTCAGAATGCAAACATGGGGTTAGTTATTGTATTTTTAATCTGTGGCAAGAAAAATCTGCTAACCCAGGCAGTTGGTGTTATTTTAGTGATGCCCAAGGGGTGGGAGCTGGTGGGGCAAGGCTGCAGGAAGGCTGTTCTCAGCCTCAGTTAATGCAACCAAACAAATGGTAAGTCACAAATGAGCTCCATGTCCTGTTCCTTTAGTGGTACCTAAATCATCACTTCAGTTTTGGAGAGGAATGGATGTTTTTTATGACTGTCTCAAAATCTACTTTGAAATATTTGCCCTTTCAGCTAAAATAAATCCTTCCCACAGGTCCAAGAACCAACCCCTCGAGTTGTACAGCTGAGCTCTGAGCTGGTGTCACACCTTGTTTCTTCAGCAAACCTGCCAACAGGCTTTCCTTTATAGCCCAGAAATCACCCCTATCGTGTCACAAAGAGCAGCCTGAAAACTTGCATGAAATGAGGTGAAAAATGTGCCCTGGCAGCAGGAGAAAAACTCAGATAGGCAAAAACAGGCTCTGCTCACTCAGCTGCAATGAAATCCTTGCTTGTTTATGTGCGTGTTAGAGCAGCTCAGAGCAGCACTGGTTCTGCTCTGGAGAAAGGAAGGGACTGAGGAGAGGGGATTTATTTGAGAATAAACATCCCTGGCAAGGCAGTGCTATTAGCTCTTGAGTGAAATCATTCTCTTTAGCTGGGTGGGTAAATATTTGTGATGGAGGGGATGGGGTTCAGCGTGGGCTGTGCAGAGCAGGTGTGGCACACTCGTGCTTTGGTGTGTGCTCTGTGTTTTTCCCCTCCAAATCCTCACCTCTGCTGTTCCTGGAGCACTGGGATGCTCTGGCTGTGTTAGCTGGGCTCAGAGTCACCAGGAGGGCTCCTCTCCCCCAGCACCATTGCATCTGGTCAAGGTTTCCAGACTCCCACAGGCTGAGGATGATTTTCTTGAAAGAAATGTCTCATTTGAGGGAACAGCACTTCTCTTTGATCTCCAGGAGGTGAGATCTTTGTCTTGCTCAATGGCTCTAAGCCTTTGGGTTTGGGGGGTAGTGCTAAGTAAAAATGCTGGTGAAGTCTCTTCTGTCCTGCACTGAGGAATGCACAGTCCATGTGTTTTCCCCTGTGGGCAGGAATGTGCTGCTGTCAGTGTCACACCTGCAAACAGAGGAGGTTTTCAGCATCAGGGCTTCTGGTGGGAAAACTGACTTTGTGCAGGGCTACAACCAGAGGGGGCCTGAACAGGGACAGTGTAGCTGTCCATGCAAAACAAAGAGTGGCTCAATAAAACTTCCAGGGTGTGATTTCATTCCTTATTTACTGCCAGACTTGCAAGGAGGAGCTGCTGGGAGAAATTTCGTGTTCCTTCAGCACAACTCTGTCCTGAAGCCCTCGGCAGCGCTGCCATGGGGGAATTTCTCTGTTTGTGGTGGTGGCTGAGGTCTTGTTTGCTCTCCCCAGCTCAGTGCTTTCCCTCCCATCTTGCCCAAAATCCCCATGAGCTTTGTCCCACCAGCCCAGGGGCTTTGTCCCAGCCCCTGAGGGACCCAGGCTCCCCCAGGAACAGGGATCTCAGTAAATATCCCAAGGCAGGAGGGCTGTGCTGGGGGATGCCACTGAGAGCCTGAGCACCTCTGGTGTGCAGCAGGGAGACTGGAAAACAGAGAGTGGAGGGGTTGTGTGGAAATGGAGCTTGGATGAGGTGCCAAACTTCTCTGCTTTAGCAGGGCACATTTGTAGTGGAGTTTGCTGAGCAAAGCAGTGCAAGGCATTCCCTTCTGGTCCAGATCCTCCTGCTTGGCTCGAGTCCCTCCCAGGCTGGATTAACCTGGATGATGCCATGACCCTGTTACTCTGAATGCAGCCTTCCATGGGATGAGGGAAGGAAAGCAGCTCATCAGTCCCTGCCTTGCTCCTTCCCTTCCTGAAGAAAAGCCATGTATGCTCAGAGCCCAGACCCTCCGTCAGTATCCACAAGCCATCAATCAAAGTGCTCCCAAAAAATGGTGTAAATTCAAGAAAACGTGAATTGCAATTCCTGAGGGTACAATGCAGATCCTCTGTGCTGTAATTTTGCTGCTCTTTCTGATTTCTAGGCCTGTTCTGTTGGTATTTCAGTCTCTTGTTGCACTTGAAGTTGACCCTCTGCCCCTGTATGTGCTCTGCTATGATTCCAGCATGATGTAAATGCACTCAGTACTGTGACAGCACGTGGCTGTTGCACTGTAAATATGTACCATGAAGAGAGAGGCTATTTTTTGCATGCTTTTGTACTGTAGAACTGATGAGAAAATGACAATAAATTCCACAGAGATGACCCTGGGTGTAAGTGCAGTTCCTCAGGCAGCACTGGCTGCTGGTTCTTGGGTGTTTTCTGCTCCTCCACTCCTCTCTGTCCTTGTAGCTGTGGCAGAGGGGCTTGGAGACATTCCTTTCCTTGCCTTTTCCATGCTGGGTTTTTCCTGGATGAAGAAGCTCAGGGGTCTGTCATGCTCAGGTGACACATCCCCAGCTATTGCTGCTGAAATTGTCTTGCCTTCATTCCATTTGCTTCCAAAGAAAAGTGCAATCTCCTTTGCAGAGGGGCTGGCCTGGGTTGGAGCTCGCTCAGCACAGTTGTGGAAACCCCAGCAAATCCTGGGCTCAGCTGGTGCCCTGGGGCAGGACTGGCTGAGCCTGCCCTGCTCCAGGCATCTTCCTCCAGGAGGGCAAGCCAGAGGCACCAAGCTCCTCTCATTTTTATATTGCATAAAAAAAAAAAAAATTAAAAAGATGAAGGCATCTGCCTCAGCCCTGACAATGCATGGCTGAGAGAGTTGGGGGTGTTCAGCCTAGAGAAGAGAATATTCCTTGAGAGGATGCCAGGGATCTCCTGCAGGGAACATCTGCCCCGTGGTGCTGGGCGTGCACTCGGTCCCAAAACCTCCCCCTGATGCTGATCTCGATCTCACTCCACACTGGGACACACCTACAGTCCTGGATTTAACCTCGTGCAGCCCCAGACCCAATCTCAAGGCCAGGCCTAAGGCAAATGGCACATTCAGCCTTAAACCTAATTTCAGCTCTAATCTGAAAGTCAGCCCTAACTCCAAGCCCAGCCCAAGTTCCAGGCCCTTCCCAATGCTCAGCCCTAAACCAAATGTCACGTTCAGCCCTAAGCCCAAAGCCCCAATTACAGCTCTAATCCCAAGCCCAAGGACAGCTTGGAGCCTCGGGGAGAGCTGCCAGAGTGCAGAGGGAGGCAGCCCTTTGGACAGGGGGCAGAGATGTGGGGATGAAATGAACTCACTGATCCCTGAGGATACAGATGGCCGGGAAATGCCCAGAAGTAAAAAGAGGAGCCCAGCCCTCTGTTAGAAGATGTTCCAGAGGCAAGTGTCCCAGCAGCAAGTGTCCTGGAGCTGCCAGCTCCCAGTCCAGGGCTCCCAGGATGCTGTGGCCAAAGGTAAGGATAAATGCAGACCCCCTCCATCCCTCCCACAAAAGGGGAGGAGGGTGGAGACCCCTGAGCCACCTGAAAGGGGAGAGTGGATGAAAATTCCCTGGTGCCCCATAGAGCAGATAGGGACAGAGACCACCCAGACCCCCAAAGGAAAGAGGAGGATGGAGACCCCCCCAATCCCCTTCAGAAGGGAGAAGCACAGAGACCTTATTTTTTTCCTTTAAACTTTTTTTGTCTTTTAAAAAATTTTCTTTTATTGGTTTTATATTTCTGTAGCAGTAAAGCAGGATGTTGATGGAGGTCTCTGGCTCTGTTCCCAAGAGGGCAACCCATGAACATGGCATTGGAGTCTGTGTGTCACCAAAACTGAGGTAAAAGCAGAAATTCTCCAACCATTTCAGTGTCAGATCTTTTCAGTGTCAGAAAAGCAGGCATCCCTTTATTCTGACCAGGACATGCCATAGAATTCTTTCATCCACATGTACCTGGCATGTGCAGTGAAAATCACTCTGACCCCCCATGATTCTCTACCAGACTTTTCTCATATTTCTCCATAAAACCCCCAAAGAAATTCTCCCTCATTGCTTCTGTTTTATACAATGTTTAGAATCTTATCTCTTCCCTGTGAGGGTGGGGAGGCCCTGGCACTGGTGCAGTTGTGGTTGCCCCATCCCTGGAAGTGTCCATGGCCAGGTTGGACAGGGCTTGGAGCATCCTGGGATTATGGAAGTTGTCCCTGTCCATGGCAGGGGTGGGACTGGATGAGTTTAAAATCCCTCCCAACCCAAACCTTTCTGGGACTCTTGTGTTCTGCTCAAATACACAACAGGCCCCAATAGCTGCCAATGCCAACCCTACCTGTTAATTGATGGGTAAATAAATTCCTGGCAACCACCACCACCACAAAAGGAAGGAAAACAGCTCCATAAGAGGGACCTGCAGAGGCTGAGGTTGGAGATGGAGACATCCAGGATTTATTACTGCACAAGCACTCTTCCTGCATTAATGCTGTTGCCCACTCCAGATGGATTCATACCCCAGCATTTAGCCAGGGAATAAATAGAGTATTGAGAGCAGATAATTGCTGGTTCCCTGGGAATGCAGTGTCCTGGTGAGGTCACGTTGCTGCCACCATGGCACATCCAGCCCCAACATGGTCAGTGACATGTCCCAGGCCAGTCAATGCCCCTGGAGCTCATGGTCATTCAGGATGTTACTGGGGACTCAATTCAGGGTTGGGTCCAGCCAGGTAAATGGCTTGCAAGCTGCTACCCCTAATTTTCATGTAAGTGGGCTATGTATCAAAATAGATTTCTAGAGCAGTAAATTATAATTTAGTGCCTATTATAATATTCATTAAGAGCTGCTGTCTGATGTAGTGTTACACCAAATACTAATTATTAGAAATTAAGGTGACAGGAGGGAATAATATTCTGAATTGTGTAAGTGGGAGTGAGCAGACAAAGCAGCAGGAGAATTTCCTTTCTACAGGGAAATCAGTGGTAATGAAATCCCCAGCAGCACAGCACAGGGAGGCATGGCTGCCCAGGAAGGGGATGTGAGCAGGGGACAAAATTAATCAGAGCTACAAAGATACCAAACAGAGGGGTCATAGTTGTGGGGCCATTGGGTTCAAAGTGTTCAGTTTTGGGGCATCACCACCTGGCAGGATCCATCCAGTGCATTGACCTCCAATCTTGCCTCAATGTTATTTTTCTAGCTTGTTTGCCTGGTTTATTTATTTGTTTGTTTATTTATTCCTCTTCAAGCTCAAATTAAATTCCTCCAATTATTTTTTCACAACCTAGTCTAGTGAAAGTTGTCTCTGCTCATGGCAGGGAATAGACAAATGATCTTTAAGGTCTCTTCCAACCCAAACCCAACTGCAGCAGGGGTGAGATGGATGCAGGGCAGGATGAACAGCCAGGGAAGCAGCCAAAGCCAGGCAGAGCTGTGTGAGGGACACAGTTTCTCCAGTCCCCAGCAAAGGAGAATCTAAACTTCACCCTTTATTGTTGTCTGTGCTGCTCCACACCAAGCACAGCTTGTATCCAAGGCCTCCCTCCAGCAGGACCTTTCTAATCCAATTCCCTCTCTCCTATGGTTTAATTAGGGGGGAAAGAATAATCTCATATGTGAAAGTAATTCCTTTGTTGCCAGACATTTCCAGGTTTTCCATTTTCTCCTCCTTGAGTAGGAAAAAAATCATTTACCATGTTCTTTTCTAAAGCAATTTCCAGGGATGTCCAGCAAGCACGGCCAGGAGCCATCAGCAGCCAAACCCTGACCGAGTTTTCTTTGCTTGAGTAAATCAATGTTTTACCACTAATGGGAGCCCATTTTCCGTGCCCCATTTATTTTATTGCCAGGGCTGGGGTGCAGGGGAGGCAGCACCGGGGCAGCTCTCTGGAAATCCCAGCAGGGACTCGGAATGTTCACTCCCATCCCATTTTATGGTGTGTGATGTGCAAACACATTAGGGAAGAGCTGCTGCACTCAGCAGCTGGAATAACTCACAGTTCCTGGCTCTCTCTCTCTGTCCATCTCTATTATTTTTTATTTGGAGTTTCCACAGGGTTGTTTTAAGGATGGGGGATGTTCTTGCCCAGTTTGTGCCAGCAAAAATCCCTGTGGAAGAAAATTTTTTGCCACAACAGGGTTTTTTTTCCATTATTAGAATTAAAAGGTATCTTTTTCCCTGCCCTGTGGGTCCCTTCTGCCTTGCTGTGGGATGTGGGCAGGGATGGGAGCCCTGAGCCACCATGGGATGGCAAAGGCAGGAGCTGACCCACCACCACTTTGAGGTGAAGCAATTAAAGCCTGTGGCTGCCACGAGCATTTCCTGCCTGTAATTAATGCTTTTAATGAGGAGGCATATGGTAACCCCCTCCTGCCCCCGGGCATTTTGCCAGGTGTGGGTTTATTAACGGCTGCTAATTACACCATTATTCAGTGTCTAAGTCAAGGAGGGCTGCACTGTGTGCTCTGACTGCCTGTGAATGCTGCCAAAAATTTCTCAGTTTACATTTTCTGCTTTCTCCTTATACAGGGAACTGAACTCCTGGGGGTTTGCAGGGCAAACCAGCATCCCTGGGGCACAGAGCCAGTGCCTTCCCTTTGCTTTACGTGACCCCTCTCCATGCACAGGGCCTGCAAATCCAGCTGCACATCCTCCTCCTCACAGCCAGAACATGCTTGTATTCCCAGGGAAGAGTTTTACTGGAAGTCCCAGGGACTGTAGAGGGGCTTGGAGCCATTCTCAGTCTGATGGAGTATCCAGCTGCCAGCACATCCTCAGCCCCATGGATCCTCAGGGCTCCTGTGTGTCCCAGACCAGAAGAGCATCATCCTGGTAGGAAAACCAGTGGCTTTGTTCCCCTCAGACCTCAGCTCTGCTGCTGGGGTGTTCATTGCACCAAGTCCTTGACATCAAGGCTCTTTCTGCTGAAAAAGGCTCTTGGAAATGTTTTACCAACAGCTGGTTACAGTTTTTACATTGGGTATTATGAAGTCCCTCATTCCCAGCCTGGGGCTATGAATATTCCAGCTCCATGCAAGTATTGGGAGAAAATGAGCATTAAAATCATCCATGTGGAAGTTCTCCCCCTCCTTTTCAAGCCATTCCCAGGTCCTGCTCCTGCAGGTGCCACCCTGTCCGTGGCTGCCCTGTCACCAAGGGGAGCTGTGCCATGGCTATGGACACTCTGGATCTGCCTCTGGGAGCCATGGGAGCCTGGGGCGAGTGGGACAAGGATGGATGGAGAGGCCACTTGGGATGGAGTCAGCGTTTGTCCAGCTGGGCAGCAGGGTCTGAATCTCCAAAGAACCCACAAACACAGGGAGATGATTTGGAGCTGGGAATGCCTCGCCAATACCGTTGGATCCAGCTGCTGTGGATGTGGCACTCGAGGACAGGGTGAGTGCTGGCCATGGCAGCTCGGGGGCAACTGCTGGGCTTGGGGCTCAGAGGGCTCTTCCAGCCCAAAGAATTCCATGGTTCTGTGAGCTGCCACAGCTCCCTGCCCGAGGGCACTGCTCCTGCACAGCTCTCTGGAGCATCAGGACATAATTGATTGTAAAGTATTTAATTATGGTGATTGCAGTGCTGGGAGTGTGTGTGGGAGGATGGCATTCCTGGGAGCAGGGTGGAAAGGGTGATCACAGGAGGGCCCAAGGCTGGCATGGGTTAAATCCACACCAGGAGGGTGGGATGGTCCATCTCAGATTTGGTTGTGGACACATTTCCCTGGCTGGGGGCACAGCAGGATATCAAAATGCCAGGGGTCGGGGAGTGGGTCAGGCACAGCCCAGTACAACCATTATGCCCCAGCATCCCCCTCACCCACCACTCCAGCTGGGACAGATGTGCTGGGGAGAGGCCTGGCCGTGAAATTGTCTCCTTCTGGCTGAGAGAGGAGAAACGCGTGAAAACGGGAATAATTCCTTGTGGAAGGAAAACACAGTGTTGGGGTGTACAAACTCAGTGGGGTCCAGCTTTCTGCCAATCTGTGTGTGGTCACTCCGGGCACAGAAAACCCAGGAAAAGTGTCTCCAATTTACTGAGGATAAAACAACTGATTCATCTGAGCAAACACGGTAATCCTTGGTGTAATTATCTTGGTGATAATTCAGGAAAGTTATACTGAGTTGGAAAAACAGATCAACCTCCCGGGGAGCTGAACTCTGGGCCGGGCTGCTGGTGCCCTCTGCTGCCAAGTGACAATTTTCACATCTTCTAAATTCAGGGAAGAAATAATTCCAACCTGTATTTTATGTTTGCAATACACTTTTTTTATTGCAGTCACTTCTAAATGATTCACAGGGTTAATGCCTTTTAAACCCTCCTTGCTAGTAAAAATTAATATTGATATTTAATGATAGGACTAAACAGGAGATTAAAAAACTGCCATGGAAAGACGCAGACTGTCAAGGATCTTGAATTAAGTACAGAGAAAATAAGTTTAATTATGACACAAGAGCTTATCAGTACTGATAACATTTTCACAGGAAAATCTGATAAACATTAATAAAAGGATCTTTAATATTTAGTGGAAAAGGGAGACTAGGCAACAAAAAACCCCTTAACAAATATATATATAAAGCAACACAAAGTGACGTAGGACAAAGTGATGGAATTACTCATTTCCTCCAGTGGCTTCCGTGGAGCAGCAGCTCCGTGCTGAGACAAACACAAGCACAGGTGGAGTGGTGAGGAACCCTGAGATTCCAAAAACTGGGCTGAAATTTGGTTTGATGCCTACAGATCTCATCAGAACCTTGTCAACAGCATCAGTGTCATCCTTCTCCCTGCACTTTCTCCTTGTTGGCTTTCCAAACACAGTGAAAGGCACCATGGCCAGGCAGCTCCTTGGGAACTGGCAAAGTCCCCATGGGCTCAGGGACCCCTGCTCGGGCCTCAGCCTGGAAACCACCTGCACATTCCTACAAGTCTTAAATAGACTTTGTTTTTATAACCCTCAAAACGGGCAAGTGCTACACTATGTCCAAAGGTTAACATTCAGTGTTTTCAAACACTGGCTATGCAACCAAAACTTAGGAAGTTAACAATCTGAGTTACATTTTACAGGTTTTTCTCCCCTTCCTGCCTTAGGGAGGTGCAAACTGGCATAGTTCAACAGCTTTTAGACCAAATCCTGGCAGGATGAGCAGAGTAATGGAAAGATAAACCCCTTTAATTCTAAACAAGTTCTCTGTATGACATCTCTTGCCTTTCAGAATTACCATTACATTAACTGATCATGCTGCTTCATTTTTTTGCTCTTCTTCTCAACATCCTTCAGCACGTCCTGCAGTTTCTTAGAGCTCTGTGTCAGGAGGGCAAAGCTTTCCTTGAAGTTGCCAGCCCCGTGCTCCCTGCAGATGTTCTCCAGCCCATCAAAGCACTGCAAAATCTTCTCCAGCTCGGCCTTGACAGCCTTCTGCTCCTCCAGCTCTGCTCGCAGCGCCTGCCCCATGGCCGCCTCTGCCCTGCACTGCTGCTGCAGCTGCTGCAGCTCGTCCTGCAGTGCCTGGAACTCCTCCTTGCTGTAGGGATACTGCTCCTGCACCCTGTCCTCGGGCAGCAGCACGTTCTTAGGGATGTTCAGCACCAGCTGCAGCAGCACTTCTTCCATCTTAGCGAAGAGTTTATCAAAGTGCTCCTTCATGAAGACCAGGAATTTCTCGGTGCATTTCCGGATCTGGGAAGAGCTGATTTTGCAGCCGGGAATGCTGCCCAGCTTCTTCAGCATCACGCCCTCCACCACCAGCATCACTTCGAAGAGGTAATCCTGGAAGGCGATGTAGACGCGCAACACGCACGTCTGGGGCGTGAACCCGAAGAACTGCGCCTCGTAGGCCATGGGATCCACCGACATGGCTGCGAGGGGCCGGACCGTGAGGGGAACGCGGCTCTCACAGGGCTCCCGGCGTTACCGGGACAGCGGGGCCGCTCCTCCCGCTCGCGTTCGCGGCTCTCACAGGGCTCCCCGGCGTTACCGAGGCAGCGGGGCCGCTCCTCCCGTTCGCGGCCGAGCGCGCTGCCCGAGGACGGTTCCGAGATCCGGCGCCGCCGCCGCCGCTTTCCCGCCTTGCTCGAGCACCGCCTCAAGGCAGCCCCGCTCTCTGCCAATCAGCGCCAGCCAGGGAAAGCTCTGTGCCCAATCACCGAGCGCTCCGTCCCTCGGTGGGCGGGCCAAGTGCGGGGAGAGCGCGGCCACGCGCTGGCCTCTCGGCCAATGACAGAGAGGGGTAGTAGGCGGGCACTGCAGTACGACCAATGGGAGAGCGGAGCGGCGGCAGCGAGCAGGGAAGTCGACCAATGAGAGCCCAGAGCGGAGGGAGGGCGCTGCGACTCAGCCAATGGGAGCGCGGAGCGTTGGGAGGGCGCGGAGGCGGGCGGGCCGGAGCGGGGCGGGCCGGGGCCGCCAAGATGGCGTACCAGACGTTCCGGCAGGAGTACCTGCAGGTGCCGCCCGTGACCCGGGCCTACACCACCGCCTGCGTCCTCACCACCGCCGCCGTGGTCAGTGCGCGGCCGCGGGAGGGAGGTCATGAGGGGAATTGGGAGCGAGGTGGGCGCGGGGTGGCCGTGGAAGGGGAGCCCTCAGGCACCGCCCTCGCTCAGAGGCGGGTCTGGAGCCCCGAGGGTCCCTGGGCGAGAGGATTCCCGAAACAGGCCCCGAGGAGGTGCAAAGCACGAATAAATAACAACAGCGCCAGAGGGTTGTTGTTTTGAGGCTCCCGCTTGCCAGAAAACTAACAGTGCTGATTGAGGACTTGCTGGGCTCTTTTTGGCTCACTGGAATGGGTTGCTGGTTTGGGTGTGTATTTTTTTCTTTTGTTTTTTATTTATTTGGTTTCATATATTGATCCTTTCAAAATGTTCTCTTCTTTTTCAGCAATTAGAACTTATCACGCCCTTCCAGCTGTATTTCAACCCTGAGTTAATATTTAAGCACTTTCAAGTAAGTGTGTTCTGAAGCACGGGAGGTTTTAAACTGTGCTGTAGAGTTTTTTAAGTGTTTGTCTTCTCAAAACTTTTTATATTAGAATTACGCTTTTTAAAAGCTACTGTAGCCAGAGTGCAGACCACTGTACCTTAAAATAGTCTTAGTTTCATTTTCTGTAAAGGAGATTTCGGTTTCATTGTTATTTGCTTATCTATTTAGACAATAAAATTAAGCTGTCATGTTTAAAGTCCTTGTATTTGTCTTATTTCCAGATATGGAGGTTAATCACAAACTACTTGTTCTTTGGACCAGTTGGCTTTAATTTTTTATTTAATATGATCTTTTTGTATCCTTCACCGAGTTGTGTTGGTTCCCTTGGCAAGCAGAGCTCCAGAGTGCAGAAATCTTGCTGTACCTGCACACAGGAAAGATTGAGGTCCTGGGAATTCAGCAATGCCAACTTCGCTGCTGTCATAAATGGGCTGCAAGGGAGTCTCCTTAAGCGGTCAAGAATTTTGTGTTAAAAATTTGTACAACCATCAGGTTGGTGCTGACCTGGTGCAGGAGAAAATTCCAGGTGACGTTTTTGTCTCCTGGGTCACCTTCTCTGCTGAAGTATCCAGGAAGAGCCAAGTGATGCAGTAAATTGATAAAACACTTTTAAGCTGATGTAGAATTGTTTTCTGCTTGGATCTGTCTCTAAACTCACTTGCAATGGAATTTTCCTGACCTGTGGCCTCAGATACCGGTACTGCCGCATGCTCGAGGAAGGCTCTTTCCGGGGTCGGACGGCAGATTTTGTATTTATGTTCCTTTTTGGAGGACTTTTAATGACTGTATCCTTTCTGTTTTAATTCCAAGCTCCTTTAGTAAAGCTGAAGATGTGTAATGAGAGCTGAAACCATGTTGTTACTGTGACCTTAAGGTAGTTTGTTGCACAAGGAGTACCTATATTTGTTAGGGTGGTTTTGAATACTTCGGGATTGTTGCTAGTTTTTCAGATTTTTTTTGCTTGATCATGGAAATGAGGTTTTCAGGGGACTGTTCAGTTGTGGGATCATGCTCAGGTTGTCTGTGAAGAATTAAATTATGCTTTAATGAGATTATTCATGCTGCAGGTACCCTGAATCCTGCTGCATCTGTTGGATTTGATGGACAGTAGTTTGATGTACTTGCACCTGGGAGAGTGGAATTACCAGCTGCGTGGAAAACACGGGATTACAAATTAAGCTGTGAAATTCCTGACCTCACAAGTGTTTCCTTAATGACCCGTGGCAGCTTTTTGGGCTGTTTGTGAACTTGGTGTTCCTGGGCCAGGCTTTCACCATCATGCTGGTGTACGTCTGGAGCCGCAGGAATCCCTACGTCCGCATGAACTTCTTCGGCCTCCTCATCTTCCAAGCCCCATTTCTACCCTGGGTGCTGATGGGCTTTTCACTGCTTTTGGGGAACTCCATCATTGTGGATCTCCTGGGTGAGCAATGGCAACAATCACGAGGATCTGTTCCTCCTCCTGAAACAGAAAATGGGGACAAATCCAAGGGCTAAATGCTTGGTGTTAGTTCTTCTGATACGTTTAGACCAGGCTGTTCTGATTTCTAACTGTTGTAGAATGTTTTGTGCTGTGATAAGGATGGAAAAAGCTTCTGATGTTTTGGCTTTTTATTGCTTGAAATCAGCCCTGATGCATCATCTGATCACAGCATCAGTCTACTGAAATAAAATAGTTTATGTTACTATTTTATCAATTCTAATAGAGTCAAAACATCAGTATTTTTAATAATGATAGGATGTAGTGTAAGTTAAGATTTTTATCTGCTGTTAGCTTTCTTCCTTAGGTTTTCTATTTCTGTATCATATTTTCTGTGAAAGAACCAATGTCTGTATGTGTGTTGTTTTTTTGAAAACTTTAGTGTAAAGCATTTGAGAGTTGTAAAGGAGAACTATTGAAAAATCACCTTTTGGCTTTTGTTTCTATACCAGGCATTGCTGTTGGGCATATATATTTTTTCTTAGAGGATGTCTTTCCTAATCAGCCTGGTGGTGGGAGGCTCCTGAGAACACCGTCTGTCCTGTGAGTATTGGTGTCTGCTTTGGAAGAGACATGGAAAAATTGCTTGTTTGGAAAACTGTTTGCAATTCAGTCACATCAGCTTGAATTGGACAGAGACAGAATTGGGAGGTGTCTGTTCTTGCTGTTTATTGAACTTGTGTTGCCAAACAAGGAGCTGGCATTTCTTTAAGTGGCAACCAACTTAACTGGGAGAAGAGCTAAAGGATTTTACCTTTGGTTTCTCTGATAACACTTGTCAGGCTTTGCTGACAGCTTTCTTTGGTGGCACCAAAGCTGTGTCCCCTGCTGAATGTGAACAGTGGCTGAGGTATTACAAATAAGATATCTAATGTTTTTTTCCTTCTTTAAGTCATCCTCATGTCACAGTTTTGGGAAAAAAGATCCTCAGTGTTTATTGTATGGAGTAGTGGTGCTCCCACGCAGTTCCCCCTTGTGTGGATGCTCTAATCTCCTGTGGTGCTCTCCCAGAACACCTCTGATGGTTGTTTTTCACAGAATTCATAGACTATCCTGAAGAGGTCTGGCCTACAATATGTATATCATAAATAGCAAAAGATGAACCTCATCAGTCTTGATTTGGGATTTCCTTCCTGGTGGCTCCAAATTAGAGAGCATAAATCCCACTACCTGGGCAAGCTGTTCTTGAGGGAGGACACTGTTCCATGTGCAGCATGTGAGCTGTCTGGGTCTTCCTGTGAAAAGCTGTGTTTTAAAGGCTAACCCTGCTTTGTGTTTTCCAGGAAAGCAATGTTTGACACACCGGAGGATGACCCGAATTACAACCCCTTGCCCGAGGAGCGGCCGGGGGGCTTTGCCTGGGGAGAGGGGCAGCGCCTCGGGGGATAAATCAGGCACTGTGCCAAAACCCAGCCACCCCTGGGAGAGACTGGCCTGGCTCCAGTCCCACGTGGGGACTCCTTCCCCGGCACAGAGAGGGCTCTGTGACAGCTCTATGGTTTGGAATACAAGCACTTTATGAAATGGCAGCCTCACCCAAGGCACTCCCAGCGCCTTTCCCAATCAGGGGAGTTCATTGTGCTGGACATAATCTAAATCCAGTGGAGCCAAAAATTTAAAACTGGAAACAGTTTCCTGTTAACTTCTGTTAACAAGGCCATGCAAGTACTTGTTTAACGTGATTTCTAAAGCATTTTTTTCAAGTTATTTGATACATGAAACTCTATGGGAAACTTTACAGGGGAAAAACCCAACTTTTTGGGTTTTAGCTTATTTTTTTTATTCTTGGATAAAACAACTGCAAGATGATTGAAAGGCTAAGTCACTATTTTAATGGCAAAAGGTTTTTTAATCTGAGGTGCTGCTATCTCCAGTCATCTTTGAATTGCAGGAACACAGCATACATCATAATGCAGCTTTTGACTCTGCCAGTTGGGTTTTTGGAATGTTCTGCAGGCCAAGGCTACATTTTGGTGTTTTTTTTCCCCGAGGACTGTGTGTTCAGGTGCCCGGTTTTCAGACTGGTGTGCCTGCAAAATCCACTCCCCATGTGCCCTCTGCTGTTACTGAATTACCTGCAGCACTAGAGAAGGAAACTTGTCTGGAGTCGGGACTCAAATGATGATGAGTTGAATAAAATGTCTTGTGGATCCTTTTTTGTTAATCCTCTATAATTCTCTAGTCATGAGGCAGCAGTTGGAAAAGCAGGGGCTGGAAAAAGCAAGTCCTTGAAGAGAGAGATAACTGAAGCTTTTTCCACAATTTTATCAGAACTGCAGGACAGCATTGTCTGCTCAGGATATGAAATCCGTGGTCTGTGGATGAAGTTTCTTGTGGGAGGGTTGTCCAACACAGGCCAGTGAGACTGAGTGGGCTTTAGCTTAAAACTGCATTGATTATAAATATCTCTGAGGAGTCATAGGAATTTGGAGCTCAATTCAGCTCATCACGGTCAATTGTTCTTAAATTGCCATAGAAAGTACTGGGTAGGGTTTTATTGATTATATCATAGTAGATAAAAGGAGTTCAAGCTGCATCTTCATTCAGCATTTTAGAGGATGGGTTTACCCATTACTTGTGATTATCTCAATTAGTCTCAGGTTTTGTTTTTAAAAACTGGCTACAGGTTGTAGTTTTTGAAATTTATAGTCCAAGAGAGAAATGCGTGGGGGTCTCAGGGGAAATGTTTTGTCCACAATCAGTGTTAAGATTGTGATAAAATGCATGAAGTAATCTGTATCTGCGTTTTTATCTGTTAAAGGTTATAAAAACTTAATGGGAGCTTTGGGGGGGTTTACAGGTTTTTTAGTCTGTTTTTTTGGGGGGCAGTTTTGATTGTTTCTAGAACAGACTTCTGGTGCTCCTAGAGAGCAAAAATGAAAGTGTTTTGGACCATGTTGATTCAGCATAGGTTCTGAGGCAGGAATTAGATCAAAACCTTATTTTTGTGGGGTTTTTTTAGTTCAGTATTTGAGAACCCCTCTGTAGCTTGCTACTGGGACAAGTTCTGAATGGGGACATGTCCCTGTGCTGCCTGCAGCCGGCTCTGCCCTCCTTGGTGCATTTGGCTGCGCTTTGGGGTCCGCGATTTCTCGGAGCGGCGCCCGGAGCCGCGAGCGCTGCAAATGGCTGCGGCGTCGGGACTACAACTCCCAGGATGCTCCGCGCAGCGTCGCGCGGTGGCGTCATCGCTGCGCCAAAGAGCCGGTGGAGAGCGCGGTCCAGGCGTGCCGGGAGCGGCCGGAGCCCCGGGACAGCCTCGGCGGGACGGGCCGGGCCGGGCCGGGACGGAACGGGACGATGGCTCAGGACAGCGAGGGGCCTCCAGCCAAGCGGTTCAAGGCGGCGCCCCCCGGCACGCAGCCCCAGAGCGCTGCGTTGCCCGCACACGTGCAGCGCCGCTCCCTGCCCATCTGCGGGGCCCGCGGGCCGCTGCTGGCCCGGCTCCGCCGCCTCGACACCGCCGTCCTCATCGGTGAGTGCCGGGCCGGGCCGTGTCACACGGAGTGGGCTGGGCTGGGAAAGCTGCCGAGACACGGTTTGGGTGGAAATCTGAAGTGTGGTGAACGAGGAGTGCAGCCGGGAACTTCGTTTTTATGGAGAAGGCAAAAATATTTCCCTCTCCTTTCGCTGTCTGCCTGGAGTTCGGTCAAAGCCAGATGGCAAAACTCTACTCTTCTGAAGACTCCTCACTTACATTTTCAGGGGTTTTTCACTGATTTTATTATGCTTTCTGTGAGTGCAAACTAAAAAGCTTTTTGTCAGACTTTCAGGAGCTGAAGATACACAACTTCCCACCTGGTAGTCTAAAGACTCAGCATTTATTGTAATTAAATGCAAAACGCTTTGTATGTCACTCCCGTTAGTGTCACACCACAGACACTTCATCTCCAGAGAAGCTGGGGCTTCTAAACCGGAGCGTGGCTCTGGGTTGGAGGGAGAGGAGTGGCCCAGCAGCAAGAGGAGGGCTTTGGGTGACATCTCTGACCTGCCACCACTTTGTGGTGGGGCATTCTCTCCCTGTCTTCAACTTCCCCATCCTCAAATGGGACTAAAAGTTAATGTAAAAAACTGTGTTTGGGTATAAAAGCGAGGGGGGGAAACCCTGTTCCCTTGATATTTTTTATAAGTACATTATATTCCTGGCTTTTCACAAGTATTAAAATGAATGCTATATGTATAATGTTGGAAAACTTTGCTGTATGAATATAGTTTCTTTTAGTTCTGCTATTAACAAAACTTAGAAATAGTAGTGTGATATATATATTTTTCTTGGACTGTAACATGGTGATGTAAAAAGCTTTTGTTCATGTAACTCAGAGAATGATAAAAAAGATAATCAGGAAATTCTTCACATTCTTGGATTATTGGACACCAGAACCCCAGGAAGGAATTTATTGATCTTCCATTATCAGGGAATGCCACAGAATGGAGCCACAAGGAGAAATTAAAAAAAAAAAATATTTACAGGTTGAGGGGGGATGATTTTGAATAATGCATGAAGGTGTATGAATATGCAACATGTTGATGCATTTAAAGAAGAGTTTTCTGAGGTAATGTGTGCTCTTGGCTCAATGTCAAGCACCCAGCCACATAACCTTCTGCTTTATTATTTCTCTCTTACTGTCTTTTATTAAACCTTTGAAAATTTACCAGGAAAGTGAACCTCGTTTTTGACAATATTCCTTAGGAGAAACGGGCTCAGGGAAGACCACTCAGCTGCCTCAGTACCTGTTTGAAGCAGGGATTGGCCACCCTGGCGTCATTGCTGTGACCCAGCCCCGCAGGGTGGCAGCTGTCACCCTGGCTGCCAGAGTCGCCGAGGAGAAGAGGACAGAGCTGGGGAAGCTGGTAGGTTGATCTGCAGATTAACTTTGGTTTAGTGCTGCAGTGGGTAGGATAATCGGCCACAGTCTTAATTTCATGACTAGTTTTGGGTACTGTAATACAACAAGGATGTAAAAACTGTAAGAGAGGATGGTGAAGGGTCAGGAGGAACCCCATGATAGGAATGGCTGAGATCACTTGGTTTGTTCAGCTGGAGAAGTGGAGAATTTCATCAAACCTCACCAAGGTCTGCAGCTTCCGCCTGCAGCTCCAATTTCTGCTCTCTATGACCAGGGACAGGACTTGAGGGAATAGCTGGAGCTGTGTTAGGGGAGGTTTAGGCTGGATATCAAGAGAAGGTTCTTCCCCCAGAGGGTGCTGGGCACTGCCCAGGCTCCCCAGGGAATGGGCACAGCCCCGAGGCTGCCAGAGCTCCAGGAGTGTTTGGACACTGCTCCAGGGATGCACAGGGTGGGATTGTTGGGGGCTCTGTGCAGGGCCAGGGGCTGGACTGGATGATCCCTGTGGGTTCCTTCCAACTCAGGATATTCTAGGATTCTGTAATTAAATGAATGGAGAAAAATGGCTCTTTATCTGCCCCATGACAGGGTGGACATGGTCTGTCTCTGTGATATTGTACTTCTTGATTATTATCTGGGTTGTTCTATTGGAAAAAATACTGATTCATGAATAAAACAAAAAATATTGTGCTCTCTTCCGTTGCTCCCTATATCAGAAGCCACTGTCAAGGAGAGCAGAGTGCTGAATTTGTGCAGGTCTGGGGGAAAAAAGCAGAGCAGAAAGACTTTACCTGCATAAAATCCTTAGAGAGCATGGAATCATTTCTAGGAGGGAGAGGGAGGGAGGGAGGGAGCGAGGGAAACAAACTTGGGGGGCATTTGATGAACTTCTAGTTAGGAAGAAGCCAGCTAGAGAAGTTGGGAATATCACTTGGGTGACTTGCTAGATTTGGAAGATGAACTGCTCAGACAGCAGATAAACTGCTCTGCTTTCCAGAGCTTCCATGCACTTCTGGTGGGCTCTGTCCAGTGCAGGGACCAGGGGCTTTGCAGTCCTTCCTTGTGGCACGATGTCGCTGTAGGGGCGGGTGTGACACACAAATAGACGCACTACATTTCAGAAGGCTAATATCCCATTTATTGCAACCATCGACTGTCTTATATACACTCTAAAAAGTTTACACTTCATTGCTTACAATTAGTCAACATAATGTTCATTGGTGTGAAACCCATCTGCACCTGTGTTTCTCACAAGACTTTTCTAAAAATACTTCTCCCCACGCGGGTTTCTTCTTGCTTATCTTCTTCTCTTCTTGGTCTCCAGGCCAACAGCCTTGGTCAGAGAATACTTCTCAAAACAAACCTCATTTATTAACCCTCTCTAACCCACAGACAAGCTGTGGGTCCTACTATGGCACGATGGCAGTGAGGAATGGCAGTCTCTGTGCCCGTGCTCCGTGTGAGCCCCGTGTGATCCTTCCCAGGTCGGCTACACCGTGCGCTTTGATGATTGCTCGTGTGCCGAGACCAGGATCCGGTTCCTGACGGACGGGATGCTGCTGCGAGAGGCCATCGGGGACCCTCTGCTGCACAAGTACAGCGTGGTCATCCTGGACGAGGCCCACGAGAGGACCATCCACACGGATGTGCTCTTTGGAGTGGTCAAAGCCGCACAAAAGAAGCGAAAGGAGCAGGGCCAGCGGCCACTGAAAGTGTGTTCATCCGGGATGGCAGCGAAGGGCGGGGTGGGGCCGGGCTCTGAGTGCTCTGAGCATCTCCTGGGGCCTTCCAAAGTGTTCGGAATTTCAGCCTTAACCATTTTTCTGTTCCTAAACGTCATTTTAAATCTGAATAATTAAGTTTCTTAATATGACACCTCTGAACAAGGTGTCTGGTCACCACCATAATACTTTTTTTCCCACAAAAGCCCCTTGGGTGTGAGCTCTAAACTAGACAGTGCTGGGGATGTTTTGGCACTGCTGCTGAGATCACTCCAGGGGCAGAGCTCTGGCTGATGGGACAGCTGTGGGATATGCTCATTCCCAGGTAGGGCACTGCACATGGGATAGGTGAACATGTCAGGAATTTGTGTGAAAGCACGTTGGCTTTGCTGGAGGGGCCTGGCAGGGGCCTTGCATAGTCTCATTCCACACACCAGCTCATTCTATCACACCAACGTTTTCTGCTTGTGTTAAAAAGCTGATGGCTTTAATGAGGGGAAATCACTCTCTTCTGTCCCAAAGCCTGTGAGCTGTTCTGAGCATGGTTCTCAGGATCCAGAAGCTGACTTTTGGCTGGTCCTGACTCGTTGGTGTCTAGCTGGATGGAAGCTGCAGTGCTGACCCATGCTGTGCTCCCCCTGAAGGTGATCATCATGTCAGCCACGATGGATGTTGACCTGTTCTCCCAGTATTTCAGTGGAGCTCCTGTCCTCTATCTGGAAGGCCGGCAGCATCCCATTGACATCTTCTACACCACGGAGAGGCAGAGTGACTACCTGCAGGCAGCACTGGTGTCCATCTTCCAAATCCACCAGGTGTGAGGGTCTCTCTGGGTTTGTGTCCCTCTGGGGCCAAGGGTTGGCGTTTTGTTGGGATATTTGACTGCCAAACACCTGGATTGTTGTGTTGTTGTGCCGTTTCATTAAACTGCTGCTGTTGGGATTTGGGGCCTGTATGTCCAGGCTGGAGCTGAAGGGAGACTGCTAAGCAAAGCTCTATAATGTGAACTCATGCCTAAAACCTGAATATTCCACTCACCTGAGTTCTCTGTACCTGGGTGCTTGCTGCCTGACCTGGGCAGTTATTTGAGGACACAGCAATTCCTCCATCCTTTTAACACTTGATCCCTCAAAATGTGATTTACTCTTTGCCTCTGGCAAATCCATTGGGAATTCTGGCTGTAGCATACCTTGCACCACATGTGTGTCTTTTCTTTCTTCTTAGCCTGCTTCAGTGACTTGCTGCCAGAGCCACATCTCATTACCATCTCATTTCTTTTCTATCCAGACCCTGCTAACTTGTTTTTTCCTCTGGCTCCAGGAAGCCCCTGCATGCCAGGACATCCTGGTGTTCCTGACTGGTCAGGAAGAAATTGAAGCAATGACCAAAACGTGTCGAGACGTTGCCCAGCATCTCCCTGAGGGCTGCCCACGGATGACAGTGCTGCCCCTTTATGCTTCTCTGCCCCACTCCCAGCAACTCCGTGCCTTTAAACCTAGCCCAGAGGTGAGGGAATGGGATGGGTGAACAATACCTGTTACTTGTTTGCTTCCATGAGTCTTTGGAAGAAGCAGGTGGACTTTAAGGAGCTAAAGCAGTCTGTGCTGATAGTAAGCAGTAAGTCTCCATTGGCTTTAGGCTGAGTGGTTCCAGTGTGATATAAGACACTGCAACTGTCATGGTTTTAACAGATGCATCCAGTAAGTCACCTGGGATCATAGAGGAAGGAAGGATTAGAGAGGGTGAAAACCTCACAGGAATTTAAATTTCTCCCATTTCATAGGAATTTTTTGTCCATATTACAAAAAAGCTACAGTAGCTAATGGGGGAAATACTGAGAAAGCTGAAAACCTGAGAATGTTTGTCAGGGCCATAGAAAAGGAATTTGTGCTGCTTCAGGCTCTTTTGTACCTACTCAGCAGATAAATAAGAACACAAATGTTGTGCCAGAAATGAAACCAAAATTGGTGAAAGATGTGTTGAGAGCAGCTGTTCTAGTGCTGTATTGTTGCAAATGCAGACACTTGTTTTAGAAGCTGATTAGAAACTGGAAATTACCTTATTTTCTGAGAGCTGGGGAGGGCTTGGCCCACACTGGCCAAAAGCAGCAGAATTTCTGTGTTGCAGCTGCTCTAAGGTGGCCTTGACCTGGGTTTGTTTTGTCCTTCCTCCCAGGGCTGTCGCAAAGTGATCCTCTCCACCAACATTGCAGAAACCTCCATCACCATTGCAGGGATAAAATTCGTTGTGGACACAGGCATGGTCAAAGCCAAGAAGTACAGCCCTGGTGAGGAATTCTGAGGAGGAACAGGGCCAAAGTTGGGTTTGGGTTTGTAAAAGTTACTGGAGGCCATAAGCCCCACTGAAAGAGGATTTCAAGCACCCTCCATGCTGTTTAAATTAATGTCCCAGGTTTGGGGTGTGGCGTTTGGTGGTGTTTTTGTGGATTCTTTTGAGTATCGGCCATGAGGGGGTAAAAATCTGTCAAATGTGAGTCTTCTCTTCATGGACACAGCATGGGGTAGTTCACTGTGCTTCACGGTGCTGAACCAAGTGAGCTCTGAGTATTTGAATGGCAGACCCTGGGAATTCTTACTGTTAATCCTCCGTGTTTTCCAAAGCTGTGCCTTACACAGGCACTGACTGAGGTGATGCTTTTCCATGCCCAGAAACTGGCCTGGAGGTGCTGGCAGTGCAGCAGGTGTCCAAGGCCCAGGCTTGGCAGCGCACAGGGAGAGCAGGGAGGCAGCAGAGTGGGATCTGCTACCGGCTCTACACAGAGGAGGACTTCGAGAAGTTCGATGAAATGACAACACCTGAGATACAGAGGTGAGGACACAGCCATCACACTCCTTGCCACACCTCTTTCACAGCTGGAGCTGTGGGAAGAACTGAGCAGCAAAACTTCATCTAGGGGCTGATGGGGTGGCTTGGGAAAAATGGAAGTGTGGGGACTAAACAGAAAAACTGGGAAATGTTTGGTCAGGGTGGACAGTTGGTCACTGAGTCTCCAAACACGTAAGGCAATAGTTCTGACTGTCCTCCAGATCATGGACTTACCTATTCCTGGTTTAGGAAGTAAGGCTTCACCAACAGCATCAGACTAGTGTCTGTCAAGCTGCAGCACAGGCCTGAGACTCCATCTCAGCTTCTGTGAAAAAAATAAAAGAACTATCTCAGTTGTTTTTTCTGCCTATGCAGGTGTAACCTGGCCAGTGTGGTGCTTCAGCTCCTGGCCCTGAAAATTCCCAATGTGCTCACCTTTGACTTCATGTCCAAACCATCTCCTGGTAAGTGGCCACAAAGGCAGCCTTGGGGAAAAAGAGCAGGGAGCAGTCCTGAGTCATAAGGTGTCATAACAACACAGCTTGAAGGTGTGCTCTGACTGCCAAGGGAAGCCAGAGTGAATGAGGAAAGGTGCTTGTTCTCCTGGACAGAGGAGGATAAACCACATTTTGGGACCCTGATTTATCTGAATGGAAAGTATTTGTCCCTCTGGCCAGGGGAGGGAGGCAGTGATGGAACCAGCTGCTCCTTCACATCCCTCAGTGGGAGGCAGGAGGCCTCACAGCCCGATGCCCTTGTTTTGGCAGATGCTATTCAAGCAGCAGTTGATCAGCTGGACCTGCTGGGAGCTGTGACCCAAAAGGAAGGTCAGCTTGTCCTGACCCCCCTGGGAAAGAAAATGGCAGCCTTTCCACTGGATCCAAAGTTCTCCAAGGTAAAAACTGCAGAAAAAATTAATTTTAATCTCATGTACTCCTCTCTGTACCATTGATGTTTCTCTTTCAGACTCCTTAAACAAGGTGAAATTTGGGGTGTCTGCAGCTGTACTGGTATAATTGCTGTACATTAATGTACATAATTTATAGCCCTTTTGCTAGATTGCTTATCATTTGTTGTTAAATTCAGGGGAGTTTTTTAAAAGTGAATTTTGTTCCTCTGGCACCTCTGAAGGTGAACAAGGCAAATTTTCTTGCAATTTTTAGTATTGTTTAGCAGGTCCATGAATTGTCTGTTGCTGTAATTGGTTTCAGTCAGTGTGTTTGTTGGTTGTGCACTGGTCAGTCTCAGGAAGGAGCCTGGCAGTTAAAGGTGCTTGCTGAGCCCATCAGAGGATTTACAGCTGTTCCTAGGCCCAGATGTTTATGAGATTGTCCTAAGCAATGTTTGGTCGAGTTCCTGGGCTACCAGGGAGCAGAAAGATCTGCACAGCTGAAGTGGATTTGCTCGACCAAAGATGAATTTTGTTGTGTCTATGCAGGCCATCCTCCTGTCCCCCAAGTACCACTGTGCAGAGGAGATCCTGACCATCGTGTCACTGTTATCAGTGGACAGTGTCCTCCACAACCCCCCTGCCCAGCGGGATGAGGTGCAGGCTGTCAGGAAGAAATTCATCTCCAGTGAGGGGGATCACCTGACCCTGCTCAACGTGTACAGGGCCTACAAGAATGTCAACGGGCACAAGGTGGGATGATCTGAGGCTGCCAGTGCTGTGGGAGCTCATGGGGTGAGGAGTTTTTAGCAGAGAGCAGAGTGACACCTGCATCTTCCATGGCTGCTGCCACAGGCATCCTCCAAAGCAGAGAGAAAAGAGGGCTCATCCTTTACAACTGGGGAATTGGAGGAAGTTCTGTAACAAAAGTTCCTACAGAAAGCTCTGGCAAAGCTTTGTGGGGCCAGTTCTGTAATCACAGCCAGGGCTCTTCCTCCCCTGGTTCCAGCTGGAAACAGAAGGGAGTGGGAGAGTGGTGGGGCTTGATGATAAATACCTGGACATGCTCAGTGACAGGATTCATTGGAAAAACACTGAGTATATTTAAGAGCAGATTTGGATTTATCCTACCCTATTAACCCCTCATATTGATTTATGGATCTGTGGACTCATGCACCCCATTCCTTGCAGCACCTGTCATTCTTACCTGATTTGTTTTTACCACCTATGGGATAGCAAGTGCTGTTCTGCAGCTCTTGGTGGCCTTGCAGGGCAGCTCTGAGTGGGAAAAGAACCACCACAGGCTGTTTCTGAGCACTGTGAGAGGGAGTCTAGACATAGGGGAGTAAAGAGGGGTAGAAATATGACCAGGAAAGGGGTCAGCACCTTTTCTCCGAGGCAGATTGTAGGGAGGATTCTGCTTCTCATGGTATCCGAAGGCTGTCATGCTCCTGGGGTGAAGAAATATCCAATTCTAACTCCTGGTGTCTCTGCTGCAGGGATGGTGCAGAGAGAACTTCATCAACGGCAGGAACATGAAGCTGATGGCAGAAGTCAGAGCTCAGCTCAGGGACATTTGTGTAAAGGTAACTTGCTTCCATATTCTATTTCTCTGTTTCACCTGTTGGTATTTTCCTGTTTGCCCCAAACTGATGTTACTGTGCACCAAGTCTCAGGAATAAGAAAACGTGGGGTTGTTTTCAGTGTCCTCTAAGTATTGGGCTAGAACTCCTGACTGTGCAGTTGCATCCCAAAATCTTAAAGCTGCAGGGCTTAGTGGGTCAAGGAGAAATGGGAACCTCTGAGAAGACTTCTCACAGATAGGACAGGTTGTCCTAAGGGTTTTTCCTGCTCTGACGCAGGTGGGACTGTGCTGTGTGTTCCAGGGAGTGCTGTCAGCCTTGGCAGCCTGTGCTGGCTGGCTCTTCACTGAGTCAGACATTCCGTGTGGCAGCAGCTTCCCCTCAGCACTGGTCCTGCTGGGCACAGCCTGGGAGCTGCCACTGAACCCCTGGCAGTCTGTAATGACATGGGAGCCACCCTCTGGGCTATCATTTGTGAATGCTGGATGGCTTTAAACTCATTTCCAGAAGTGAGTCCATGAATCCGTTTTGTTGGCTCTTAGTCTGGCTTAGCCTAGCTGAATTCTCAGCGTTCTGACACAGGAAGGTCCCCCAGGATTTCTGAAGAGAGCCCAGAGAAACGGGGCAGTGTCCCCACGAGGGGTGCAGGTTGCCGTTGCTCACTGCCGTGTCTCCCAGCTGTCGCTGCCTCTCGAGTCGTGCCGCGGGGACACGGCGAGCGTGCGGCGCTGCCTGGCCCACAGCCTGTTCATGAACGCGGCCGAGCTGCGGCCCGACGGCTCCTACGGCACCGTGGACTCGCACCAGGCCGTGGCCATCCACCCGTCGTCGGTGCTGTTCCAGGGCAGGCCGGCCTGCGTGGTGTACAACGCTCTGCTGCGCACCAACAGGTGCTACATGCGCGACCTGTGCGTGGTGGATGCGGAGTGGCTGCACGAGGCCGCGCCCGATTATTTCCGCAGGAAACTCCGCACGGCCAAGAGCTGAGCCTGGGTGTGGCACCAGCTGGAGCAGCTTCGCCTTGGAAGACTTATTTTTTTTAATGGATATATATGTATTACCGTGTTTTTTTTTATAGGCAGGATAATTTAAGCGTGCTTAAGGAAGGGGAGAGGGGTATTTATTTAGATTGGATTTATATGTTTTTTTCCAGAATAAAGAAGTGATGGTGAAAATCCAAATGCTGTGTGTTGTTTTGTGAGGCGCAGAAAAAAAATCATGGGACAGTCCAGGACCAGTCCTGGTGTCAGAAAAATTAATCCACAAACACCAGAGGTTTATGTCCAAAAAGGAGATAGAGGAGTTCTATAACTTCATTCGAATAAAGGGAGAGGCCATGGGGGCATTCCCCTGGGATCCCTCTGATTTTTGGAGGACGCAGCCTCCTTTTTATCCTCATTTCCCAGCTGCATTTCCCTCTCTCTTTCCCCATTGGCTGAGGTACTTGAGAGGCACAGACTTCCCAGAACACCTGACACCTAAGATTCCCCTCTAATGTACAACCCTCCCTTTTAATTTTCAATTCTTATAGAATTCATGTTTTTTTCTTATTGTTTCTTTCATCTTTCAATATCCGATTTCATTTATCAGCAAACCTACAGTTTGTTTGTAAAGGCAAATATTTTTTTCCATTCATCAATCAGTGGAATCCTTCCCATTGTTTCTTTCATTTCTCAGTGCTAGCCTTATCTATCCAGGCCCACAGCTTGTTGGTAAAGACAAATTCCTCGTTCCTCTCAGTGATGTTCTCATGGGAGTGTGTTCATAGTCAGCAGTCTGGGCTTAAAGATGTGAAGGTAGCCCAGTGACTCTGTGCTTCTTGTGCAGAATGGACTCTGCCGTTTACATGTGCAGTGCTCAGGCGCCTGCAGGGAGTTGGGAGTTAAAATTCTGGCCTTTTGATGGGGTGGTATCCATTTGATGGGGTGGTACCGATGCTGTCCTGCTCCTGCCTTGCAGTGAGCAGCAAATGTGTCTTCTGTGCTTCTCCTCAATAGCGGCCACCAGTACCAGCTTTGGGACAAATGGAAGGCCTGGTGCCAGGAGACGCTGCTTTACTCAGTCTTTCTTCTAAAATACACTCAAAGACCAAAAAAACCCCTCAACCATTCATTTTTTCTTTTTCCAAGGAGGCCACCACGTGCAGTCCTGAACACTGGCAGTCCTAATTAGGAGTGACATGACATCTGGGATAAAACCTGTGCATGTCTCTCACATTCCTAAAGCTCTCTTTGTGCCTTCACTCGAGAAGGGACCTGTACGGGGGCTGTGTCCGTGCCACCCCTGCCCATTCCATAATCAGGGATTTAATCAGGGATCCCAGGAGCCGGGCACCGTGTTTGCACACTCCGTCCTGCCGGGACCGGGACTCGAACCCGCGGTGTCAGCGGTGTGATAGTTGATAAAAGATTCGTGTTAATCACAAAAGTATCGGGGTTTGTATAAACCAGAATATTAAGCTCTGAAGAGAAGCATGGACACTAGATAAAGGAAATTATATGATAAAATCATTCTGTTTAAAATCACCTTATTATATTATTTATGTTATGTTTTCCAAATAAGTTGCATCTAGTACCTTGCAAAATCAGACTTCCCAATAGCCCTTCCTGCCCTTGTCTGATCAATGCTGCCTATCTCAAGGACCAGACTTCCAGAACTTTGCTGGTGGTTATCTACAAAGACCAGATGGTTATCTGTGACACTGACTATCACCGGAGATTTTGTGAATTGGGATAAGGATGTTTATTCGACAACCACTGCTTACCTGGCAAAATTGGGACAGCAAAAAACCAAAAATTATTGATTACAACGAGAAACCACAGTGTAAGAAGAGGCTGCAAACCAAGGTTCTGTGGAGCGTGGAGTGGGCAGTGACCCCTCACGTTCCCCAGCGCTGCTTGCTCTGTCCATATCAAATAAAGCAATCTAAATTTTGCTGAATATCGAGACTTTTATTTCTCATTTATAACACCAGGAACGAGACTGCAACCCTCGATCCTACCGGGGCCGGGACTCGAACCCGCGGTCGCGGGAGCCGCGCGGGGCCCGCCGGGGCCGGAAGCGGAGCGCGGTTCCGGGGCGGGCAGTGCCGTCCCGCCGCTCGCCGCCGCACCATGCTGCTCGCCCGCTCCCTGCGCGCCGCCGCCGCCGCCGCGCTGCGCCCTTTGCCGCGCCGCCCGCTCAGCTCCGCGTCCCCCCGGGCCCTGCTGCCGCCGCCCGCCGCCGCCCCGGGCCTGGCGCGCTCGCTGTGGCAGCTGGGCGGCGGCGCGGGGCGGACGGCGCTGCTGCGGCCGCGGCGGGGCTCGGCCGGCCGCGTGTCCTGCGGCTGCGGCGGTCTGCACACCGAGGGTGAGCGGGGCCCGGCCGGGGCCGCCCTTGGGAGGGCGCGGGGCGAACACGTGCGGGGCAATCCCCCCCGTCCTGGGGAGTACGTGGGGCTTTCCCCACTTACCTCCTCTTTCCCGAAGGCGACCCCACTTTTCCCATATCCCCTGTTTCCCTAAATTCCGACCTCGCATAAGCCCCCTTTTCCTCTACGCCCTCTTCTCTACCTCTTCTTGCCCTACTCGCCTTTCCCTAACCTCCTTTTTCACAATTCCCTTTCCTCCAATCCTCCTTTCCCTAACCTCATTTTTTTTTTCAAACCCCCGTTTTCCCAAATCCCCTTTTCCTACCCATCCTTCCCTTAACCATACCCCCTTTTTCCTTACCCCTCCCTTTTCTTATCCCCCTTTTCCTTACCCCCCTTTCCCTAACCCCTCATTTCCCAACACCATTTCCCTCCCCTTCCCTTTCCCTGAAATCCCCCCCTCTCTCCTTATCTCCCCCTGTCTCCATAACCCCCCTTTTTCCTAACCCCAGGAGACAAAGCCTTTGCACAGTTCCTGACGGATGAGATCCAGGAGGAGAAGAAGATCCAGAAGCACAAATCCCTGCCCAAGGTGTCCGGGGGGTGGGAGCTGGAGGTCCATGGCACAGAGGCCAAGCTGGTGCGGAAGATTGCAGGGGAAAAGTAAGTGGGGTGTGGGAAGGGTCCCCAACAGCTGAGGGTGGGTGGGTCACGGTGACCAGGCTTCTCCATGTGCTCATGCCCCAGACTGCAGGGTGCAAAGGTTCTTTATTTGACCACTTTGGGCCAAAGGCACGTTTTTCACACCAGTTTGTTACCGTGTTTTGGGTTACAAAGACTTTTGTTCAAAGTTTCACATTGTTTTCCTATTTTAAAAATAACAGTTCAGTAAAACTTTAAAAAGTGAGAGCACTTGGAGGGAGCAGCTTCTCTCAGGTGTCTTTTAACTGCAGGTACCTGGTTTTGTTCACACTGTGTGAATTCTGAACGAGAGCTTAAAAGACACATTCTGATGGGCATTTTTTGGGTGTGTTTAAAAGAATTGTTTCTGTTTCTTTTGCAGGATAACTGTTACATTCAACATCAATAACAGCATTCCACCCTCAGCTGAAGAAGACACGCAGGAACAGCAGAAACCTGATGAGCAAGAGGTGACTTAGCCTTGATATGCATTTAATGTTGAGGACACAGATGGAAGTTGGAATCTTGCCTTAGGGAAGTTCGAGCCTTGCCTTCAAGTGTTGAGGCTTTTTCTCCCCCTTACTTGATATTTGGGAGCATTAAGTCACAAAATGCAGGTTTTCTAGGGCTGCCTGTCCCCTGGCTGTGACTTTCCTCTCTGCTGCAGACAGGCAGAGCAGGGTGGGAGGGCTCTATGAGGAGAAATTAGAGGAATTCTGAGATTTTCTAGCACCTTCCAGTACCAAAAGGGTTTACAGGAGAGTGGGAAAGAGAAACTTTGTACAAGGGAGTGAAGTGACAGGTTAAGGAGGAATGGCTTTTAACTGACTGGGAGTGGGGCTAAATTGGTATTGGGAGAGATTGTTCCCTGTGAGGGTGGGGAGGCCCTGGCACAGGGAAGCTGTGGCTGCCCCATCCTTGGAAGTGTCCAAGATTAGGTTGGATGGGGCTTGGAGCAACCTCGGGTAGTGGAAGGTGTCAGGGAATACCCAGTGCTGGCTGAGCTGTGCTCTGATTGCTTTGGCTCCTGTTCAGATTCCAGTGCTGATGTAACTGTTCTCTTATTTAGCCTGAACTTACATCAACTCCAAACTTTGTTGTGGAAGTAATAAAAGATGATACAAAACAGACCCTTGTGCTTGACTGCCATTTCCCTGAAGATGAGGTGAGTATCACTGTGCCCCTGTTGGATTTAAGTGCTCTTTGTGATACCTTGCTTTTCTGAATCTGCATAATATCCAGTCTCCTCTCATTTCTTTATTTTTCTTAATCACAAAAAAATAAAAAAGAGGCTTTATGTTTGCAAGAACCGTGGGAGGAAATGTTTATGGCATTCCTCACATCCTGCCCTGGTGTTTCTGAACAGCTACTTATTAGGATGTTGAATTACAGTAGAGAAGTAGGGATTTTAAAAAGGAGGGGAGAAAATAAAATTGAGAGCTTTTGCTCACACTGGTACTCGTGGTTTATTTTGTAAATGTTAGAAGATGTTTAACAGCCAGTCCTGGCTAACAAAAGTGAGACAGACATGGCAAGACATATTTAGAACCACACAGAAGAGGTTTTCATGTATTTGTAAAATTCAGACTGCTAATTCACATCAGGTCCCTTCTGGCCAGCCCAGGCTTAGAGGATTTCCTGTGTTCTGTGCATGTCTGTGCTGGTCCTCACAGGCACACGTTGAGGCACAGCTTGTCTGGTCTTTGAGCTATTCCTGAGGTATTCCCAGCCTGAGGGTGAGCTGGCTGAGCGTGCCCATTAATTAGAGCTAATTGCACGTCTTGCATTTGTTTTCCTGTCTCAGATTGGACATGAAGGAGAGGAAGAAAGTGATATTTTCACAATTCGGGAGGTCAGCTTCCAGCCCACTGGAGAGGCTGACTGGAAGGACACCAACTACACCCTCAACACGGATTCCCTTGACTGGGTAGGTGCTGCTAAAGGCCTCAGAGGACACTCAGCTCACCTGGCTGTCCCTCTGCTCCTGGGATGGGAATTAAACCTGCCTGGATGTCTGAGACAGGGACTGCCCCTGCTCTGCCCCTGAACTGGTGGTATTTACCAGGAATCAGGACAGACAGGTGGAACTTCTTCCTTTCCAGGTTGTAGGTGGATTTCCCAGCAGGGAATAGCGCTCTGGAAATGCTTTGACACTTGTTAAACATCTTTTGAGCTGTGTGTTTAACAATGTGGCTTATCAGACACCAAGTGTAGATAAAGGCATCTGATAAAATACATTGTGTCCTGCTTTTCCAGGTTTGTTGTTACAGTTGTAACACTTAAAATATGCACAAGAATCTGTGTCTGTTTTCAATGCCACGAGTTCAAAAGCCATAATTTTTAGTTTGAAGCTGTCATATGTTTAAAACTGAAAGTAGAAGTAAGTCCTAGACTGTATCCCCTTGAGAAGCATTCATGTTAAAATTGCTCAGTGTGCTGTAGACCATCCCACAATTATTATTCTTTTTCTCCCCTGTCTTAAGACATTAATTAAAAATGTGTATGAAAAGGAAAAAGCAAAGTTCACAACATTTAACATTTAAGCCTTTCAAACAAACTTGTACATCAGATACCTTCCCAAAGTGTTGGTTCACCCCTGGGTAGAGGGGACAGGCAGAGCTTGGCCTGTGTCACCTCCCACAATCTGGGGCTCATCTCCAGGATGCAGCTCATTTGTGGTGTTGGGTTTGGGTTTTTATTACTTATTTTATTACTTATTCCATGGGCCCTTCTGTCCAAATGTTCCATCCAAGGTCAGGCCTGCCCTCCTGTGGGAGCTGGGTCTGTTTTTTCTGGTAGGAAGTGCCAGTTGCCAGGGGACATTTTAATGCATCCCCAAGCCAGGTGTGTTCCACTAAGGAAGTTTTCTGTTCCTTGCTCCAGGCTCTGTATGATCACTTGATGGATTTCCTGGCTGACCGAGGAGTGGACAACACCTTTGCTGATGAGTTAATAGAGCTCAGCACTGCCCTGGAGCACCAGGAGTACATTAAATTCCTTGAAGACCTTAAAAGCTTTGTCAAATGTCAGTAGGCCAGGCTAGGAAACTTATCCTTAAGTGTGGGTATTCCACAGTGCTGCTTCACCCAGCAATACCCAAATATATCTTCACAGTGGACACAGAGAGTAAGTAACTTGGAAGGTGGAGAATGGGAGAAAAGGATTCTCACTTGGATTTGGGGATTTGCAGTGATGGTGCAGTCCCAGTCAAGTTCTCCCACGTTATGGGCCAGAATTGCCTTGCCCTGCATGGGGTTTTTTTGTACATTTAAGAGTGAATGTGAAGAATAAAAACTGTTCAACATATCACTGAAAAGGGTGGTTTGTCTTGTTCCTGCTGTACCAGAGCTGCCATGAAAGTGATGGCAGAGTTTGTGCTACACCTGCTTACAGAGGAGTTGTGGCAGTGATGGTTGAGCACTTCTATTTAAACTGCTGCCTCCAATTGTTGTTTGAAGGTTTTAAGTTTATTTAAGCTAGTTAGTTTATTTATTTAAGGTTCATTTAAACTCAAAGAGAAAGTTGAAGTCCAAATGAGCTGTAAGATCACTGATGTAATATTAAAGACAACACCAAGGCCAAAATAAACTAAATATATTTATTTCAAAACATGTCCTGTGTGATTAAAAGTGCAGGTCAAGGCAATACTACTGCCTTCTCAAGTGTCTTTTTGACACAGCAGTTAGAAGTATGTACACAAGAGTCCTAGCAGCTCTGGGTGAAGTTTAGTATTGAAGTTTTCCAGAAGTAAATCAGCAGCTGAATCACCTTAAAGGAGAATCATCCAGGAGTCACAGACCTTCAGAAAAAAGTTGAACAGAGAAGCTGTGTTAAAGTTCAAAACTATTTGAACAGGAAAACTAGTGATTGGGGAAAAATTTCACAGAAGAGTTGTTGAGCACTGGCAGGGGCTGCCCAGGGCGCCAGTCACCATCCCTGGAGAGATTTAAAAGACGTGTAGATGTGGCACTTGGGGACATGGGTTTGTGGTGGCCTTGGCCGTGCTGGGGAATGGTTGGACTTGATCTTGGGGGTCTTTTCCAAATTAAACGATTCCATGGCTCTATTTGAAATGCTCTGCCCCTAACTGTCCTCACACCAGTTTTACATTGCAAAGCAAGCACCAGCTCTAGCTTGATCCAAAGGGCTGCTGTGTGTTCTCTGAGATCTGGATGAAGTTTTTGAGGAGGCTTAAACAAGTAATTTTAAAAATTTTCTTCATGAACCACTAATCTGAACACATGGTGCACACAAGACTTAGAAATTGTTGGCTAAAGTTAGGGCACTAAAAATTTGACAGGTCCTTGAAAGATTCCCTAATCCAGCAGTTAAAGGTGTATACTTTGGAACTTCTCTTTTATGGTTACTGGTGGTCAAAGGTAAAGCCATCTCCAAGGAATTTTGTGAAAAAACAGCCACACAAACCCTGAGGATCAACAGACTTGTGGTTTCTGCCCATGTAATTGAGACATGGATCCAAGCAGGGATCCTTTCCAGGAACCTGACATTTGCACTCACCGGGCAGCTCATGAGCAGACTGGCTTCCTCCTCCATGCCACTGGTGACTGTGAACTCAGGGCTGTGCAAGCACCTCTGACTGTGCTCTGTCAGGGTGCTTTCCAGAAGTGACCGAAGCTTCCCTTCTGTCATATCCTGAGAAGAATTGATTAAAAGTCACTTAAAGTTCCTGTCTGTAGCTCAAAGCTGCCTCTACAGCAGCAGAGATGCCATGTACATGTCACAGTGAAGCTTACCTGTGTGCTGATGTACAGTCCACACTGGCAACAAACCAAGTGAGCCTTCACAGTCAGGTTATTCCTGGGAAGGGGAAACAATGAGCATCACAACACCCAGAACACGGGAAGATTTTAGCAAAAAAAAAAAAAAAAACCACCAAAAAGACCAAAAGAAACAAAAACACAACGATCCTCCCCCCAGTAGATTTAGATCATTGCTCAGGCGTTTTTATTTTGTTGAAATGAACAGCAGCCTCTCTCTGCACATTTCTAAGCCCAGACTGCTGTAGGAGAGTGGGGAATCTGATTCCAATGCCAAGGGCTTTTCTTACTTCCTACATACTGGGCAGATGACCCTGTCAGTGGCATCCAGGCCGTCGAGCATGGCGTTGAGACATTCCTCGTCGAAGCGCAGGCTCCGCTCATACTCCTCGATAACCAACTGCTCTGCAACAACACAGCACAGCAAAACACCCTCAGGGCTGGGCCTGGGCCAGCAAAACACCCTCAGGGCTGGGCCTGGGCCAGCAAAACACCCTCAGGGCTGGCCTGGGCAGCACAGGCAAAGCTGCTGGGCAGATGCAGGCTGGGCTGGATACAAGTTTCTAAGAACTTGTATTCGTTTGAGTCTGATTTCTACACTTGGTGAAATCATTCCTGCTAATCCAGTCTTTCCTATGGCTCAGCTGGTCTCATATGGGTCTTTTTATCAGCACTTTAGAAACATTCTGAATTGATTTATAAATGTTCCTAGAGCTAACAGACATGTCAGTCCTGTTTCTCTGGCCTCTCTCACAGGCTTTAAAATTCCACTTAAACTCCTAAAACTGTGAGAAGAGGTCACAATACCTCAAAGCCTCAACACCAAGATTTCTAAGGAGGCTGTTCCCCTCTATCACGTGGTTTGCAAGAACCAAGGGGTGCAGCCTCAGGTGTTCTGCATTAATAGGAAGTCAGGGATGTTACACATCAAATAGAAGTCAGAAGATGTGTAAAGATCTTACCTTGCAAAATCAATTCTTGTTGGATCTCTTCCAGCACTGCCAGCTCATCAGGGTCCTCCAGCATCTGAAAGGTGAATCAGTCAGTGATCCTCCCATTCCAGCCACTTTCTCACTTCCAGTACCTGACTGAGCAACATAAATTCATTCTTATTCTCCGGTCTTGTAAATCTCTGTTTGCAAACCCATGCACTGTGGGAAGCAACCTGTCCTGTAAACACGTGTGCATAGCCAGACAGAATGGATCCAAGTACATTCTGTCCAAGAACTAGCTTTTTAAGACATTCAGGTTTCATTCTCAGAAGAGGGAAGTAACAAAGCAGCTATAAAAAGCACAGATGAGGAAACGAACCCTGTGACCCACAGGCTGTTTGTGAAGGAAGTAAAGCATTTCCCCACTCACGCCCAAAGGCACTTTCACAGCTCAATACCCTGCCTGAGCTGTAGAACTGGGAAGCTTTTGAGTTTTGTCAGCTGCAGTAAGAAGCTGACCCGCAGGGAGTTCTATTTGATACTCCTGTATCACACAGCTGGTGTTGATCCTGGGGATCCAGCACTGACCTGCTCCATGGGCTCATCTCCGCCGAGGCCGGGCAGCCTGTCCCGCAGCTCCTGCCATTCCTGCTCCATCACCTCCTGTACCAGCAGCGCTCCTGGGGCCGCCGCACACGCCCTGTCCCCGGCCTGGCGGTACCGGTCCAGCAGCTGGGCCCTGCTGCTCCTCAGCCGCTCCATGCAGCGCTGGGGACAGGGGAGAGAGCCCGGGGCCGTCAGCGCCAGCTCGGGCGGGACATGGGAGATGCCGGGGGAACCAAGGGGTGAGACACAGCGGAGGGGCTGCGTCCCAGAGGGCCGAGACACCGGGAGTCCCGGAGGGGGGACCCGGGAGAGGGTGGGGGTCTGGAGGGCAGGATGGGGGGAGGCACCGGGGGTAAGACAAGGGAGACGGCAGGGTGGAGCAGGGCCAGCCATGTCCTGGAGGGACGGCAGGATAGTGATGACAGTTCCTAGCGGGAATGCCGGGTGCTTGCAGAGGAAGTTTGGGACGGGATTAGGAGACAGTTTCGGACGGGGCGCCGCTCACCCACCCCAGCGGGACCAGGTGGGGCCGACCTGGGTCCAAAAGAGGAGAGAATCCATGTCCCCCCGCTCTCAGCCCCATCCCCGCTCACCCTGCGGTACGTCTCCCTCCATGGCGGCCCGCTCGGGCTCTTGTACCGCGCTCGGTGCCGCTGCACCGGCGCCGCCATCGCGCCGAGCCCACAGCGCGCCGGGGGCGCGGGGCACGCCGGGAAATGTAGTCCGCGGGGGGGCGGCGCCGATTGGCCGCGCGGGCCGTGACGTCAGGGCGGCGGCGCGCGGGGCGATGGCGGCCGACTGCGGCCCGGCGGAGCAGTGGCGCGCGGCGCTGCCGCAGCACGCGCTGTTCGGCCGCCTCCGCGAGCGCGCGCCCGCCGCCCCCCGCCCGCCGCGGCTCCGCGACCTCCTGTGCGGGCTGGGCGCCGACCTGCTGCTCTGGGACGGGCCCGCCGCAGCCCTGCTCGCCATCGGCCTGCGCCGCCTCGGCGGCAACGACCCTGCCGCGCTCGGCCGCTACCAGGTGAGGCCCGCGCCGAGGGAGCGGCGTGTGGGAGGGGGTGAGGGGATCCTGTGGGGGGAGCGGTTGTGTGAGGGAATGGGCTGTGAGGGGATAAGGAGGAGGGGGCCAGGGGTATGAAGGGATGAGGGGTCGTGTAGGGAGGGTCTGGGTGTGAGGGGCCACGAGGAGAGGAGGGGCGTGAGGGGCTGGGCGCACTCTGAGGGAAGAGGGTGTGATGCGGGCTTGAGGGGATGTGAGGTGTGAGGGAAGGAGGGCCGTGGTGGGCACGGGGCTGAGGGGATCTGTTCCTTGAAGGCCCCCGAGCCGTTCATCATCCCTCAGCCTGCCCTGGGGTGTCTCTCCCCAAGGAGCCCACTGCTTTGTGCCGTGGAGCCGGGTTGTGCCTCATTCCGTGCCGTGTGAATCACCATCCAAAATAAAGATGAGCTGTACTGCCTTGAGTTCTTTGAACGGCTTGTACCATTTCTGTTTTCAGACCCTTCTGTGCATAAACCCACCCCTTTTCGAAGTGCACCAGACTCTGCTGAGCCCTGCTCAGCACCATGTGGCGCTCATTGGTACCAAGGGGCTCATGGTGCTGGAGCTGCCCAAACGCTGGGGCAAGAATTCCGAGTTTGAAGGTGGGAAATCCACGGTGAACTGCAGGTGGGTGAGACCCAGATGGTTCATGACGTCCTTGTCCTGCCATTCTTCCTCCAAAGCCTCCCTTTCGTAGGCTTAGGCAGACACAGAAGACACTGGTGGAAGGTACATGTTGTATTGGGGTTGTGAGGCAGTCATGATTGAAATTATTTTGGCTCAAATACTTGCTGCTTGACAAGTGACCCAAATAAATTACCTTCTAAACTTGTTGCAGTTGCTGAAGAGCAAGAGGCTCCTCTAGTATTCCTTGGCCTATCACAGAATCATGGAATGGTTTAAAGGCCAACAAGTTCTAATTCCTGCCATGAACAGGAACTCTGAGCCCTGCCCAACCTGATCTTGGACACTTCCAGAGATGGGGCAGTTTCTCCGGGGTCTTTCAGCTGTGGCAGCTAAAAGCAGATGTTTGGTGGGAAATAACAGAGGGCTTCAAGTTAAAGCTGCCTCTCCAACTTTCAGAGTACAGATAAAGGCTTCGAGCCCTTCTCATTGTGTCTCTAGCTCTTCTAGCCCCCACTTCCCTTTAGAAGTAGCCTGTGTGTTTCTGGTCACAGTGCAAGTTTGTGCTTTGCATTCCAGCACCATTCCTATTGCGGAACGGTTCTTCACCAGCTCAACATCCCTGACTTTAAAGCATGCAGCCTGGTACCCCTGTGACACCTTGGAGCCCCACATTGTGCTCTTGACATCAGATAACACCATAAGGTAAACCCCATTTGTGGCTGATTATCTGAAGTGCCTTTTTTTGTCATGTCCAGTCTTAATTTGTCACTTGGTTTTTTTATCCTGCTATTTTTACCAGAGTTAGCAATAAAAAAAACTGGATGGGAGGAATTTCAGACTGAGAGCAGCTGCTGTTCCTGTGTCAGCAGGGAATGTGCAGCAGTGCCAGCAGAATGAACGTGGCTGCTGTTTCTTTCCCACAGGTTTTACAGTCTGAAGGTGCCTCAGACACCCATCAAAGTGATTGTGCTTTCAGACACTGAGGAGGAGACCCTTACAATCAAAACAGGGTTGGTGTGGCTTCTTGTATTTTGAAATGCTTCTGCAGAATAAGCTCAGTATTCTCAGCTGTGTTTTTAATGAATAAGTGATAAACGTGTCTGAAAATCTATATGAATTCTATAGTGCTAGCACTTCTTCACAGCAGAGTACCTACACTTTGCCTTCTCGTTCAATTTCTTTTTCTTCCTTTCTCTCTCTTATTTTTCTCCTTTTCACTGTTTCTCTTTTTCTTTCTCCTTTCCTCTCCCTGTCCTCTCCCCCATCCTTCTAAAACAAAGTGGTGACAAACTGTGCAATCCTGTGTTTATCAGAGTAGCAGTTTGAAAAACACACATTGACTTTAAGACAGGATTAAGGATGGGTTTTTGAGTGAGGAATGTAGAAAATAGATTATCTTTTTATTTCCCTCTTGGCCTGGTTGGAAATGGAAATCTTGCACCACTGATGTGCCTCACAGGAGATACCAGAACACCTCTTGTATCCTCTGAAGCCGTGGGGGCACTGCAGAACCGAAGTGCCATGAGGAAGTGTCACTCACACCCTTGTGTTGCTGGCAGTGGCACGTGGCAGGGCACTGCTGGATGGGGTTTGGCAGGAATTTGGCAGCCCATCCCTCAGGACCACGTTAAGCGTTGTGCTCTCAGTCCTTGCTGACCCCGGCTCGCTCTGCCCCGTCCAGGAGAGCCTACACAGCGTCCCTGGGGGAGACGGCCGTGGCCTTCGACTTCGGGCCGCAGGTGCCGGTGCCGAAGCACATCCTGGGCCAGCGCGGCCGCGAGGAGGTGCTGGGCTACCCCCTGTACATCCTGTACGAGAATGGAGAGACCTTCCTCACCTACATCAGCCTGCTCCAGAGGTACGGTCTGACCTGCAGGGATCACGGGCTGCTTGTACAGTGCTGGGGTGAGAGAGTCTCCTGTCGGCTTGGCTGGGACTCTGTGAGCGATGCTGGGCTCATTGCAACCTGTTCTGTCTCTGTGGCAGTGCTGATAGACTGGAATCCAAAAACTGTGTGTTGTCCTTTCTCATCCAGACATCATGGGTGCAGCTTCCACTGCTCAGATTGCACTGTGCATTATTTACCATCAGCAATCTGATCCGAAGACGCTGGGTTGTAAAAAGCATCAGTGGGTCTAAGGCTGCTCAGTGTATTTTGTGGCCTTCAGTTCACAGCACAGACATCCTTAGCTGTGGATGAGGCTCATTGAGCCAGGGACATCCTAGGAAAAGAAATTTGAAGAGCACAGGGGGTTCACAGGCATGTTCTGCAATGGAAAGTCAGGATGATTAATCAAAAATACAGACGTTATACAAGAAGGAATTACTTTAGAAAACTGAGAAGATGGTGCAAGACCTACAAGTTAGATCTTGTGTAGCTGAATATTAAAGAGTGTAGTGCTTGGGTTAGAAAGAGCACTGTGCTTCTGCACTGAGCAGATCTGTCTGCAGGCAGTGAGATGGCCTTAGTCTATCTAAAGTTCTGCCCAAAGCAACGCCACAACACAAAATGCTGCTTGTGAAGTGCAAGAAACCAGTTGAGTAATCACTAACTTGAGCTTTCCATGAGTACTTTGTGTTCTCGTATGAAAATGTTTCCTCGTTAATTTTTGCAGTGTAGCTTTGGTTGCTTTCAAAGCATGAAATGTAATGAAATATAAAATGAGCTCCGATTTCCCCTCTGAGATCTCCACCGAGGAGCTGCAGGTCAGACTTGCGATCTGCAGAAGTCTGATGGGATTTAGAACTCCAGGCCTTTGTTTGGCAGCCTCCTTGCAGGGCAGTGCCCTTGCAGAGCTGGTGTTGAGAACAAACCCCTGTCCCTTGCAGCGCTGGCAGCCTCGGGAAGCTGCTGGGCCCCCTGCCCATGCACCCGGCAGCTGAGGACAACTACGGCTACGACGCCTGCGCCGTGCTGTGCCTGCCCTGCATTCCAAACATCCTGGTCATTGCCACCGAGTCGGGGATGCTCTACCACTGCGTGGTGCTGGATGGAGAAGAGGATGATGAGCAGGTACCTTGTCTTGGTTTGGGTTTTTTCTGTAGGCATGTTTGTTTCCATAATCCAAGTTCCTGGCTGCAAGGTGGCAGGATGCCTGGAAGTGTGTGCCAAGTGCCAAAGCTGCATTCTTTGGGAATGAGGTAGTGAGTCTTTCTCCTGTTTCTGCCAGTCCCTGTGGCTCTCTGGCACTTATTTTAAACCTCAGTCCTGTGTACCCTGATAGTAGATCCTTTTTTGATCAAATTTACTATGATCTAATTTAAGGAGGATTTTCTAAGAAACCCTGGGTTTGAGTTAATTTTTTAAAGTAAACTTGGACTACATTCCTCAATAATTAAAACTTATAACTCTTGATGCTATTTATGTTGTCATTCCTATTTAAATCATGTCTCAGATAAGAATTCAATGCTCTTTACAGTCAGAAAAGTCCTGGGACCCAAGATCTGATCTTATTCCTTCCCTGTACGTGTTCGAATGTGTTGAGCTGGAACTTGCACTGAAACTGGCGACAGGAGATGAAGAAGATCCTTTGGAGTCTGACTTCTCTTGCCCAATTAAGCTGCATCGAGGTAGGGCTGTTGTTCAGCTTGTGGCTTTCTATTCCATGCATTTAGGATCCAGATATTTGCATGTTCTCCTCGGTGTCAGACAAACGAGGAGATTAGAGTAAGGATTTACCTGATGTCCTCAATAAAGCTGTGGAAGGAGCAAGCCTGGGAGGGTCTCCAGTGTTGATCCAAGGGCAGATTACACATGGTCAGTACTAAATCCTGTCATCTGAGGGTTATAAAGTAGAAGTTTCTGCATCTGTGCTGACCTGTGACCTGTGTGAGGGAGTGCTGTGAGGAGGGTGATCCTGAGGGAAGGACCTGTTTATCCCATGGAATTGGGGGCAGGACCAAGTGTTTGGGTCTTTGGGAGCAAGCAGCTTGTTCAGAATGCTGGTGCTGGTTTTAATAATCTGCCATTGAAAACCTACCTGATTGTTGCAGATGTGGTTTGACAGGAAGGGTTCAAAACAACTCATCAGTATTTTAGACTCTAACACATGTAGCTCTGTTTCTGGTACTTGCACTAAGATGTTAAAGTTGACTGGACACTAAGGTGATACACAGGATCAGCAGTGCAAGTGTGAAGGGTGAGTTTTTCTCAGTTCAGTGCCATTTTCTGCTTCAATTTCAGATCCCAAATGTCCCTCTAGATACCACTGCACACACGAAGCTGGTGTCCACAGTGTGGGCTTGACATGGATCAATAAACTGCACAAATTCCTTGGTTCAGGTGAGTGAGGGAAATGAGGAACAGATGAACATCTGCCAGTAATAGGCTGGTGGGTGCAGCTACTACTGAGTCCCTCACCCTGCAGAGTGGATCTGATGCATCCTGACATATCTCCTTGTAGATGAGGAAGACAAAGACAGTTTGCAAGAGCTGGGAGCAGAACAGAAGTGCTTTGTTGAACACATTCTTTGTACAAAACCACTTCCATGCAGGTAAAAAACCAAACGTTTTCTCAAATGCTTTTAAATCGGGGACTTGCTATGGAAAATATTTATGTTTTGTCATCTTTTGCTGCATCTTTGCAATTAAAGTAATAAAGTAAGCTCAAAAGATTTCAAACAATACAACTGAGCAATTTGTGTATCAGGATTCTTACTGCACAGTTAGGGTAGTATCTTAAATTCTTGTGTTACTATCTGAAAATCACCTGTCAGACCAGCAGAAATTTTCATTTCCATTTACCTGACCTTGGAGCATTCCCAAAAGAGTGAATGTGCACAACTTCAGGAACAAAGAACTTTCCTGACTGGGTAATTTTTGTGTTCTTCCCTTCAGGCAGCCTGCTCCAATTAGAGGATTTTGGATCGTTTCTGATGTCCTGGGGCCCACAATGATTTGCATCACCAACACCTATGAGTGCATTACAAGGCCTCTCTTGTACGTGGTTCTCAGTTGAAGTTCATCACTGCATGAAAAGGACCAAAAAAGGATATTCCTATTTTTCAATTACTCTTTGATTGTTTCACCCCAAATTTCTGCACCTCTTAGGGCACACAGTGAAGTTTTGTTTTCTGAACACTCCCTGACTGAGGGATGTCATGTGTTATTGTAGTAGTTACCTACTGCTGATAAGGTATTTGTAGGGGATATAATTAATCAGATCACTTTTAGTGAGTATTAGGACAAAAAAAAATGTTCTTGTTGAGGTTTACAGTGGCGTGGATATTCTTAATGGGCTACTGAGGTTATGTGCATGAAAGAGGAAAAAAGAAGTAGGATTTTAGTTTGTGCTTCCAGTTTCTTTTTTGGAGGTCGTGGCATAGATACAGAGTGGTGTAAATGTGCATTTACACAATGAAATGAAACACCTTGAGGGGATGACACTATGTTCAGCTTATTTTTTGCAGGACACTGTTTAAGATAGGACAGGTACCATGAGCAGAACCAGTGTTAACATCAGGCTCTCCTACAGCCCTTCTATTTATTTCACTGTTTCCACACAGGTGGGCAGTGACTGGGCAGGGTGCTTTGTGAAGGTCATGCTGCTGTTCCAGTGCCTGCCTGCCTTGTTCTGGAACTTTATTCTTAAGCCAAAGGATATTTATAATTCCTAGTTTGAGCCATGACCAAACAGGAGTGGGGATGTGAGCTTTACCTGCCCTGCTGGGGCTGCATTTACCACAAAACTGAAACGGCTCCTTTTAGAACCCCCTGCAGTAACACAGGAACTGCACAGAGGAGGAGTTCCTCACTTGCACTACCAGTTAAGCTCTGAGCTGGTTTTTTTGAGTGGTCTGACTGTTTTTCTCCCCTGTGCTGCTGTGTGGTAGAAGCACTGTCCACCCTGCCTCCCCTCCCCTGCTGTGCACCAGAGAGGACAAGGACCTGACCGTGTCCCCGCTGCGCATCGTGGCCGAGTCAGAGCATTCCTTTGAGAAGCACATCCAGGGCATCCTGCAGCGCAGCTCTGCCAACCCCCTGCATCTCAAGTAAGTAAAATGTGCTTTCCTGGGGCTCCTGAAGTGGGAACACTTGGGAGCAGTTGGGTGTTGGCCAGCTTCTGATTGAGCAGCACATTGCCTTGGGCACGTGTCCCCGTGCTCCGGTGTCCTGTGGGGGTGGCATCCAGTGCAGTGATGGTGCAGGCTGGGAGGGGAACACCTGGCTCCAGTCTCCTGCTCAAAGCAGGGCTGCCTTCAGCTGATGAGGTTCTCATTGCTTGCCCATTGGGTTTGGAGTATCTTAAGCTACCTTGGGATTTCCTCATGTAAGAAAAATTATTTCTAGCAAAGGGATTTCATTGTAATCTCTCACTTTCATAACAGACCCCCCCCGAGCCTTTACCATAAACACTGAAAGTGGTTTAGCCTTTCAAAGGAACACGTTAGTAAGACTGCAAAAATCTCAATCTTAAGATCTGCAGATAAAGATGCTGCTCCTCCCCCTGAAGAATGCCTTCAGCTCCTCAGCAGAGCCACCCAGGTGTTCAGAGAGGAATATATACTGAAACAGGACCTGGCAAAAGAGGAAATTCAGCAAAGGTAATACAAAACTCTCATAAAAATGTGCTGGTCAATGTCTGTGTGACACAGCAGCACTAAATACTGAGCACTCGCCCTCCTCTGTGGGTCTCATTCTGGTGAATGAGCAAATGTACTAAATGTAAAACTAATAATGAATACCAGAACTTAAAACTGAATTATCAGGAAAAGCAGGGGTGAGTTTAATAGTTGATCTGTGTAGTGACTCATAGGGGAAGAAACAAGTGGTAAACACACACACATGTAAAATACTTTTCTCATGGTGTTGCCTGCCTGCCTGGGCCTGTGGGTGGCAGGAAATCTGACCTCAGCACTAGTCCTGACAAAGGAAAACTGCCTTAAGTCTCTGCTGCTTTAAATCATAATCACTTATTTACACTGTACAGTTAGGACAAAATGGGAGTTTTTCTTCTCACCACTGCCCCTTTTTCAGTGTCTTTAGTTCTTCCCACTCCAAGCATTTTCTGTATGGTGTAAATGCTGATTCACCTGGTTGCAAGTGTTTTGATTTTTGTTTGATATGTGTTTACTTCAGAGTGAAGCTGCTGTGGGGGCAGAAAAAGAAACAACTGGAGGATCTGAATTACTGTCGAGAGGAGAGGTGAGTAGAACCTGTCTCCTTTATCAAGTCAGACCTGAGGAATGACACACCAGTGGTGGTTTGGACAAGGCCCTGTATGAAACAGGTGACAAGTGAAGTCTGTAGGTTTGCTCCCTCCTCCAGCCTGGCTTCTTCAGCTTCCTTGGCCTATTCCCACACCCTGGCTTGTCCTGTGTGTGAATCTCAAGTAAGGAACTGTTCCCTTGCCTTAAGGAAAAGTCTGCGGGAAATGGCCGAGCGCTTGGCTGACAAGTATGAGGAAGCCAAAGAGAAGCAAGAAGACATCATGAACAGGTGAGTGCACACAGGGCTCTATTTCACCTCACACCGCTGCTGTTTAACAAGGTTTGCAAGTGTGGTACAACAGAGTGGCAGGAGCTGCTGCGCTGGTTTGTTACAAGGCTGGGCTTCTGAAATTCCCTGTGCTGGGGCTTGGTGTGATTTGTCTGCAGGCCCAGCCTGAGCCAGCCCCATGCTCAGAAATGCCATCTGAGACCAATAGAAGGGAAAGGTGAAACCCCTGAGACTTGGGAACGTGGCCAAAGCACCAGGCTGCAGGTGTTTGAGCAGAGCTGGGTACCAGGGAAGTTAACTCAGAGACATTTCTTGCTCTCAAAGGATGAAGAAAGTCCTTCGGAGTTTCCACTCTCAGCTTCCTGTTCTGTCTGACACTGAAAAAGATATGAAGAAGGAACTGCAGACAATCCATGACCAGCTGCAGCACCTGAGCAATGCTATCAGACAGGTGAGAGGAGGAATGGCCAGGCTGGGAGGTCACTGACAGCTCCTCCCTCAGTGATGCTGCACTTGTGTTCATTGGCACCGCTGTACTAAAGGGGCTTTGGGCCCCTGTTGGTAATACAGGCAGAACCTTTGCACTCACTGTAAGCCCTCAGAGCGTTTCCCCTTCCTCAGCCTGGCAGGGACATTTCTTCTCTTTGTGGGAAGTGCAAAAGCAGGCAGATTTGAACCCAGAAAGAACCAATTAACTGCAGTACAACACCGCAATCTGTTGTGCTTTCAGTGGCAGGCAGGATCAGCACTGACTGGGGCCTTCTCTTTTCTTCTCATCTCCCAGGTGAAAATGAAGAAGGAATACCAACAGAAACAGATGGAGAAGGGCCGAAGCCCCCGCAAACCCAGCATCAGCCTCAGTGCCTACCAGAGCAAGTGCATCCAGGCTGTCCTGAGAGAGGAGTAAGTGCAAGCTGGGCTCCTGAAGAACCTGAGCCCTCCCGTTCAGTGCAGGTGTCTCAGGTGTCATTTGGGCCGTGCTGCAGGCAGGCTGGGGCTGGGGGAGAGGGGCTGAAGCACAGGCTGTGCAGCTCCTGAGAGCAGCACTCTATACTGTGTGTATGGAAGTGCTTTTTCCCCAGGATCCCAGGGCAGTCTGTAATCCAGGCTGGGATGACAGGCACTGCTCCCATTCTCTGCTTCTACCATCTGAAGTGTTTCCCTTCCTGCTTAGTTCTGTGCAGGTGCCACCTGCAGCCTTTTGACTTGGGGTATTTTTTCTTGAAGGGGAGAACACATCCGGGAGATGGTGAAACAGATCAACGACATCAGGAGCCACGTGAACTTCTGACGTGTCCCTGGAGAGGACCCTGCACCCCGAGGCTGGATGGGCTTTACCTGCCTCTGCTCTTCCCCCTTGTATATTTACCATTTGTATGTTGAACAATACACCTTTTACTTATTATTTTGTAAAGAATTGTGAAATAAAATACTTTTGATATGATTCCTCACATGCTGTGTTTTTTGTTTTTCTCATGGGAAGGGGATGTGCTGCAGGTGTTTTATGTTCAGGGTGTTAGAGGGCAATACTTGCTGCTCCCTGGGGTTATCCTGGGATAGGCTCCCACCCTTGATCCATCAGGGGTTCCCTGCGGGGAGTCTGGCAGGAGGCAGAGGAGAAAGACCAGAGCCGTGCACACACACACTTCAGCAGCTTTTTTTAATTTGGAACACTTTCTCCATAAAGGACACACCTTCAGTACAGTTAACAAATGGTTACACTGGAATCCTGGAGACAGCAGAATTCTACACCCACGATTGCACAGGACACCAATGGCTTGGCTCACTGGAATGCAGTATTGACTTCCAAACACTGTTTGCCTCTTGCAAAAGATGGCTCTGGAGTCCTTCTTGCCATTACAAGGCCGATCCAGTCTCTGCTGTAGACAGACTCTAGTGGACAGTGAGGAATTGTTGTCCCTCCCCCCTGCCCCTGGAAAAGGCGCCACGGTGAAGCTCAGGGGGAACAGGAGTGACTGCACTGCTAGGACAGGGGGGCACTGCTGGGAGGGACCGGGTACCAGACATGCTGCAAGAACACTTTGTACAGGTTAAGACTATACAGGTACAGGAATGCAGACAGAACTCCATCTGGGCCCTGTTACCAACAGCTCAGCCCGTGTCACAGCTGGCAGGTGACACTGCCTGAGACAGGAGAAGCCACCCTGGCCCCAGCCAGGCTCCACAACACCCAGAACTGGAAGGAAAACCATTTGTTTTCTCATGTTCACGAGCAGTAACACCACAATCCATCATCCAGTGAGTACACCAAGAGCTTTTCCTACATTTACAATCTTTTAAATTTGCTCTGCAAATTTGGCACACACAGTCTTGTTTTGCTTTTAAAGGCCCCTTTGAGCTCAGCAGAAGCTCGGCTGCTGCTGCTGAAGCTTTGCTGTCCTTCCCCAGGAGGGACAGCAGTTTGCAGGGAGCACATCTCCCACCAGTGAACAGCCAGGGTTCCAATTTCAAACTGAGTTGTTTAAAAGTCTGACATTACAGCAGTTGGTGAAAAAAGGTGACTCGTGTTCCAACACTAAAATGGTCACAGCTGGTACTGAGACAGGAGCACAAGTGTCCAGGTGAGTGATGGAACAGGGTGGTGAAGAGGAAAACAACCATGCAAGAACTGCCTGCCCGTCCTCTGCACACCAAAGGAAGTTCCTCCAGGGACTTGTGCAGTGCCTGGTTCACAAACAAGGCAAAGCACACAGTGCACACCCCCCGGCCTGCAGATCTGTGCTTGGGAACAGCTCCACTGGCCCTGGGGCTACCAAGGAGCACAAAGCACTTGCCCCACTCGCCTCCTTCCTTCGAGGCTGCAGCCATGACCTCACCCTGACACCACCACACCTGGGGAAAGCTGTGCCCGTGAGCCATAAAAACACATCAAAGAAAAGCCACCCAGCCCTGGAGCACCTGAAAACACTGAGCCAGCACAGCCAGGGGTGTTCAGAGCAGAGAGGGCTGCTGAGAACAGGCCAGACACAGGGACCAGTAAGAGATGCTGGAAGCCAGGAACAGCCCCTTCCCCTTCCCCTGCTTTCTCACGCTGGGACCACCCAGAAACACAACCAAAAATATTTTACTGTGAAAGACTTCGAGTCTCAGTTCCTCAAGCACTCAGCTTGCTGAAGAGGGTACAGGATGTGGGGTAGTTTTGCCATGCAAGAGGCTTCCTTGCACCTCCTGCACAGGTGGAGCAGTCACCAGTTACAGTAACTAAGCCCATAACCAGTTACATGTTATTTCTTGGCAAGGAAGGGTGGGAACGGAGAAAAAAGCTTTCCTTTCTGTGTTGCAGCTCCTACTAAAGGACTTTGTCTCCAAAGTCTACCCAGCCACTGGAAAACTGAATGAAAACATCTGGTCCTGGATTTATGCATCAGGACCTGGCTGCTGGCACCCACAGTTCAGCAAATAGTGAGAAGGGGTAAAAAATCCCTACCCTGGTAATAGCCAAATAAGACTCAAGCCACCCTTCAACATCACCTTTATGTGAAAGTTAAGTGTCATCTGCAGACATGACAGCTCTGCCATCTGTTAGTCATTACTAAGGTGGGAAAAATTGCTTCTGGGTGTCAGGATTATGAAGGGAATTAATTGCTTGGGTGAATAAAATGCTTTAATTCTTGTAATGAGTGGCAAGGCATTGAGCTTGTATGATGTTTTTTTGGCTGTTTTTAAGGCATTCCTCTTCAAAACCACTGGTTCTGACTTTATGTCAGTAGCAGGATATACACTACTAAAAATAGGATCTAAGCACTTAAAATATATAATGTGCATTGCAGTTTGGAGCATTTTCTGTCACTTTCGAAGGTGATGAAGAAAAGCAGATCTCTGGCCAAGTATGTGAAGAAAAAAACAGCAAGGAATGGAGGAAAAGCCTAAGAGGTTTTTGGACAGCGGGATCTGCTCCTTCAGCCTCCTTTTAACTGAGCTGTAAAGTTCAAGAATTGGGTTTGTACCACCAGGATCATCAACACCTGCAAGAGTTCAGGAATCCTTCCAGCAGTGCAGGAGGAACTCCAGCAGTGCAGGAGGAGGAGGAGGAGGAGGAGGAGGAGGAGGAGGAGGAATGCTCATGTTACCTCTGGACATTTACAGAACAAGAAACCCAAACCTGCCAACTGAGCGATCACAAGAATTTCCTGCCTCTGCAGCCACATTCCTCAGTGTAATTTAACTGTCTGGGAGCAGCACCAGGGGACAGCAAAGGAGCCACCAGGACACCAAAGAGCTGCACTGGCCCCTCCAAGCTGCAGCAGCACAAAAAAATCCTGCAGCTCCTGCACGAGGCTGACCCAGCAGAGGGGTCAGGAACAGCTTCGTTCGTTCAGCACCTGCCCTCCACACCTTCCCCAGAGAGCTCCTGCCTTCACCCCTTGTGCCACCCCCAGAGCAGAGCACACCTGCACCACCTCAGGCCAAAGCTCAGACATGCACATGACTTTTACCAGCTTTTTTCTGTTTGGGTTTTTTGTTTGTTTGCTTGGTTTTTGGTTTGTTGTTTGTTTGTTTTTTTTTTTTCCACAGAGAAGGGATTCCAGGCACTGCTCAGCTTTAGGAGATGAGAAACAACCGGTTGTAGCTCCATATTCTAAGTTACATTTTTGAAAAGAGATTACAAAACAGTGCATTTCTTGTGCTTTTCTTTCAGTATCTGAATTCAACAGAAAAATGGCAAGGAGTTAAATTCTCAGTACAGTATTCTTTTTCTTTTGGATTAGCATTTATCTGTTCAGGAGATACACAACTCACTCATATCCACATTTCAGCAGCATTCAGATTCTTCACAGAGCCAATGGTTTTAAAAAAAAGTACTGAGTTATGAAATAAGATCAATATCCAGTGTCCTGCTAATAAAGTCATATTTTAATATAAAATATTCATACAGCATACTCTACACCTCATTCTCTCTGCTAGCTGAATACTGTTACTGACTATTCAAACAGAAAAACTTCAACCACTTTGCTCTTCAACGTTTTGGAGGGACAATACAGTTTCCAGCAGCTACTTTGATCACAGTAGTGGGGGAAAGGACAGAGGGAAAGACAGGGGTATATGTTCCAAAACTCTATATTAGGTTACAAAGTCGGCTGAAAGAGGGAAGTTTTTCAGAATGTAAGGACTGATCCCACTCAGTGGAACACGAAACACTGCACTCATTAGTGTTTCCATTAGAAATTCTCCTTCCTACACTACAAGTCACCCTTGTGCTCTCCTCCTGCCCAGTACGAAACCTTTTTCCCCTCTAGAAACAAAACTTAAGTCATTGCTCCCCTCTGTTGTCCTCTGCTCTCTCGGTTAGAGTTAAATAATAATTAATGTTGCTATAAAGATGAGTTAAAAACCCAGAGCAGCCTCGGAGCCCAGCAGGGTGTCATGTTTCAGGGAGCTGATTAATGTCCGTCAGTTTTGTGTCGTTCAGGATTGCACGGATCCTCTCCAGGGAATCTGCCTGCCGGATCCTCTCCAGCTGCACCTGCAGGGAACCAAACAGGCACCACCATCAGCAACGGGCAACAGCCCCGAGCCAGGCTCTGACCTGGCCCAAAGGGAGCCCCGAGGGACCCAAATCACCAGGGGCTGAAGAAATGCAAGGGGTGAAGGAGCACAAGCTAAATTTGTGCCCAAGAATGGGAGGAAGGCAGACATGATGCAGTTGTGATTTTAACCCCATTTCCGGGGGGCTCCAGCCATCACCAGCACTCTGTTTTGTCTCGTGTCCAGTCACTGACACTGTGCTGGCAAACTGGAGATGTGCAAAGTAAATTCCCCAGAAGAATGTAAAGGAGCAGCCCTACACGTGCCTTGGAGCTTCTCAAGATCACAGCCAAAAGCTCTTGGAGCAAACATCCCATTCCCAGGCTCACTCCTTTGCTTTGCTGGTGTCCAGTTTAAGCTATTTCTTATCTGCTGAAAAAGGGGTCAGCAGAACTGTAGTGAAATCAATGCAAAGAGAGCACAACTGATTTCTTTCTCACGCTCAAGCTTTCACATTCTTTGCAATAGGATCTGGGCTTTCAGTCATAAATCCCCAAGCAGCATTTAATTGCTTTTTAGCCCTTCCTCTGAATTGCTGATAACTAATCAGGCCAGTGGATCCCTCACACAAGGGAGACCTGCCCAGGCTCTCACTGACAAGGCCAGGGAAGGGAATAACCCTGCCAAGAAACCACAATCCTCCTCTGATGGTCACCTCACACTGTGTACAGTGCACATGGCACAACCACTGCCTAAACTGGAGCACAAACTGACATGCAAAAACTGCTCAGGGCAGAAGGAAAACACAAAACACAGAGGAACAGTTCTTCCTAAGCTCACACTGAAGGTCACTAAACTACCTGCAAGTTGTGGAAGAGTCCACCAGACATCTTCAAAGTGGTGGCTGTTTGATCTAAGAACTGCAGAAACCAGTGCCTGCAGGACTTTAAACACAAAAAGTGAGGATGGGGAAAAACAAGAAGCAACTTCCCTAGGCAGGACAACTCAATGGTCTCCTTTGTCCTACCAACTCCTCCAGACACAGAACCAGAGAGGACAGACCTCTATTGTCCATCCAGCTAAACTGTGTCTAGTAAACAAATCTCCCACAGTCTGGTGTTAATTTTCCAATTAAACATGAATGCCTGACTCAGAAAATATGTAGTTTGAATTTTGCTGGATGTCACTGAGGGCCTGGCCAAGGACTCCAAGGAGATGGGGCTGAAATTCAGCACCTCCTCTGTGAGCAAAGGGGGTGCAAACTCTGGAAACACAGACCCTGCAGGTGAGCCCAGTCCAGCCTGGCTTCCCCAGGACACTGACAGTCCCTGTGCACACACAGACTGCAGCAGAGAACATCCTGGCAAACCAGGATCAGCCTCGGGGACATCTCTGACAAAACTCCTCCCCTCAGCCACCTCTTGGCATCTCACATCAACCAGGTTCCACTTGGTGGAGGAAATACAAGGATAACAGAGACAATAGCAAGGACAAGACTTTTAGAATGTATAAACAGAAAACAGTCACTGTAACACAAAGAACCATTTCATATCTTCAGATTAAGCAGTACCAGTTCCTTACTTTGTCCTCAAATATTTGTATGTGAATTTTTGCTATGAAAGTATCACATTAGAAGCATCAGGAGATGGAGAAGGGAAAACAAAGGTCTGGAAGAGCCATCATCTTTGGTTCTGTACAGTTTCTTTTAGTACAATAACTGAAAATCGGCTGGAATCAAATAGTCAGAATAGAATCCCAACAGCTTTAATAATGATGTCATAGTAGGAATACCTGATCAGTTTATTGCACTAATAAATTCTAAAATAGATCATAAATACCAACATAAGAAAATTTACAACTGCTATTTCTTATTTTACACAGCTCTGGAGAAACAATGAAACTGAAGTAGCCCTTGCACATGGATGGGTCTCTCTTACCTGAAGTGTCTGAGAAAGCTTTACAAAGTCTCTCTGCACTTGCTCACTGACATCTAATTCAGTCTGCAACCGCTGGGCTTTGTTCTTCTCTTCAAACACCAGCTGCTCAAGGTTGGCCTGAGGAGGAAAAGGTTCTTTATGCTTGAACTGAATAAAAATCAGCAGCTTCTATAAACTGATTAAAGCAAGATATCAGAGGAAAGCAGCACAGTGTTCACAGGGCCTTTGCAACAAACTGAACCAGTCTTTCCACACCTCAGTTTTCCAAAGTGCCAAATCAGGGGCTAATACCCATTAGCAGGTGCCAATAGACTGGTCAAAGCATGAAAAACCCAAAGTCCTTTAACAGCACCATGAGCAGGGATCTCACAATACAAAGGCAGAGTTCTGAGTTTTAGTGAAGTGAGCTCATGGGGAGGGCAGTAATTTGCTGCTGGCAGTACAACTGCCTTGCTGTCCTGAGCTTCAGTCACACAAGTGCTGGGGGAAAGGGCATAGAAAACCAAAACCACAACAAGAGAGGGCAGAGAGTGAGTGATCAAATCACCATTGATTCAGCTGAGTGCTGCAGTAAAGCCCCTTCCTACAGCAACCAAAATAACCATTTATTCAAAAGGCTCAAAGCATTGAACCCAGGGTTTGGTTATCAGGACACTGCACAGGAATGTTCCTGAGCCTTCACTTGGCAGGGCAACCCAAAGGATGTTCAGGTCAGCAGCAATTCAGCCCCACCACTTGACAAATCCCAGTGAAAACAGGGCTGAGGATTTAAACCACATCCACAGGATATTATTGCCCTGCCACTTCCTTACCAACATTCAAAAGCTTCTGTTTTATTCACTCTTAGGTAGTGCCCCGTTGTCTGCCACAGCTGCTCATCACAAAAGATGCAGATACATTTCACATCCACACATCACAGCTACCTTTGCTGCAGTCTCCTTCTTCAGCTGTTCTTCTAGAGTGTTCTTTGCCTCCTGCAGACTCTCCAGCTGCTGCAGGTTTTCCTGTGAAGAACTTTCCAACTGTATAATAATAAAAATAATAAAAATTAACTAAACTTCCCAACATTTCCATCTCCCACAGTCCCTCCATAAGGAAGTCTAAGTATCTTTCTGAGACTCAGAAATATGCTTAAATAATCTCTTCTAGGGGCAGAGAAAACCCCTGAATAACATCACTTTCTCTCCATTTATTTACTTTTGGAGCTGGAGAGAAATGCCCAAACCTGACATTTAGGTCAGTGTTAGGTAGTCTAGTATTAGTTAGGAATTGGTTAATTCAATATTTTGCTTACAGATTACAAAAAACAGATCAAACACCTTTTAAGGAACAGAACTATGAATGTGTCCTACTCCTACACTGGCATCAAAATGGGAAAGAGAAAAAAATCCTTTATTAAAAAACCCCATACCACCAAACCCAAAAATCCCACAGTGAAAGGACTTCTTACCTGTTCCTTTTCCACTTTTATTCTTTCCAGTTCAGCTTTTAAACTGGAAATGGAAGCTGAAAAACAAGAATATTACAACTTAAATGCAAGAAACACAAGAAATTGTTCATACCCTGTTTACTTCTGTTAATATTTAAAGGAGAATTAAGCTCGTGTTACATCAAAGGGACTTCAAAAGCAATCAAATAATTGTACTTTTGTTTTCAGCTGCATAGTTTTGGTGTCTCTGCTTTCAAAAGTGGACAGTATTTAGAATTCAGGTAAGTCTACCACAAAATCAAGTCTTTGTGCAACTTATTAATTTCTTCTATTCCTATTCTGAGACTGTTTCACCCCTGCTCACCTATTTCCTCTTTGCAATTCTCTATTTCCAGCTGTAGAGTTTCCTCTATATTTTCTTTCAGATATTGTTCAGCTTGGATCTGTTCTTTCAGGAAGAGGATCTCAGCCTTCAGCTTCTCCTCGAGGTGATCTGCTGCTGTCCTCACACAGATGATGTCCTCCCGGTACTTGAGGATCAGCTCCCGGAGCTCCTGCATCAAGGATCAGCAGAAATGTGCATTTTGCATTTTGCTGTCCCACACCCCAGCTCTGTCCTGACATCCCAGACCCTGCTTCCAGCAAGGAACTCCACTCACAGTCTGCTTGGCCACAGGAAATGAAAACAAGGCATGATTCACATCCCCATGGGTTTAGGATGCTCCTCCTGCCCTTCAGCCCCACCAAATCTTTTAGGATTAACTGAGGGAGTGGCCATGGAAGGGATGATAAGGCTTATCATTACTCAAGGCTTTGGATTATTGCTGGCCTTAACTGGGCAGAAGTGACTGACTTCACTTGAATTACTGAATCAATACAGTGGGGCCCTGCTGACTGAACACCTGTGTGCTCAGCTGCAAAAATGCAGCTTGGACTGGGCCAAACCCACCCTGCACTGAGCACAGAGCAGCTGGCAGCCCACAGGTAACTGGTTTTACAATCCATCCATGCCCTGAAGCAGCCATGGCACAGGGGCATCACAACTCTGGTTTTGCCCATCACAGACTCACAGGGTTAAAATCCCAATTACTGTTCTTTGTGTTATCTGAAACAGCTTTTTGATAAAGAATAATATTCCACTGAGATCAAGTCACAAGCACTGTTGGTGTTAATGATTTAAATATGTTTTACCTCTGCTGCTTCTGGTAGAATGAAATCTTCAGCCTGCTGTAAGGACACATGCAAGCTGTGTTTTCCTTGAAGGCTTTCATTATCTTTCTGCAGTCTCACCAACTCTTCTGAAACCTGCTCCCTTGACTGTGTCAGGACAGCCTACAATGCAAAGAAAAGCATAAATTCACACTCAGGGTCATGCTCAGATCTCTTCTGCCCCATTTACTACCACTACTTTCAAAAGTCTGGTGAATTGATATTCTTTGTAAAGAAAGGGAACAAAATGTTGCTGTGGATCAACACAACCAGTTCCCTCTTGCCTGGCCTATGCACCAGAAATAAAGGTAAGGTCAAGTTTAAGTGTCCAGGCAGAGAGGAGGAGTGATAAACACAGCTTTGCTCAGCCTCTCACTTTCCCCCTGTGTTTATCCATTAGCTGCTGTGCTCATGGAGGGGAAGGAGAGTGGGGAATCACAGGGGCTTTCAGGAGCTGGCTGGGCTGTTTATTAACACCACCTCAGCACTCAGCTGTAAGAGCAGGTTATCCAAAAACCTGAAACATTCACCCTGAAACTTTCCATGGTGGGTGTCTGCCTCCCACTGTCCTCCCAGGAGAGCATCAGAACAGCTGATCCCATGGCAAGAAAAAGGATGAAGAGGACATGGTTTTGCTTGCATTACAAAAGAAATAAAATCCAGTGCAGTTTTCCAAGAGGAATGGAAATGGGGAACCAGGGACTTGAGCAATGGCAGGAGCTGTGTTACAGGGGGGGCAAGAGGAGAAGCAGACTCAGATCAACACATTTTCTGAATCTCCTGCACATCCACCAGATGTGTTCTCATGCAGAGCATCTCTGCCAGCAATGTCCTGATGTGCTACACACAATCCCAGGCCCCAAAAATGCAATACTGGGGTTCATGAGGATGAATCTTGGTTCTCCACAAATGCTGTGCCAGGGAGGAAAAAAGAAGAAACTTGATTCTGCTATAGAAAGGAACTAATTGCCCAAAGGAAGTCAAACATAGTTCTAGAACATGAGGTCCTCTTCCTATTCTCTGGCTTAATTCCAACAAGATGCTCAAAAACAGTTTTAAAAAATTAAGTTCCCATACATATCTCTCCCTGGGTTTTAGGGCTGCTATTTAAAATACAGTCTAACCTGCAGCAATACTGATCATTCATCTTTAAAACTCGAGAAAATATTCACTAATGATGGCACTTGTGATGAATCCTAAAAAAGAGTCTTGAGAAAATGTACTGTGTTCAGATTTGAGGTGAAGTTTAGATACCAAAGAAACATGGCATTAGATGATGAATAAGGAGAAAAGAAGCTGTGATCTCCATGCTCCTGGATGTGCATGAACACACACAGCAGCACAGAATGAAACAAACAGCTCCAGCTCCTGCCATCAGAGCTCACTGGACCAGGCCCTTTGCAAGTGAAGATGCTCAGCCCCCTCCAGCCAGCCCTGGCTGGGCAGACAAAGCCTTTTAGAGACACTGAGCTCCCAGGGTCACACAAACAGGGCTGGCCATGGATCTCTGCAGTTAACCTGGCTTACCATTTGCTCCTGGACACTTCTCTTGGCTTGCAGAAAGGCCTGCTGCAGCTCACTGAGGAAATTCTCTGACTTCTGACACTTGGCCATGAGCAAGGAGATCTTAAAGGAAGAAAACACAGACACACTTGTAAGAAATAAAGCATGGAACAGATTCTGAACAAGAAATAAGTTCTCTTGCCTGTTCTCTTTAGTAATAGGTACTTGGAAATTTCAAACTAAACCACTGAAGTTTATGTTAATTCTTCACTCAGTAAAGCAGGAAAGCAGCTCCAGGCAGTAAGGACAGATCCTGTGTTTCTACATCAACAATATTTTTATATTCTATTTACCAAACTCTGAATCAACAGTCGATTCTAATAAAATTTACATGTAAGCCACTTCAGAGACACTGCAGGGAAACTGAAGAGCTTCTATCTAAGTTTTCAGCATTTTTTGAATTTTCATACCCTTCTCTGAAACCACTCACCTTCAAAAACTTTACAAATCATTCCACAACAACACATGTAAGATTAATCATTACTTAATTAACAGCACCCTGGTACAGCCAGAAGAACATATAAACATACTCCTGTTGTCTAAGCTGGACTTTATCTAATGACTGTTTTTTTAGTAAGAAAAAATACTGGATGGGATGGAAGAGAGAAAATCCCAGCCCAAGTGAAGTAAATTCAGTCTTTTACACAGCTTGTACCTACTTTTGTAAGCTTTAATAGGCCAAAGATGATTACTTTTTTCCTTCTTTTTATTTTTAACTCTGACTACCATCTATTATATTTGGATTCACTGTTCCAGAAGAGTTAGGTACACATCTCAGACTCAAGAAACTTTCCAGTGGGCTGTTATTCTACAGGAGTTCAGGACCTGTTTTAACCCTGCTAATGCCTGCTCAGCTCCTCATTACTGCATTCTTCACCACAATTCCATTAACTGGGTGTCAAGTACTGGTAATAGCAGGTGGTGGAACAGAACCACCCTTCTAGCACCAAGGCTGAGCCCAGAGCACAAGGCTCCCTCTGCATGTTTGGGTCATTTCAGACACAGGTCACTCCAAAACTCAAACATTACTCAAATTCCTACTGCCACTCTGTAATGGATTTCATGATTAGAGATTATATTTTAAGGCCAAAATTGGATAACACAACATTAGAGACACAACAGATATATCTAGAAACTGTGGCAGACTCAGCTGGAGCATAACTAACTCTACAAATTCTCATTTGTGTTGCTTCTACCAGTAGCTCATCCAGATCTAACAAAACACAAGTTCTTGTTACATATTTTTGAATAATATTTTATCACTCCTGGATCTCGATTACCAAATCCTTGTACCTGATTAGAGGAGTCTTCAGCACTTTGTTTCATGTAATCCTCCAATTCCTGTTTATCTTTCATTGTCTTTTCCAGCTGGTCATTTGCTTGTCTCAGCATCACCTGCAGCTTTTTCACCTGTGTTGTCACAACAAAATTAATTCATTTTCCATTCTCTTGGAAACCCCTGAACCCCTTCACTCCTCAAACCACAACATAAAATCCCTCAAAATCCTATGCAACCCAGAAGTTCCTTTGCTGTTTAAATACCCTCCAGCAGAGATTATCCCTCCAAGGAAACATGGGACATCAAACTGCTCTGGAGCATGGCCATGTAATGACTTCAATCACTTATTTCAAAGCAGAATGTGACTCATGCCTTCCACACCCATCTGAAAATTGTTCTTTGGTATATGGCAGGAAACAAATATCCTCCAAGACTTGAAAGTCATTTTATGCTGCTAGGATGAGGTCCTTTTCTGTTAACAGTTCTTACACTATCAAAGATAATAGAATTTAATGCATGACAAGCATTTTAAAATATAAATTATTAAAGATACTGACTTCAGCATGGGCATAATACTTTAATGCATGGTCTTACAGCATCAAATAAAGGGGTTCTTCAAGGTGAATCCCTAAGAAACAAGCACATGTTGGTGCTCACGACCACACATGAATAACAAATCAAGTTATGTCAATAACACGTCCAGTTATGCAGTATGTTGATATTGCTCAATTAAAACCAGTGAATAAAACAGCAGATGGTTGTTTGCTGCACCCTCAGTTGTTCAAAAAGCTGCAAAAGCCTGGCTAAAGCAATGAGAGAAATCCCACCTGGTCTCTGGTCTCAGCCTCCTGGATCTGGATACCTTGCAACTGCTTCTCATAATTGGAGCACATGTCACAGCGCCTGCCCAGCTTGTTCCCTGCATTCTGCACCTGCACAACACAGAGTCAGCACCTGCATGAGCCCAGGGAAGTCTCCAGGGAATGCAGGAATGCTACACACACCCAAGTGTGCTGTGTGGCCACAAAACATTGCAGACAAAAGACAGGGGCAGAATCGTGTAATGGCAGGGTGGAGCTGTTGTAAAAGTGAAGAACTCAAATCAGCTGTGGGATATCAGCTTTTCCTGCCACGGCTCCCACCATCAGCACAAAAAGCCATGACACAAAGAGTTCATCAAGTCACTATTGTGTCCTTTTGACAAGCAGGAACCAAACAGGAGAGAAGAAATAACAGTGGTGGGGTGGGCAGCAGGGAAACCAAGAGTAAACCTGCTGTCATTCTGGAATTGCAATGGTTTTGGCCAAGGGGACAAATGGAAGTTTTCTCAAAGTTCCAGCTGCAGGTCAAGTTGGAGCTGAATCTGTATTTGTATTTGCTGCTCCACGTCCAACCCACAGCAAAAGGCATTCACACCCCAGTGTGTGCTCCTGCCTCCAGAACATGTAGGAAGCTGCATTTCTGTTCTGGATTCTGAGACTGGGCTGAAGAAAAGTGTCATCAAAATGTCAACAGGGCAAAGAACCCCTCAAGAGTAGGGATTTAAATCAGCTCTGAGCTTAGGACGCTGTAATTTCTCCAGATACAGCAAATCAGTAGGAAAACAACAACAGCAACAAAGCAACTTTACAACAGGTTTGGAGAGACCTCCTAAGCAATGATCTGCACTAAGTTATATTTCAACAAATTGAGAAAAGATAAATCAGTAGTTCTGCATTTAACTTGTCCTTCATCTGGTCTTTTCTCTTTCACTACATTCTTATGTTTTTTTTCTACTCCTATCTTGCCTCCCTTTTTAACCAGTATGGATTATTATCTTCCCCCTAAAGTGTTGCTCCTTGGCCTCTCTTCCTCTGAAAGAGAAACCACAGGAAACCCCAAATACTCCCCTTTTCAGCAAGAAACGAAACACAAGCTTTGAACTGGCATCATATAAAGCTGCTGAAAAACCGACAGGCAGAACACTCAGAAGTAACAATTTCTTTGGTCATCCACAGTGCAATGGCCCAGGGCTTGGTCTAATCAGCTGCCTGTGGCTCTCAGAAATGGGCTTCTGATGATGCAAGTCCCCAACAATTTCCTGGAGCCTCTCTGTGGTGCTTTGTGTGTTGGGCACAGTTCTCATTTCCAAAGTGCCCCCGAGCACAGCCCTCAGCAAAGGCCCTGGCACACAGAGCAGCACTCCCAGCTCTGCAGCTTCTGCTCCTCTCTGCCCTCTCCTACTCATCTCCCCAGCTCCACTGTAATGCCCTTTCCTCAACTTCCCATTTTCTCCTACTCTTCAAGTTCTCCCAGCTTTTCCCCCCTCTCAGACAATACTGAGTTCAACAGCCCCTCTGCCACACCCTCCTCAAAATCCCAAACATCTCGTGTTCAGTAAAGCTGCCTGTCCCACGAGCAGGGCCAGCACCTTACACTGCATGTGCTCTACCTCCAGGAGCATTCCACGAGGGGACAGTGAACGGCTGCTGCCCTGGATGTGACCTCCTCGTTTCACTCTGGCTCTGGGCAGAGCAAAGCAGGCAGAGCTTTGCCCATGGCAGGGGCACAGGACTCACTCACCTCCTTCTGCAGCAGGTTCCACTCGGTCTCGCTGACCAGGCGGTACCCACTGGGGGACACATAAGCACTTTCCACGCCCTGGGTGACACTGGAGAGCAGGGAAGCAGTCTCTTCTTGCTCTGGTGTCATTGCTTTGATTGCTTTTTCCTGATCTTTGGTCAACATGAACCCGCTCGGCATTTGCAGGGATCCAAGGGAAGCCGTATCAAAGTTCTCAGACACTGAATCTGCTCCCACCAGTGGTCCAAAATCCGACTCATCCAGGTTCCCAGCAGATTTTGCTTTGTTGTTGTATCCTAAAGCTTTGGACTGTAAGGATCCAGACGTGCCCAGACTGTCTGTTGACTGTGCTCTCCGAAGTCCATCTTTAAACATATCAGAGTCTGGTTTATTGAAGGATTCGCCAGAGGAAAGAAGCAAGTCTGCATCCAGGGAATGGACTGAGCCATGGGTGCTGTTCACGTGCACCTGGAATTGAAAATCAAGGAATAAAACAATTATTTACTCCATTTCAATTATCAGACATGGCAAAGGCAAGTTTAAATTTCTTTGGCAAGAACATCTGTTATTTAAGTTTAAGGTTACAGAGAAAGGGACAGAGAACAGAATCGAACCAGTGAGAATTCAGAAACAAAATAAGTAAAGAAAGTCTTCTGTTAACTCAGTGCTTCTGTAAGACTTTCCATCTTCCAATGTTTGAGGCAAGGTGCCTCCCCTGAAGAGATGTCCTTGCAACATCCCCTCTACAATCATAGCCTACACAACAGAAGGCAAATACTTCCAAAAGGAAATTCAGAAGTCTTTCATAAACCAAAACACTTTGCATTAACAAAAAATAAACAGAGAAAAATATACTTAAAATCTACTCTGTACTGACAGGTGTATGTTGTTCCTCTATTTTTCTTTTCTGCTTTGAGCGTCTGACAAAATACCAGAATATTTTCCCCATGAGATTATTTGTACACAAAATAAAAAGAAAAGGGGAAAAGGCTGGGCTTAGACACAAAGGTATCCTGGGGAATGCCAGCACCAAAAGCCACACAAATTGTCCTGTGATGTGTATCACACATATGGAGCCTCTCGATCTATTTTTGTTTTTTGTAGCACTGAAAGGAGAGCAGTAATGCTTTATTTAAAAAGCACATGACTGCTTTCAAAATACCTTCCAAAATATTATACACTTCTGCTTTGCCATTGGACACATAAGGAAGTAAAACTGGAACCAGCCTCTTGAGAAAAATTATCATTTCTGAAATAGGTTCAGAGACCAGCAGGCTGCTGGCACTTCATATAAGTGCTTGTAACCTATAATAGATATATATATTATGTACTACTGTTTCATGACTGCTGTAAATGCCTTGTTTTAATCATTTTAAGGTGTAATATTTATATATGGATGTATATATACAAGTTCATAATAAAAAAAGTCAAGAGAATACAGACTTACATAAATCTGCATTTTCAGGCTACAGCTGTTTTGTGATAACCAAAACAACATTAACAAATCATCTGTTTGTACTGCAAACTGCCCAAGAGAGAAGATCTTGGAAGTTATAAAAAAATATAACAAGCTGTAAGAACTGATGAATAATATGACTGATTACAACATATAAAACACATTCTGAACAGCTAAAAAGGTCATAAATAACAAAATTGAACACATACAAATCCCTCTGAAAACTATGCTCCTTCCCAAAATATAAATTTTTCATTATGTATAAATCTTGGAACAAAATAAATGTTGTGAATTATGGACTAAAGAATGTGTTATGAACTGAGATTAAAGAAAACATCAGAAGATAAATTTTTGTTCCTCATCAACGTGCCTCATTTTCATATCTGGACATGGAAGATACAAACAGCATTTGAAACAGAAAGTGACTGTAGGCTAAAGGGTAGAACTAGATCTCAGCTACATTCAGATCTCATGATTCTGTATATCCTTCTGCATTCTGAACTGCTATAAATCCTTGATAAAAGTAAAGCAATTACTTCAGCATAGATATATTAAAGCATATGCATATATTAAAGTATGTGCATCTTTTTCCCTTCAAAAATGATAAAAAACTAGGCAAAACACGGGCTCACTCTGAAAATTCTCAAGTCTCTTGAAGGTTAAGTAAGCTCCTATAGCACAAAAACTTGGTGGGTTTTTATTAATTTTTCCTTCATTTGACTCACAAAACCAAAATGGACCCCAAGAAATGATAAGTAGAGAATTCATTAATTTGGTTAGCAAAGTAGCTACAACACTCTTGCTGAATGTTCAGATATAATTGGCTTAATCCTGAACATTTAGGAGTGTCAGAACGTGCTTAGAAATCCCAGGAGAATCTACCAGCAGTTAACCTGCAGAATGCAAAATGGAAATTACCATTTTTAATGGCACCTCTCAGGATGGTGCAGTATTGTCTTCCAATCTTAATTAGGATTTATAGATTCAACTGCAACTCCAAGGATATTTTATTGCCTAATAAGATTAGAAGCTACAGAGAATAGAGGGCTGTAACTTTGCATTTGTATTTGCACTGAAGACCCTGAGGAATGCCCAAGTGCAAGTGAAAGATTCAATTGTTTCACCTCTTCATTAGAGAGCTGGGTAAGGGTTTCTTCAGGGGCCAGAGAACACGAAGCCTTTGTTTCATCATCTGAATCTTTTTGCTTCTCTTCCTTTCTCTTGCTAAGCCTTTGCTGATCATCTTCTTCCTAAAAATCAGTGGTCAACAGAGCATACACAGAAAATGGGATTCAATTTTGCCATAGCAGTCATACTTCAGCTTTTTATCATGAAACCTGAAGAATTATCAGTTTTCATGATAAACTAAGCTGCCAAGAAGACACTGAAAAGGATTATTTTGGTTAAAACCCAGTGGTTAGCATATAAATATCCTTTCAGTTAATAGATATAGTGTTCATTTCACAAGGCACCCAAACTGACATAAGTGAGAACTTACTTTGCAAGTTTAGTGGTCAATTCATGTTCTAGAATGATTTTATTAAAAAGAATATTACCAGTTTAAACTTGTAATTATAAAGATTAGTAACAAAACCAGCTGGTACATGGGCTATTGTATAAAATATAAATATATAACATATCTATACCCCTAAAGGACCCATTAACAGCCATTACATAAGCAGCATTACACAAGCATATGTTTAAATGAACATTTTAAAAAGTGAAACAGGAAGTGCCTTGATCACTCAATGATGGAATATAAGGAAAAAAGAAAAAAACCATAACAGATCACTAAGTCATAAGTATGTAGATGCATAAGATGATTTGAAATGAGTCTTAATTTATTCCTAGGATATGTACTGGAAGACTGAAAAAAAACTAGAAAGAAGTGAAACTTGCTGACATCCTTAACTCAGACATTTTGCATCACAGATTTCTTCCTCCAAGATTAATTTCTGGACATTCTTAGCTTTTCATTTAACTATTGACAACATTAGAGTTCCTATACACACCAATATTAAAATCCTTGTCCAAATGAGGTCTGTTATAACTGCCAGCTGTCATTCAAAGTGCAGATTTCAGTTAAAACTGTCAGTTCTCATTTTTGGAACTATTACCACACTTGCCTCCAACATGTGATTTCCACACCTGTTACATCACAATAAACTTCCAGCATTACAAAAAAAAATAAAAGCAAAAAAAAAAAAGAAGAAAGCAGCAGGTAACCTGATCCTTTTTTTTCAGCTCTTCCACCTGCCGGAGCTGCTCCGAGGTGAGCACGATTTCCATCCTCTGCATGTCCCTCATCAGCAGGCGCTGGGACTCCAGGAATTGGTCATTGGCTTTCTGCCACGTGTGCTTCAGCTGGTTGTGCTGCTGCCTCTCTTGCTCTAGGAGATGGCAAACTATGCAAACAGAGAAAAAAATTCTTCTGAATCACAAGTGTTGAAATATCTTTTCCAATGAGAAGCATTTTTGGGAATAAAAGTAATTCTTGGTCTAATCAAGAACAGCCAGGCTTTGTTCAACAACTATTTAGGTTAATAATGTCTTATTTCAAATACCATTTTCTTAATTTCCAAACTTGGCTCGTGATTAGGGATGTATTATTGACAGTTCAAGATTTCTCAGTGAGAAGACTCAACTTCATCTATGAATTCTAACAGTTTTGGGGTTTTCTTAGTGCTGGGTTCAGAAGATTGTCTTTTACATCTCAATTTACTTCAGCAGGCTCTGGTTTTCACTCCCCTGCAGTGCCCTACAGAGATATTTCCACACTCACTCCAGCACTCAGCACTGCCACACCTCAGGGAGCCAGGTCTATACATTATGGAAATAATGCTCATAATTATGTACAAATACAATACACACCTAAAATCACCTCAGCAAGAATGAAGCTTTAAGAATTCAGCAGATATTCAATAATAAACCTTGAGGGAATGAACGGCTCTGTTGTTTTTTTGTCCTAAGGAAACTCCACATTCAATTCTGCAAACATTTTATGGCCTTTCACATTTAAAAGTGCTGCTTTTCCTCCTCTCAATTTCTTTTAATCAAGTTCAAGTAAGAAGTGATAAAAGAATTCACAGCTCCACTGGGTTTTGCATCCTCAGTGGAAGAGAGTCAAAGGACTGTTGTTAGGTCAGTACCTTCATGCAGCTCCTTCCTCAACTTCTCTGCATCTTCTTGCAGGACTGATTTTTGTGTGTTGAGAACAGCCACATACATCTCCAAGTCTGTCCTACACGACTTCTCAGCCTCTAAATAATGGTTCAGCTCTTTAACCTGAATAAAAAAAGAGGGGAATAACCAGCTCAGTGGGGGAACACTCTCAGACACTTCCTTCTTGTTAGAAGTCAGTGCTGCCTGTTCAGGTAATGTACAGGTGCTGAAGGACCAGTTTATTTGCAGAAGTCACAAATATTCAACTACCAGTGTGAAAGCAATGCTTGTATTTTGTGAATGAGTTGCTCATTAAAATTTTGCAAAGTCAAACCTATCAGTGTATGACAGTTGCAGCAACTGGATCATAGCACTGAGCAGAGATGGTCAAAAGGGAAATATCTCAGCAAAGCAGACAGTGATCACATCACTGTGATGTAATCAGTGCTGATAGGTAAGATCTAAAGAGCTGATAAGTATTGATAAGCCAAGAACTCCTTATTTCAAAATAGAGTAATCGTAGTAAAAATAAAATTACTATGAGGCAAGCTTAAAGTAAGCCTAAGAAAAGAGAAAACTTGGGGACAGACAAGAAAAGAAACTTTCCAACTTGTGAAAGACTGTTACAAAAAGGAAGGAAAATCTATCAACAAAAAACAATTATTTCAAGAAATAATGAAGAAATATATTTGGATTTTTTTCATTTTTTTATAGCAAAGCTAGCAAAGAACTGGAATGAGTGTCCTGCAGAACCTCCAGTGAGAACCTTTTAAGACAGGGTTACATAGAAATCTGTCAGACGTGCTGCTTGGAGAAACGGATTCCATCCTGGAACAAGGAATAAATGGAAAGATTTCTTTATGGCACTATTCAGTTTTATGGTTTGCTGAGTCAGAAATCACAGGAGGTTTTATCTCAGAGAAAACCAAAGCCTTCAGGCAATTCCTAACTGGCTGCACAGGGCTGCTGCTCATCTTGCATGGCACAGCATAGGACACACTGACGCCAGGCCAGGGCTCAGGACAGCCTTGGGCTGGGACTGCCCCTGATGGTGGGGACAGCTTTCCTGCCCCAGGACACCAAACCTTCCATCTGCTACCCTTGAAACCTTTCAAATGGGGAAGTCTGACTTTGTGGCTCCAAGTGTGACAATAATCCAGAGGCCAGGTGGTTGCAAGAGGTGCAAAGCAGATATTCTTCTAGAGCTTCTTCTATTACTAGGAGACCTGGAGCTGTGCAATTTATCCTAAATCCTGATCCCACACACACACTGCAACTCTCAAAACAGAAAGATGCAAAAACGTATTTAGGCCAAACATGACATTCGAGCTACAGGAGACAAGGGCATGAAGAGTTTGCTAATGCACCTTTTCTCTGTTATAAAATTTGACTTGTCTGCATCAAACTAGCATGCTGCAAGACATAAATCAGGATCCAGTTAGAGCTTCACCTCACCTCTGATGCTGCTTTTATTTTTTCTTCAGCCTCTGCCAGTTTCTCCTTTAGGGCTGCAATTTCTTTCTCCATGGGCATCACAACCGAGCGCAGCTTCTCAGCATCTTCCTGAGCCTGAAGTTAAGACAATAAATTGTAATTCATCATCACCAATGCACAACAGTTCCCATTGCTGGAGGCATTTGGAGAAAATCTCTACATCAACAAAAGAAGCTGACTAAACTTCCATTTTCAATGCTCATCTTACTGCTATTTATTTAGTTCAGCAGCCATCTCTGTGACAGTGGGCTGATATTACTCCATTTAAAGAAGGCAACTAAATTTGAAATCTATGTATGGGTTAAGCCACAAATATCTGTTTTAAAAGAGAATGTTAGCAAATCTATCACTCTCGATGCCTGGGAGAAAATACATGGATCAAGCATTTTAAAAAATGTGCACTTTTCTGTTATTAAAGGCCTAACTGTCCCACAACCTGCTGCCACATAGCACATAGGAAAAAACCCTAAAGAAGTGCATGATGAGGTACTGACCATTCAATTACTTACTCAAAAAGTTAAAAGCAAATGCAGCTGCACAGTAATGCCTAGTGTAGCTCAGTTCTCTTTTAGAAGATCATTTTTCAACTTTACTACTGATGCAGGTTTTGGTGTTACTGTACTGAATATTGCAAACTATATACAGACAATTAACCCCATGATTTCTCTCAAAAAGTAGCTCTGAGAAGATGAAAGAGCAACAGAATTAGAGGACTGTTTCAAAGAAAGGAAAAAAAGGAAAGACATGTAAAAAATAGCAAGAATGAAAATGAGAACTAGCAGTCAGGGTTCAAAGCCAGACCTGCACGTTAACGTGTGGCTCTGCCATCCCCATTCCTTGATGCTCTGCCTTTCCTTCAGGGATGCACCACAGACCCTGAGTGACAGGAGCAGCTCCCACAGACTGCCCAGGAGCCAGCAGAACACTCCAATATTTGCTGCAGTAAAACTCTTCAAGGCACAGAGAATTCCAGCATTCTAATTTGGGCTGGCTTTGTGCTCAGAAAGCTGAGCTGTTCTCTGCCTTCTACTACAGGAACTCAGCAGGGGAGGGAGGGCAGGAACTGTGCCCCAAAGCTGGAGTTTCAAAAGATGACCAAAGACAGGCAGTAAATGATAACACTCATGGCTGGCTTTAAAACTAGACTAGAATGCAGCTTTTAGAGGTTGCTCGTTTGACTTTCAGTTTCTGGTGAGCTTATTGACAACTGTATTCTCAGCAAGACTTTAGGAAGAAAAATAGAAAATAGTTTCACCCATTGAAGTTTTCTAACTTAAAATTAATAGACAAAAATAAAATACTATTGCAGTACCTGTCAATTATATAAACACTACCATTTTAAAGCTTTACAGAAAATTTTGAACACAACACAAAATTAAATTTCTTTACATTTCATTTAATTCTGCTACATTTTGTCACTGCTGAAGTACCAATAAAAGCCCTGAGGAAAGCAAGGGAAGTCACTTGCAGTGAATTCAATACCAGGGACATGTGACTGTCACACACACCCAGACCCTGGTGCTTGCAGTCAGCAACTCAACAGTCACATTTTTCAAACAGATGGGAGCAGGAGTTCCACTTCAGGCACTGCTTTATATTTCATTTATCATATCAGTTCTATTCATTTAATGCTAACTATAGCTGGTTTATATGGACTAAATATAGCACAACATTTTCTGGACTGTAGAAGATATTATTTTCCAATTATTCAGGGTAACTGCTGTAATATTTCACTGCCAGCCTGGTTTCACATGGCACACCACAGAACACAGAGCAACAAATGTGTCTGTGTCAGAGCTAAGCAGTTCAGAGAAACAGTCACAAAGTTCTCTGAAAGCAAAACCAGACTGTGAACAACTGGAAAGACAAAACTGTATCACATTCCACATACAGCAAAATTACTGCAGCTTTTACTGCTTGGTAAACAGAACTGAAGTTTGACACTGGTTACAACATATTCTAAGGATCCCTATTAAAGGTCAGTGTGATCTTGAGCTAAACACTCACAACAGCCTCTCTCTGCTAACAAAAGGAGTGCTGGGCCCTGGGTCTGCTCTTGGACAAAAAGCAGAATTACTGAGACTCCAAAATCGAGGTTAAAGTTCCACTCAACCTTTTAATAAAATGAAAATATCTGTTGTGTTGAAAAATGCTACTTAAAGATACTGTCACATGTGGCAAGAGGTGCCACAGCACCAAATTCCCTGTGCTAAGAGGTGTTATTCAGACTCTTCCAGAGGTGTGATCCTTAAAACCTTTATTTCCTTCTAACCTTTTATTAAACTTGGCTGTCAACAGCCACAGCTTTGCACATGATCAGCTCATCTTTACTCGTTCTTTAACCAAAAACCAAGCACGCAAACCACTTCTGCCCCAGCCAAACCTGCTTTCCCCAGCACAGGGGCTGCACACTGAAGAACCTGCAGACCACAGCAGGAAAATGACTCCATGGAGAAATTATGAGTCCCAGTCATTTTCAGAGGAACAAACACCTGACTGGAGAAATCCCAAGTAACATTATAGCTGAGCTTGTTCCTTAAAAATGAGACAAGTGGAAAACACACAAAGATTTCTCTTTAAAGTAGGACTAAACCATTTAAAAATTCTCTATATTTATCCCACTGTTCTTCACCATTACCAACAAAAATAGCTTAATGTATATCAGATTTTATGGCCAACTCTGTCACAGAAATCTGATTACTCCCCCCTTCCAACTTCCCCTCTCCTGACTAATAAGCACAATTCCTAACAGGAGCCTTGTACTTTCCTGCTCTCTCTGTACACAAAATACCTGCTCTGCAGACTTCTGCTACTCAGAATTTGACACAACTGTGCTAAGAAGAGTATTTATATTCATCTCAGCTCCAACAGCAAAACAGATCCTTTCCTGAACAGAAAATTAGGTCTGAGTTGAAAAAAAAAATAAAAAATAGCCAAGTCAAATTCTGCCAGTGGCCAAAGCTTGGGCACAACTCATCCCCATGCAGTCATTGCCCAGAGTCAGCCCAGCCATTCCCCAGAATGTGCAGGGAAGTAGCTGCTGCTGTGGTAGATTGCTTTTAACTGCTGTGGAAACAAAAAAGCCCAGACCCATCTGGGACCCAACAGGAAAACAGATTTTTATAAATCATTGGCAATTTTCTGAAAAATTAATCACGAGGTGAGCATGTTAATCATTAAGGGGAGGTGTCCACATTTTTTGAGTTAGGAAGGCAGGTTAAGAACACAAAGTTGCAAAGTTTTCTTAAAAAATTATTTCTTAGAAAGAATTGCTTTATGATACAAAATCACAGAACAGACAAATTCTCTACAGAAATTAGCAATTTGCAACCTCAAATATATTTACATGGAAAAGCAAAACAGCTGCTTCCAGACAAGAGCATGAGTTCCACCAGACATACTCTTTCTGACAAAAGAATATAAAGTTGGAGTACAAGCACTGCTGGCTGCAAATGCCATTTTACATGAGGAATTGATCACAAGTCTTCAAGTAACACATCTCAAGTGATCAAGAAAGTTCTTCTTTCACACTTCTGACACATGAATATTCATTATTTTGCTGGCCAAGCAAACCTTTTTATGGGCTTGGGATTTGCTTGTTTGTTTTTAGGTAAAATTGAATGTCCTTTTCCTAATTTTGATCTAATTTTTAGTCTCCTTGAAGAAAAACCTCACAGGTTTAATAATAACAAAGAAGATTAAAACCTCATGCAAAGCAGTTTAAGCAATTATTTCAAGCTGCACTCTGGAAACCAGATTTCCCCTTCCCCCTCCTATTACATAAGGTACATGTTCCTCTGCTTTACAGGCCTAGAAAGCTTTTCAAACTCCTGTTAGCAGAGATGAATAAATTGATCACCTCTTCCTTCAGGATCACCAGGGATATTCAATTCCCTTTTAAAGGGCTACAGGTGAAAATGTTATTTATCTGCTATGCTACACTTCTCTACTAAAGCCACTGAGTTTAGGTGAGCTGTGCTGCCATGTCAGCAGCTTGCAATTTCAACTTATACAATCAGTAAATTCAGATTAAAAATCTGAATCAGTTGATAGAGATTGTTCTCTGGAAATGTTTATTGGCAGTTGGGAGTGCAATGTCAGAACTTTTACACTATGAACTCTGCATCTTCTGGGTTGTTTCTACAAGACTCACCCCACTGATGCAGTTTTGAATCTCCATTCAGCTTCAACCAAAGTCTTTTTGTCCTTAATAAGACTAAAACCTTTTCTTAAAAGCAGTGTATGTCTTGCAATTGCAGTGGGATTAGAACAGGCTTTACCCTGACTCCTGCCTTTGAAAGCAGGGCTCCATGAAGAGCAGTGCCACAGCAATAATGCAACTACAGCTAGCAACAGTCAGCAACCTCTTCCTAAGTCTCAGAAAAAGAATTCCATTTTGCAACACTAACACTGATTGCTTGCCACAACACAGTAAAAATAGCTAAAATATTTCTCATGTGGAAATTCTGCATTTCTTCTGCTGACAGCAAGCAGGAACAGGGACGTGCAGTGATGGGGCAGATGAGCAGATGTTTGCCTACTTCTTTACTGAATATAGGTTCAGTCACTACTTTAAAATTGTATTAGAACACCTTGAAGACTAAGGTAAGCTTGCTGAGATGAAAAACTAATGAAAATGCAAGTTATTATAATAAGATAAACAAAGATTTTTCTAAAGCACTGATCTATTATGACAGATTCAATTTCCTTCCTGTCTGAAAGGAAACATCAAATCTTCAACCTGAAAAAAAAAAAAAAGAAAATCCAAACTCAAGACAAGGCACCTCAATCTACTTCTGTGAACTTTCCTTAGTCACAGATCTTTGAACAAGTACAATAATATCTGTCCATACTCCAGAGCAATTATTTTTCATCATCTACAGCCCGTTGCTTTGTGACAGCAAGGTTCTGTACCTCCTAGGGAGGCAGCAGTACTGTGATGCACAAACATGGCTTACTTTGGAGAAAAAGACATCTTAGATATTTTGAGGTTTTTAATGGACACTAAGTTTTTAAGACCTGGAAAAAGAAGCAAAAGTACAAAAGTGTAAAGGAAACTTTATAAAACTGCAGTAAATCCAGAAAAATCTAAAAGCTTTACTTGAGCTCATTTGACATCATGACAAGTGACTTTACAAGGCTGTCTGTTTTCACAAGCTGAAGGCAAAACTTTACCATCTTCTCAGGTGCAATTCCCTCACTGAATGCACAGAATGAGGAACAAAGCCTTTAAGGCTCCAGATGGATGAGGTCATGATGACTTCCATGAACAAAGGCTGGCAGCTGGCAGGACCAGGCTGTGTGAATTGCTGAGGAATTACAGCAGGCATAGGAATGAGCCCGGGCCTACCCTCAAACAGAAGCTGAGGAACTCCATTCCAATGTACCTTTTTCATTTCATTTTCTAGGTTTTCTTCCTCCTGGCCTTCAGACAGTCTCCTCCTTAACTCTGCAATTTCCCTCTCCATGTTTTCTCGGTACTGGCTCCACTGAGCTCGCTCTTGCTCCATCCTGTGGTGATACTGCAGCTCATAGTCACGAACAGTCTCTAGAAAACAGCATTTTCAAAACTTATTTTCAATGTAAGTTAAAGAACAGAGCTTTAGGAACTTCATCTCCAACCACTCAATGATTTACTCTAATTAATCTAAACTAGGACAACAGTGAACTCTCCCTTCCCTTGGACTCCTGCCCCAAAACCCAAATACATAAGTAAAATATCCAAAGGAATTGAATTTCAATTAGTACCACCAAGAGAACCGAGAGAAACAATCCCCAAAAACTGTGCAACTCCTAATTTCAAGGTAATATACATGACTAATATCCTATTTAGCAGCACATTTTGTATCTCCAAGTACATAATCCATACAAATGACCAAAACCTTTAAAAGGTACTCCAAAATGCAAAGAAATTAAAACTTCTCATATAGCTTCCATTTGCCCAGGACTCACACTTCCCCTCTCAGGCCAGGAGCTGTCTGTTTACACAGGGACAGCAGCTGGCACAGCTGAGCCTTAATCTAGGTTCATGTATCTGTGTAGATCATAAATAAACAGACATTTGTGTACACAATATACATGGAGGTTTGTCTGCTCTGGGTGAAAAGCACAATGATGTGATGGAAAAACTGCCCACAGCCAACAGGCTCTAGGCTCAGGATAGTGTGACCCTATCTGTGAACCCTTAAGAAAACAGACATTTGTAGCAATAGTCTGTTCCCAGCCCATATCCTTTTGTTCATTCACTCAGAATGAACAGAAATGTCAACAGCTGTGCAACGTGCAAATATAACAAGGAATAGATCAGAACTATCAAGAAAAAAAACCACCCAGGACTGAGAGAGCAGCATGTGCAGTCACTACCCTGGGGGAAGGCCCATGTGAGCACTGGAGGGACACCTGGCTGTGTGAGAGCAAAACTGTGTTCACACAGAAGGAAAAAAGAGAATCATGCTGGCAGCTTAAAGCTGTTTTCAGACTTGTCAAATTACAGGCATCATACTTATCTTCGTGGAAGTATGAAGTATCACATTCATAGTCCCTCAAAAATGCTTTGCATATACATGAGGTCCCCATGGCTGTGAATTCTAATTTCTCTCCTCAAGCTGACAATAAAAAATCCATCAAGCTCCTTTTCATAGCCTTGGGAATTACACTTCATCCAGCCCTTCTGCAGCTTTCCCAAGCCATAACAATTATCCATATTCTGAGGAAGAGCAGGCACAAATCCCTAAAGACACCAGGGTGGCTGATCTCAGCAGCTTGCCTGGTTGTTACCTTTCATGATGGCCTGGAGGGAAGCCACTTCTTCTTGCCACTGCCTCTTGACCTCATCGATGGCCTCCTGCTTGGTGGTCTCTGACACCGTGGCTATGGCCTTGATGTTCTCCATTTCGGCGTGGGCTTCCATCAGCTGGGTCCTCAGCTGGCCCAGGTCATCCTGGGCTGCCTGCAGCACTGCATTCTGCCTTTTCAGGTCCTCTGAAAGGAGGATTGTACACATTTAGCTTGATTAATGAGCTCAAGCTGAAGTGTAGCCCCAGTTGCTATGGCAAAGAACAGAAGGGAGTGAAGGAAGCACTGGTATTAAAGCATCTACCTGAAACGACTGAACAAATGTTGGCAGGTATCTTCAGGGATTGCTATTTCTTGACTTTGCTTGCCCTTGCCTTTTATTAAAGGAGTATCTTATGGATGCAGACACACAGCAGACACTAGATATAACCAGGATCAATATACCCGACGAAAGTGAACAGTGCTTTTCATCAGTTCTTATTATTTAACTCATTCTGGTAATGACTCTGGAAAAAGCACAAACAGACTGGAAAACAGTTTTTCCCTCATTTCTGAGAAGAACTTGGTTCTCAATTTGGATGGAACACTTCATATTTCTTAAACAGAAACACTCTGTGACTACTTTGAAGGGCCCACATAAGAAAAATCTGCAGCCTAATTCTCTCTTTACCAAAGACTTTGGTAAAACTGAGCTTCTACTACAAAAAGGGATACATTCAATGGAACACCCACTACTTCTCTAATTGTTGCAACTATAAACAGAAATTGAGCTAATTTCACATTATCCTACTGAGCTCTCAGCTAATCTGAAGCAAACAGCTCTGGAAGACATATATTATATAATTAATTCCAAAAGCTCTAACACAAAATGTGTTTTATGCCCACATAGCCTGCTTCAATGGCAATCACTTTTAGCAGAACCATCTGGCCACTACACAACCAACACCAAGCTATGTCCATGTATTTCCCTCAGGGCCAAAAAGCCAAATCAATCCTGGTGCTGATAGAGAATATAGAGCCCAGAGCTAATCAAGTACTTAAAAGGACATTAATCCTTGTGTAAAAAAAACCAAGACTCTGTAGCATTAATATTCATAGTTTTCAAATGACAGTATTAAAGATGGGTCCCAACAGCCCCAATGTACATTTAGGAAAAGGTCTTGGAGACAGGAAGGGGGAAAAACTTCTGGGGGAGTAAAAAAAAGAAAAGTAATGACTTGTATATTCTCCTTTGGTGTCCTTTCACTTCAGTACCTGTGAAAGTTGGGGTGTTTCTTCTTTCCCTATCACAATTATATTTTATTATAATAAATAATTATAATAAATATATTTTTTGACTGTACCAAAATGGGAGAAATACTGCTGATCTCATCAGTAGTGTCTTGTATCTTAAGTTTCCTTTCATCCAGCCTTAGAAACACAAGTAAATAGGCTTTCTTTATGATCCAATCTTCATTATGCCTGTTGTATTTCTGCTCTCATAAGCTTATACAGCAGCTGCAATCTTAATGCATTATGTTTTGGCTCTGCTTTCATATGTTAAAGACAGGAAAAAATCATCAGAATTAGATAAATCAATCTGGCTCTCAGAACAACTCTCTACTCTCCAACCCTTCATCAGATATTCGAGCTCATATGACTTAAATTTTCCTATAAATGGTGTTATTGAAATAGATGCCCTTGGCTAGTATTAAAACTTTAATAATGTTTGCCTGCTTACAGCCTACCTCAGATGGAAATTTAAGACTAATAAATGCTATATAAAAAAAAGGCCAGAGAGTACAAACAGCACAGCATCCAGGCTATGTCTTTCCATTTACCTGATCAGCTCCTGCTCAAAGAGCACACCCTGAATTCAGGAAATGAGTATTACACTCACTGCTGGTGTTTCTGCATGGACATCAAGTTGCTCTGGCTCCTATCCATGAGGTAAATCTTTAAATTTAATTCTAAAGTTCATTCTAGGATGCTCAATAGTCACCTATTCAATCTCATACATTCTTAATATAACTGTTGAAAAGATTATGCTTCATACCGGGATTATTTGAAGATGAAGTTCAATAAACTTTGGAATAATTCAGAGAACTAAGGACTTACCTTCCTTAGCCAGGTATAACTCCTTAAATTTTGCTCTCTTTTGATTAAATTCTTGCTCAAGTTGCTGCTTTGTGCGCAGAAATTCTGCATTGACCTTTTCCAATTCTGCTACCCGTTGTAGAAGAGCATCTAAAAATAAAGCAGAAGATAAGGTACGTCACTAACAGTTACCCAGACATCCCATTCTGCAAGGCTGAGTGAGGTTTGGGGCTTACTCTATTTTAAATATCTTTACTCATTAGCTCTGCTGTTTCCTCATGGTAATGAGGAAAACTAGCCAGCCCTTTAAGGAACAAAGGAAGGTAGGTTTTCTTAAGACTGTAACACCAAATTCTAATTAACATCTCTGGGGAACTAGAGGGAATGTGGCAGGGAGTTCTGCAGAAAACAATCTTCCAAGGAAAACCACAGTTTGGCATATATAGCAAAAGAAGAAACAGAAATAAATCTGGTGATGTTTTTTCCCCCTGGGAAGTGTGAAGGCTGAGCAATAAAGCACCAAGTGCTCAAAGGCTGAGGTCAAAGCAAACAAACTGTGACAGCAGCTCAGCCAACAGCTATGAAAGGGCAAAGCACAGGAAGGAAACCCTGAAAGCTAAAAATCAGGTGCCATTATCAATCCAGTCTTCAGTTCTGCATGTTAACCAAAAGATGAACCAGATTACATCTGGAGAAGTTTGCCAGAGGATGACCACAATCTACAGAGAATTAACTGACTGCAAGATCAAACTCTCCTCATTTCCAGCAGGTAAAAATCCTCAAGGGTGCACATAGATCACTTTGTTTTTCAGAATTTACCATATCAGCCTTCTATCTGGTGGTACAACAAAAGAAGGAAGAGTAGGAAGTCTACAAAGATTTTTATAATGTGATTATTGAAAAAAAAATAAAAAGATACCATTGTATGATGCTATAAAGACCCCATACTACCACCAACCCATCTATATGAGCACTACCAGCTTCTTTGCACCTCAAGTTCTGCTGTGGGTGGCAGTTTCAACTTCCACACCTCAGAAGTCAAATATGAAATAGAAAGAAAAGACTGATGAGCCAGAACAAAACATATCTCCCTGCTGCAATGCACTGGGGAAAAAAATGTTCCTCTACATGAGTCTCTGTGTGTTCTGCAAAATCCTTTTGTGGGCATGTTCTGTGCAAAGAGAATCACTTCAGTTATAGCCTCTCTATAGCACAGACTAGAAACACAAAATATTGATCCATCAAAGGTGCTCGTGTATCCCATCCAACACTTCCCACCACAATGAAGAAATAAAAACACAATCCAAAGGCTACACAACTTCAGCATCAAACATTTGGACTCACAGGCAGCTGGAATCAGCCCTACAGCTCACAGTGCTAAAACTCTGGAAGGGCAACACCAATGAGATGGGACCAGGTATTTCTGGTACCAGATGAAGTAGAGTAAGAGCAGACAAACAAAAGGACCTTCTAAGAGCACAGGTATGTTTTACTGATTGTTGATTATAACAGATTATGGTGTTCCAAAATACAGCACCTAATCTCTTCAGCTCTGTACTGAATAAAAGATAAACGCAGATACAGGACTGACAAAATTTTAATATCGCTTTTTTACAAAAATCCCAATTTTGTTTTTTTCATCACCTTAACTACAAACACATAGATTTTTCTGACCGGCAACTCCTATGTGGATAGTTCAAAGCCAACTGCACAGAAGTGTTCTCCAGAAAATGAAAGAAAACTTGCAGCAAAGGCACACTGAGAGCAAAGCTTCAAGTGAGTTCAGAGAGTGTGTGAATCAAAACCAGGGATGAAACAGCACACGTGGAACCAGCTCTGGGTAGGAAAGACACTTCCCAAGGTTAAAGGGTTGCCTTTGATCTCTTGCTGAAGTCTTGCAAAGGAAAAGGGTTTGCTTGTGTTTCCACTGCTCCCAGTCCTGTGCAGCCACCGTGGCACCTCCTGCTCCACGGCCACTGAACAGCTGTGCTGGTCTAAGGAGCTGCGTTTGAGCTCAGCTTCAGCTCCTGGAGGCCCTAGAGCCCAAGGGAGCTGTGTGCCAGGGCCAGCCAGGCTGCTCTGCATCCACAGGTACTGCCCTGGAGCCTGGAGCACACATCCCGACTGAACAAGAGGAACCTGGACACCTTCCCCTGGCACACACGCTTCTGTAGACCGTACAAAGAAACCGTTGCATTCTACAGTTAGTAATCCCCAAAGTTAAATCAACTGTAAACTCAAGTCTCCCACCCTCAAAGATGACTCGAACACTCCTTGTTTACTTAATTCCCTTTCCATCTTCCTTCAGCAGAGAGACAGCAGCAGCTGTGCTGCTGCTCCTATCACAAAGTGCAAAGCAACCGAGCTGTATTTCTTCTGAAGGTGTGAGCTGCTTCTGCTGAGGATAGAAGGGCAAGAGGACACCCCAGGAGCGGAATGTTCAAGTGTTTTAAGCTGGGGAAACAACAGACTCATCCTTTTTAAATCCTCCCGCCCAAACAGAAAGAGGGAGGGCAGAGTCACCAAGAAGGAAATGAAATTTAAATATTTACATTTTTACAGTATTCCCCCCCTCTCTGCAACTCGGCAGTTATGTCTAAAAAATAATAAATAAATAACCAAATAATCAACCCCCTCCACAACTGAGCTCTGGCAGCTGTCAGGGCCAGCTGCAGGCATTCAAAAAACAAGCAGTTTAAAATTTCACCTGCAGGTCATCCATCACTGCAACTGTGCATTAACATTGTTCTTTTGATTCTATGCTAAGTTTAAAGTGGTTTTACCACCTGTGCTACATATACAGCTCAGGACAGATGTCAGCACATCCCCACTGCAGTGAGGCAAGGCACAAACTGGAGGACAATAGGCTGTATAGGTCAACATCAACCCCCTCAAATGCACCTGCATAAGAAGTAAAAGTGAAAGGAAGTTGGTATTCTGAGACACCCTAACAACTACCACCTTTCTGCTAAGTGATTAAGTTTACAAAGAAATTATTTTCTTCTTCAGAGGTACAATTTGCACAAAAGCCATACAGACACTTCCCAAAATGCAAGTGTGGTCCCAAGCCCAGACTGCCAGGCACAGCTACCCTCGGGCTACGTGGCACCGATTATTATAAAGTCCACCTGGAAATGCATTGGAGTCAGTGGCAGGAAATGGACTCATTCATAGATTTCCAATCAGACCTTTGTCATTTATCACTTAATTTTCACTCTGAATTTAGGTCCAACTCATCCCAGGCCTGTAACAGAGCTGAAAAAGAAAACTTAGTTGCCATCACAGGCTATCCACTTAAAGGCAGCCCCTAAAGCAGAGGTCCATTTTGCAGAGTCAGTATTCCCTGATGCCAGGCACTGTTCCCATGCTGCCACTGGCAGCTATCAATGTTTAACTTGGATGAGGGCTGAGTAAACACAGCCGGGAGAGGGGCAGAGCTGTGCCCGGCTGAAACGGGATCCGGTGTCACACACGGCACAGAACGATCTGTGTTTCCTCACAGCACTTGTGTCAACACCTAATTCCCTATTTAGGGCCCTAAAGCACCAAAGAAAAACCCTAAACATCCAATTTCTTAAATTTAAAAATAGAACTGAGAAAATTTTTAATTGAAATTGATATGCCAAACTAAAAAAATCCAAACAAGAAATCCTTCTGGCCGACAATTTAAAACAGCATTTTTTCCCAGATTATGAGGCCAAATAGATGACAGAGTTATAGATGCCAATGAAATCATTAGCTTTATTTCTAGCTATGGTTCATAGCAACACAGATTTTGCAGAGACAGTCCAGGTCAGACACAGGGATCCCCATCTCCTGTGGAGCACTGACATTACAGCAAAGCACAGTGAATGTCATCATGTGCCTTAACCAGGGAGAACTCAAAAGAAGGGCAGCAAAATCCATTTCAGAGCAGACTCAGCGATTTACAGGAGAACCATGAAACTGCTGCAATAGATGAAGAGAAATTCTAGTGAAAAAAGATACAGCTTCTCTTAACCCCATTGCACAGCAAAATTCCAATTTTAGGAAAACACAGGAAAAACATGCATTTCTTATTGACTAGTTATTTATATGCTGATCAGCTCCAAAAAGGATTAAATTTTCTGTATGACAGTTTCCAGTTACACAAACAAGTAGTGATCATTCCAGAACTAAGACAGACAAAGCTGATTATCAATAAGACTATTTTTGAGTACCAGGTCTATTTATAAAATTAATGCCATAGAGCTTTCTGCTTGATATTTAAAGAGTCAAACATGACATCAAGAGTTCAGTCCAACATAGCTGAAATATGAAAACAGAGCAGGAAAAAAACCCACATGTACAATCAACTTTTTGGAGACAAAAAATATATAGTTTCTGTCATTTTCTACCTTTCTTTTGCTATCATGATTGCTTGAGACAGAAGTATGGGAAAATACTTATTTCTATGAGTTTCTACTATGACTACTATGACAATTTTCTACAAGCACTAATTTTCCTCTATCATGATTTCATACTGGAGCCACAATTATGCTACTACATAAACTTTTCATCTAAGTCTGCCACCAGACCGTTCATATAGACTGCAAAAAGCTTTTCTTTATTTTACTCAAATAGGATTTGATGAAAAAAGAACAACCGACCTCCCCACTCTTACAACACACTCCAATCCAGCTGTTTGCATGAGACACTCAGAAGCAAAGGAACAGATTATGGCTCTCTGAGCAAGCATGTTAAACAGAAGCAATTCCTGATTTATGAAATGGGGTTGCTTTATTTTTTCACACACAAATATCCAGCAGCAGCAGATCAAACTAGAGGGGAAAAAAAAGAACAAAACCACCCAGGAAGAAAAGAATTACTTGCTTTTCTCAAACTTGCATTTGCAAGCATCAAGCATTTGATTTACTGGGCCAAATGGCTCAAGCTCACTGGTCACACACTTTCCTTGTTTTATTTGAGGACAGAGAAGGACCCCTGACCTCTCACCTGCCACCTTGTTTTTCAGAGTGGCACCAAACGCCTCCGACTGTTCCAGCTCCCCTTTCAGAGCGTTTCACTGTGTGTGGTGAGCAGAACTCGACCCCAGAGAGGGGCAAACCAGGGGGCTGTGCCCCACAGCTGTGCCCTGGCACGGGTCCTGCTCTGCAGAAGGAGCTCCAGCAGTTCCCATTTCAGACACTGCTGCATTCACCCAGCCATTTCTGGCCGATTGTACAGCTGAAGGTTATTTGACATCCACAATTTGTTCTCTATTGACTAAACATTTGCAGGCAAACAATTCAGTATCAATTTAAGGCCAAACCCATAAAAAACTTGGTGTTGTTGACAAATGCAGATATCACCATGCAGATCTGAGCCTTGCTGCATCATATCTGTTACAGAAGCTTTATGTTTATTACAGTAAATCAGCAAGTGCAGGATCAAAAATATTCAGCCAAGCATTGTATGTTACCAACATCTAACCACATAATAAATACTCTATTAACATCAAGTGGAAGTTTGCAATATATTATTAAAGTTTCAAAGTAATGTTATTTTTAATTGAAGCTGAATGGCAAACGTCTTTCCACTATAGCCTGTAATCTCAGTAGTGCCTATTCCTACTCTTTATTTTTCTTTTTTATGCTAAACACTGCATGACATCCTACATTAAGGATCTTAGAGAGAAAATGAAAAGCCATCACTAAATTAAACTAATTGAAATCTGAAGAAATTTAGATGTTTGAATAAATGGGAAGACTCTCTTCTATAATACAATCAAGAATCACAGAATAAGATCATCTCATTACAATCCCCTGGTTTGTGCAGGGACACTTTCCATCAGATGAGGTTGCTCCAAGCCCTGTCCAACCCGGCCTTGAACACTCCCAGGGATGAGGCAGCCACAAGAGAGAGAACAAGCAAAAAAGGAGGAGAAAACAAAGGTCCTTTAAAAGGCTTAATAAAACCTGCAGAGATAAACAGCTATATGCAGTAACAACTAAGGAACCTTCCCCAACAGCACAGCAAACATCTTCATGCACAATTACAAGGAAAAGAAGACCAACACACAGTTTCTCCTTCCCCATTTTTTTTCCACTTCCACTTTCCACTTTTTCTCCCTTTTCACAGCACTCACAATGTGTTAACTATTTCCTTGCTTTGTTATTGCCTCTTTCATCCTATTTCCTGGACACAAAAGCAAGCAGTTGCTTCCTGGGGTCCAGATCTCCATTTCATGACACTGCATTTCACTCAGTAAAGGAGAATCACGCCTGATTTCCAGTTTGGTAAGGCCACTTCATGTGACAAGAAATGCTCCTCATACACTTAGTCATTCTGACCCCAGGTTAACTTAAGTCTAGTTTTAAATTTATGCTTAGTTAACCATTGTTTATATTGGACTGCAATGGAACAGTGCTCACTCACATCAAGTATCATGGGAATGCACTTAAACATGGATGTCCATGTTGGAAAAAGGGAGCTTGAATTCCTTTTTCCAACAGTTTCTTTTCATCTGCCAAAAACATCATTTCTTCTCAAGGACGGTCCCCTACCTCCATCATTATAGCCTGGCTTTCTGGACATCCCTGCTCACCATAGTAGCTGGTTCTCTCCTTTTAACTCAGCTGCCATCAGAACTCTCAGTTCTGTGCACACAGTCTTCTCTACAGAAGTCCCAACTTAATGCACAAGAAGTTTTACTATCATTAGTTTACACTCTATTTCATCTCTGCCACTGATTCACTGATTTCACCTCTGCCATTGTTTTAGTGAGGAGAACAATTCATCAAGAAATTTCAGGAAAACACTATTTGTTAGCATTTTTTTCCAAGAAAATCAATCACACTCTGTGCTTTTTCAGTTCTTTAAATAATTTAAATAGGGCAGCAGTGGATGAATCACAGAGTTGGAAAAGCCAACCAGACAACACCATTAATGGAATCCTATGGAAAGGATTTTGGCTGTATCCTGCTGCTACCACCAGTGAATCTCCTCAGAAACACAGCGTTGCTAAGCTTGAATGCACATCAGAGTATTTCAAAAGTCAACAGCAAGCTACAGTCTGGTGAACTTTGAATTCATCTACAGTGACTCAAAATGGAGAGAACAGAGTTACCAATCTCATCACAATCACCAGCATTTTCCTTGCTCCCTAAATGCATGCATCTTGTTCCCCTTGCTTAAACACTTTTCTTTTGTACATCTGCTTTTTTTCTGGAGGATCAATTTGAAAACAATACAAAAAAAAACCCCAAAAAACCACCAAACCGAAACCACTGAGTGTCTCCTTGGATTTATGAAGGGAGTTATTTACTCTACAGGCTGTAGGCATTTACTCAGACCAGTCACTGCTTGAGCAAACAAGAGCAGCACAGAACTGGGGAAGGTGAATTCACAAGAACTGGGCACATTTCTCCAAGAGCGTTCACAGCTGGATTCACAGCTGGATTCACAGCTGGATTACAGCTCTAGCCTAGGTAGATCTCCACCCCCTGCAGGCACAGCCTGACCCGATCCCCTGGGCAAAGTTTCCTGAGCATTTCACACAGCTCCACCAATGCAGCTGTCACACCCAGCACACACATCCCTGTCCCTTTCATGCCACCGGCCTGTCCCACCCCATCCCCTGCACCATAAACACCAACACCAGGTGTTTACAGCAGGCACACAGGGAACCAGACCTCCAGCACAGCCACCTATTCCCTTCTGCAGCATTTGAAAACAAGTCCCCAAAAATGTCAAGTCACATAAATCTTCCTGAACAGAGCAAGACTGAAAATATGAATGAGCCTTCGAATTTACACAGGAATATTTCTGCCAAGTTTTTCCACGCTACCACGTCTCATCATTTGTATGATATAACCAGAAAATCCAGAATTGGATTACACGTGGCAATGCCACTTGACACTGAGGTTTTCAGTGTGTCTTCCCAGTAAAAAAAAAATTAATTTGAGGATATTGTCTGATTTAGTAAACCACCAGGAATCTGCAGTTCTGATCAAATAAAAGTATTTCAGATTGAGAGTCATTTAGGGAGAGATTCTGATATGCATTTCATTTTACAGGAGACCTCCTCACACAATTTGCACTCTGAGCACCGCTAATGTAACTGCTCTCTTAAAATGTAAACATTAGCTAAACCCAGACAACAGACTGATTTTCTTTCAAGATAATTTAATTGCTGACTCATTTGCAGTGGGAGGGAAAAAAAAAAAATCCCTGTGACACCTTATTATATGTTTATCACTTTGCCTACAGATTTATTAAAGGCTGTCCTCTTCAGACAGAAAAAAATGGGAATAAAGTATGACTCAACTCTCAGGAAAAAACAACCAACAAAACAACACAAAACAATCCTACTGCATTGTTCTCTTCGATGAAATAAGTTAATATATAAAAGAAAACCATTACATTAATTCCGAAATTCCCCCAGACACCACTAGTCTGAGATCTCGTGCTGTCTTGCTGTTTGTCATGGGGCCAAGAACTGAGGTGTAGCTTTGAGAGCATTCAGGCTGCAGAACACCCCAGGTACTCTGCTTCCCAATTTCTGAGCAGACAGAAGAAATTAATGATAACCTAACACACAAAACACACCTAAAAATTCAAAGGAAGGTAACAAAAGTGAAATACAGCTCAACCAAGAAAGTGATGTGGAAGAAACCAGAAAGAAGCCAATGTTTGTGAAATTTATATAAGCAATGGCTTCTGTAATTTACCATTGCTACAAGTATGAGGACACTGCTATTTAAAGCAAATTAGTATCACAGTAGACATTTTCAAAAGCTGAAATAACCACAAGAGCACGGACACTCACTTCCACATGCACAGCTACAAAACAGCACATTTACTACAGTAATTTCACAGGTAGCAAAAAACCTTCATAATTAGCAGCAACTCATACACAACTCCAGAGCTATGGGTGTGAACAAGCAGCACAAAAGGGAATTAACACCTGATTTTTTCCCACTGTGGTTCCCTAACCCTTGTTACATAGTCTAGCCACTCAAATTGGTATACAGAGAATAAACTGGGAAAGAGTACAGGTAAGAACTTACTTTCAAGGATTAGTAATTTTAAAATTTTAGTTGTCAGAACAGCAGGTTGTAGGCATGAAAAAAGGGCACTGTAGACTAGCCACTTAAAGGATATAAATCTTAATAAATGGTCTGGAAAATACTGTTGCCAGATATATTTATGGAGACATTGTGATGATAAATACAGTATAACAAATAAGAAAAGACAATTAACATCTTTATCTGATAAGGAACAGGCTACATATCCTATTATTTGCAGTAAGGTTTCTACAGCAATTTAATAGGTTCCCTGAGAACAACAGACTAGTACTCCACCAAGCCTCTAGAATATATTTCTTGACAGAAAATACTGCTGTGATTCTATATATTCATATTTTTTGCTACCACTTGTCAACTACAGTTAAAAAGGAAGAAAATCCTCCTCCAGCATGAAATTTTCGAAATATTTAAAATATTCCAGGGGTCTAAGCAATACAGAATGGGAAGGCTTGACTAAGCCTACAGTTACAATCATTTTAAATCAATTTCTGTACTGGTGGTCATCTGACAGGGTAACTCAGCACTCCCACCTCACTGTGACCACATGTGCCTTTTACTCCCACCACAGAATGAGAGCTTTTGACAGCAGTGACAGCATGAGAAGTGATACAGGAAAAAGTTGTAGGGTGGGAGGGGAGTGAGTCTCAAAGCAGGTCCAAAGCAGATGACACCTAGCACTTGGCTGAGCACCCAGCAGACCTGACACACACGTGGCACTGAACATGCACATGGGAGTAAACTGTGAAAAAAAAAACCAGAACTATACCCTTGGACTCTCATATTACTGCTGTGTGGTCTACGCCCTTCCTTTATGCCAGCTGTAGTGCTTATCAGGTCTTCCACTAAATTAATTAGACTAATTAATTCAGCAGTGAGCAGTTCTCAGCCGGGTGACTGAGCTGGACTGGCTCAGTGATGGGTCCAACGTGCAGGAAATGAGGGAAACACGACTGTGGGAGCAGGAAGAAGAGAGCAGGAACACTTCTTTCAGCAGCAGCAACCTTCTAGACTGCTTAGCTGCAACATGAAACCACAGCCTTTGGGTACAGTCTGATTATCAGTTTAACCTAAGTGCCTGCTGCCTGCCAAACGAAATAGTCTGGCCTTTATTCTGTCCCCCACTCTCCCTTGTGGCAACTGAGATTGGTGTAGTCATGCAGCAGAACTTACTTTTTTAAGACTTGATGACTGACATTTGTAAGTGATAAATGACCTTTTTCAAATCCTGATTTCCATTCAGACTCTCCAGGGCAAGCTGATAAACTTAATTGGTATTAGAAAGCAAATTCCAAAGCTCAGGTTTCCCACTAGTGTTTGTACACACTCAGGTTTTGAACAAATGCAACTGAAAGAGTTGCACTGCAGTTTCCAGTATAGAAGTGCTCAGACTGATACAAAACCTAGATAAAAATATATTAGAAAACATTCCTATCCCACAATAAGGTTAGGCTCACATTTACTCTTACTTGAAAGCAAATACGAAGTTAGATTAGACATTTTAACAGGCCATTACAACCCCTCCTGATGGATCATCAGCTAAATGCAATCATCAGTGCCTCCAACAAATTTAACTCTGTAACATCAGGAGTTAATGCACCACTTTGAGATTTAACATCTTTATCTCCAGTCTCATCTAAGACTCCAACAGAAGCTGTGAAGACCAGGCAGACAGCTCTAATATCTTCACAGTTAGAAGCGTCACTCAAGCACGGAATCCAGAGTTTGCCTAATTGCTTTCCCATTAATTTCACATGGGAGAAGATATAAACAGACATTGCAAGCTGGCAATTAAGAAAACCTTACTTGAAATCAATCGCTAAAAGAAAATTTAAAAGATGCAGTATATGACATAAAGATGCCAGCCTGTCAGATTATTTGAATTAACAGAACCAAACTTATGCTTCATACTTCACCAAAACAAACCAAGGAACACCACAGATAAAATGTATCAGAGGGATTTTGGCACAGGTTACTGTTAATGTAAGATGAATGCCTCAATTCTTGTGTCTGAAGTCAATGGGAGTCTAATATGAATTCCAGTAAGCCTTAGGAAAGACAATTTTCTTAAAGGATACTGGAGATGAAAATTTATTGTAGATGGTTAAAACACTTACTGCTTGAGCAATAACTTCTAGCACTCTCCTGTGTTTCTTCCTGTGTAGATTAAAGCAACGACACTGAACACACAGATGTAAGGACTGTATTATACTCTGTGGTTTTATCTGTTAATGTTTGCAAGTTACTGCTTTGCTCATTTTTAAAGCAACCAACCATAGTGCTGCCTCCTCATTTTGCACAGCACTGATACAACATAGATAATAAATCTATGAAAATAAATATAGAAAATAAATCATTCTGTTGGGGAGCATTTTAATGGTGACCAGCCATGCAAATACAAAGTTACCCTACCAAGACACGGGTGTGGGGGATAAACAGTTACACACGGAAACACTGACAAAAACAGTGAAAGAGCTGTTTCTCTTTTTGTTGTGCATATTCCTCTCTTTTGTTGCCATTCAAACAGCATTGCAAATCTTGTTACAATTATCTGTAAGCTAAAAACATGTATTGGCAGAAGATGCAATACAAACCACATAGTCTATTCAGGTCACTGGCTTAAAGGCATGGGAACACCATTATAATCGACAATGCTGGTTTGGTTTTATCCCCAGGTAATCCTTCCCTATCACCTCCAGGCTACTCCCTCTGGAATACACACAGTTAATGCTACCATTGCCTTCCAGTTATTGATTCCAATTCACTTTGCCGTGTATAACTTCTGTTATTGCATTTCTGCTCCACAGTTTTACCAAAAAACACTTTCAAAAACCACAAAACATAACAAGATAAATATTAATAAAATCCCACCCAAATTTAAATTTCTTCTCAGTGTGACTCACCACAGTAAGGTTTATTAAGTGCTTCTGGCTTATTAAGTAACTAAAAATCAGACTTTTTTCTTTTTTTACTCCAGGATTACTTTTCAGTCCCTAACAAGCCAGACACAAGACCCTTAACTGCACACAGAACCAAATGAGCAGATCACAGCTCTGCTGCTGTTTCCTGCCCTGCTCTCAACTGATACCAGCTTTCAGAACAGCTCTGACAGCCAAAAGATGGAAGGCTTCTATCTTCTACTTTTATTTCCAAGACACATAAGTTAACTTCCAGCAATGAATTTTCTGCCATCTGTGAGGCACTTACCTACTTCAGTTTATAAAGATACCAAGGTATTAAAGAATTAGATGTCAGCCAACCTCATGATTAGGTTACTGAAGTTCACTGCTTCAAAATTCTATAATCTGTTCTGAAAAAACACTCAGAACCTGAACATGTATAAGGCAGGGCTGGAAAGCAGATGAGCAGTTCTCTATACCAAGAGTAAAGCACAATGAGATCTTCCTTCTCGAGTAACAGAACCTGGAGAGCTCTCAAATAACGAAAAATATATTTTAAAAAGAGCAAATAAGCTAAGATTCAGCATAGCTAGGGAGCAATATTGCTTGGAAAAGACGTTTTTCACTGAGGAAATTTGTGCAGTCATGCAATTTCTCTAGAAGAGGAAGAATGGAGGGACGGGTGTGATCCCACAGAGCAGAGCAAGGCTTGGGGCAGCCAAAACAAGGGCAAGGTCCAGGGGACACCCCCAGACCAGAGGCTGCAAAAGGCAAGGGGAGCAATATTAAAGAAGCTGAGGTGGTGGCTGGGAAGGAGGGCTGAGGAAAGCAGAGGACTTGCTGAAGAGCAGAAGTTGCCCAAAACACAGTCAAATGACAGGGAGAGAGAAAAAACCTGAGAGCAAAGAGCAAGCAAGGCCACGTTTCTGCTGCAGGAACTGCCAGAGGAGATGGAAACAGACAGAAAAGGTGATTCAAAAGCTTTATTTTTCCCCTTTCATTGTACTGAAGGAGCCAGGCCTGGGAAGAGAAGTGTAGGATAGAGACAGGAACGAGGGAAGCACCATCACAAGTCAGCTGAACACCAAGGGGAATTGTGGCTGACAGAAGGAGACATGAATGGGGAAAAAAAATGCACATAATTCCTCATTATATCAGAGGTCATGCTGTAGTTCTGCATTCTTAGGGTAGTACAGGCACTGCTTATAGAGCAAGAGGACAACTCAGAAGTTTTCTCAAGCACCAGGTACTTTCCAGGTAAAAAAAACTCCTCTTCCTTCTGAAAGGCACAGAAATATTAATCAAGGGTACACTGCTCACTTGTTCTTCCTATGCCAATTTACACAAAAATATCAAATGATTTAAAGTTTTCCAGAGATAATTCATCATCATGCTTAACTGACTATGCTATGACTAAAATGACACAATGCCTACCCTATTTATAGAGTAACTTGTGGACGGTATCACCATTAACTCAGCCACCACTAAATCAGACACTAAAACCAACTCTGCAAGTAAAGGCTGAACCACTGAGAAGTACCAGATGTTTGGTGTGAAAGATGTCCCTCTGATGTACACACACACAATGGCTTTCATAGCAGCCTGGTTAGCAAGTGCTGCTTATCAATGTCACCAGTTTTTACCTTGAAAGACTTCAGAGTAAAGCCATAATCTCAACCTCAGGCTTTTACATTTTTTTTTAAAAAACCTACATATTTGGTATTTCTAAGAAGAAAAGACTGTAGTTAAAATACCTAAATTTAGGATAGAAAACTTCATATCTGAAGCACTTTTTAATAAAATGCCTGGAGTGAAAGCCCAGCAAGTCTGCCTGTCAACCATCACCCATAATGAAGCCTATGGGATTTGGTCCACTCCCACACTGACAGAAATTGTTTGGTTTAGCTTCTTGAAAGTTTTAAAACAAAATTCCTTCTTCAATCACTTTCAAGGGAGCACATACAAACTAGTTTCACAATGGGAATCCACTCCACCCACCAAGGGCTATGGGAAAGCAGTTAAGCATCCCAAGGCACCAGGCCAGGAAGGGAAGAAAACACATTACTAAGTCCATCTTCTCAGTGCCAATGCTGAAGTGGCCAAGAAGCAATAAAAACGGGCAAAGAATTTATATCTTCTAGTGTTCCAAAATGCAAGAGAGAATCAGTCCACAGGTTAAAGCACATTCATTGTGTTTTCTGGCAGATCAACAGGTAATGATAAAGAACATGGTTAGGGTATTTTGCAGAATTAGGAGATTTGCAATTTGACTTTGACAGGAAAACAGACACCCCAAATGTGGATATTCCCATTTCAAAGTCAGAGCAAACTGACCTGCTGAGAGGATCAGAACTTCCTTAGAAACTCTAAGAGGTTAAAATACATACATTCAAGGTGTCTGTTTTGTTTTTGAAACCAAATTCCAGATTTGTCCACTGAAATGACAGAAAAGTACACAACCTAAAAAAAAGTCAATGTTTGTATTTTAATTAAAATGCATTTTTAGTATATTAGTAACATTAGTAATAATATACTAAAATATAATAATATTAGAAAATATTGAATAATAATAAAGCAAGGACTGAGCAAAATGAAAGCGAGGGAAGAAATTTTTTGCCTCTTGGAAAGTACCAACAATTTTGAAGTTACTCCCCAAGAGGTAAGACTTTGACATTTGACAGCTGCATCAACAACACAGAGCTGAACATCAGCACTCATGGCCAGTCCCCTATGAACCACACCTACCTTGGAGATGAGTAATAGCATTTTTAGATACTTTGTTTAAAAGTGATATACTTACAAGGAAAATAACGAAAAATATAAAAGCACCCCAGGTTTTGTTAGTTAATTTTCTATGTGACATCTCTGACCTCTGTACCAGTATCACTTGGCTCCTGGGATGTGTGACAGTGACAGCAAGTCCCAGCTCTTGTTGGGAATCCTGGATTATTGACACAGGGACACAATGCTGGTGTGGCACCAAAATCAATACGGCAACATCCTGCAATCCTCCATCTACAGCTGAGCAGTTCTCTCCACTGAGAGCTGGCACAGCCTCCCACCACTGACAGACAGACAGACAGACACTTCTCACTGGCCTAAGTTACTCCAGGACTGGATCAATTCTTTCTATATCTGATAGACTGTGCCATATTGTTCAGTTTATCACTGAACAATATCAATGATAATCAGCATATCAGTCTGACTGTATTAATGGTTCAAATTTAGAGCAGTAAGAAGAGTTTAATAATTGGCCTACCATTCTAATTAACTTTAGTATTGAAGAAATAATGTTTTATGTTATTGCAGTTCCTTCATTGAAGTGTTGTACACTAAATCCTGAGCATTCTGATAGGGAAAAGCTATGCCAATACATTTTGTTTGGCAACCTTACATTCAGAGATGGCAAGCACTCAGATCCAAACCAAACCCAGGGAGTCTGAATTTTGAATATTATATCCAAAGTGAAAATAAAAAAAGACATTACAGCTATGGTAATGATATCTAGACAACACACATAAATTAAAATCTCCCCCAAAAAAGCCCCTGGACCAGGATGAGCAGGCAGCACCCAGCTACTTGCAGCACAGGTGAAGATCATGAGCTGACAGTTCCCAGCACAGAGCACAAAGCTCTGGCAGCAGCCAAGGGCTGCCCTCGGCCTCCCTGCAATTCTTATCGTACAGAAACTCTGTTACCCCACACCGGATTAGAGGTTATTAAGGTCTCCACTAATCCAAAGTACAAACCAGGCTAGGACACAACGCCCATTCTTTTCCTATTTCTCTGCACTATTCCTCCCCCTATTCTTGGGCCCATTTCATTTCTCTTCATTTAGAAGAGAAGACAATTTCTACATTAATTCCTCTCGTGTTGTTCCATATGTTATTTCTGCCACAGCAGAAAAAGTAGTTCTTTTATACTTGCTTTCCACAAAACAAATCATAGCTGATGTGTCTTGCATGAGTAAAGAAGGCATAAGTTATTTACAATCAATACAAGTAATTATAAAAAGCCATTATTTTTCCTTAGGGGAACATACTAATCCAGTTCTATTTTGTCACATGTAATCTTAAATCAGAGGTTATGCTACTCCTTTAAGCAATAAATTCAGTGCAGACAACTAAAAATATTAAATAATTCATTTATTGAATTTTCTCCACATTAAAATAGAACAATTTCAAGGCACACTTTTGGTAAGTTATTTACAAACAAAACCAACACAGATGAGAACAACAGTAGAGTAATCAAAGTGGATAAAAAGCCCAAACTAGGCCTGTGGCTGCCAAAGGAGAGGAGCCATTTTAGAAGCTCCAATTCTTTAGTGTAGGACACAGCAACCACTTTGAGAATCCATCCAACTTTCCAGCCAGTCCCCTTTTCTACAGCATCCTCATGTCCCCACAGTGAGGGAGCAGGAAGAAGACACAAATCCATACCTCCTGTAAGACAGACTTCACCAACCCATCAAACCACTAAATTTACCTGCACCTTTTTGCCTTCCTTTTAAATAACAACAACACAAATACATCCAGTGTGGATCTTCTAACACACTACAAACCTACAACTACCTTTGCTGGTCAAGAGGCAGCAAACATTTGTACACTGCACAGTTCCCTCGCACACCTGCAGTCAGACAGTCAGCAAGAGCCAAGAAGAAAATTTGTTGGAAGTTGTTCTGCAGCCCTCAGAAGAACAATTAACAATGGTTATTCACCACAAAGTCCAGGAGAACAACCCCTACCTACGCTGACCTTACAAGCATGACAGCAGGGAAACTCTCCTTCCCCTCAGTGGTCTCAAAGGACAAGGCAGCAACGACTGAGTTTAATGTAGGGAAAACCCCACAATCTAAGCACCTTCATCACTAAAACTCTCAAAAGGCAGGCTGAAATCCCAGAGGATAAGCACTTTCTCGTATAACTCCACAAAAAGAAAAAAAAAAAAAAAGGCCCACGCAATTCCCTAGACATGCATAATTAAGAATACATCATTGCCCTTTTCTAACAGAGTGCTTTCCCAAGGAAACTCAAATGCTCTCTAGAACAGGAGAGCCCTGGCCTAGTCCAATGGCTGGGTAAACACCAACTCTGCAGGACTCTGCACATCTCTACAGTTCTCCTATATCTACATTATGACCAGCGTCAACTTAAATTCCTGGCTTTCTCATCCCTTCCCATACATCCCCTACAGTAAACACTGTCCCTTCAACCTCACCTTCCAAGCTAAGCATTACCTACAGCTTTTTGATATGCACACAGTTCTGTAAGCTCTTCCAAGGTAAAAAACGTTCACAAATCCTCTCAAACCATTCCAGAAATAACCTTTCCCCAGCAAGAACCTTCAGGGAAAGCTTAGCTTCCTTCTGCACAGGTACATACCACCTTGAGAGAAGATGTGTTATTTTCTTTGTCTTTTCCAGCCAAGGAACGGACTGCTCACACTGCACATCCCGACCTGAACCTTCCGAGGTGCCTTTTCGAACACAGCCAAACATCCCTCGCCGTGGCCGAGTCAATGACGGCGTCCCACCCGGAGGATCAATGTCTACCTGGACACACGGCCACCCTTCCCCTCCTGCCCTCCCAGGGCCGGGAGGCCTCGTCCCGTCCCGGCTGGGCTCCCCTTCCCCAGCAGCAGCGCGTCCCCCAGCGTTATCCCCGCTCCGTGCGCGCCGGGAGCCGCCCTTGCTCCACATTTACAGCCTAAAAATCCACTTGCGCTGCCTCCCGCCCCCTCCCAAGGCCTTCCCAGCCGAGCTCCCCGAGCCTCTCCCCGCTCCCTCCCGGCGGGTCCCCGCTCCGTGCGGGCCCCCCGGACCCTGCCCGGCCGATCGCGCCCAGGCCGCCGCCCTCGCCCCGCGGCCGGCGCGGGCTCCCAGGCGAGCCCGGGGCTGCGCAGGCCGCGCCGCCGCCCCCGCGGTACCTTCGGTCTGGGCGCTGGGGCCCGGCTGGGCCATGGCTCGGCGGGCGGCGCCGCCGCGGCCTCCTCCGGGCGGGGACCGCTACGCCACGGGCACAGAGACGGGAGCGGCCGGGCCGGGCCGCCGCCTCCTCCGCCTCATCCTGACAGCGGCCGGCGGCGGCGGGAGGGGAGGACGGGCAGGAGGAGGAGAAGCAGCAGCAGGAGGAGGAGCCCCGCGCAGGCGCCCACGGTGAGACACGGGAGCGGCTGCGGCCGCCGGGCGGGGAGGGAGCGGGGAGCCGGAGCGCGGACAGGGACAGGGACAGGGACAGGGACAGGGACCGGGACCGGGCACAGGGAGTGGGACCGGGACCGGGGACGAGTATTTATAAGGTTTCCCTAATTCATCCTTCCCAACAGACGAGGATCGAGACTGGGATCAGGGACCGCGACTAGGAACGGGGACCGGGACCAGGGACCGAGACTGGGAGTGGGGATAGGGACTGGGAGTGGGGACTGGGATTTTGGGTAGGGATAGGGAACAGGAACCGGAACCAGGGACTGGGACAAAGACCGGGAACCAGAGAGAGGATCCAGGAATGGGGAACAGGGGCCACATATAGAGACCAGGGACAGGGTCTGGGGACAAGGTGAGGGTGGCAGTGGCTTCTCCCGCGTTTGGCCCCTCAGCGCCGGGGCAAGGGAGAAATCCCCGGTCCTACAGCCCGAAGGCATAATTAATGATTATTATTGAGAAAGTCGCTTTGAGCAACACCAACAAATTCTGCCCTTTAATCACTGAGGTTGGAAAATACCTCCGAGGTCATCGGGTCCAACCTGAGGCTGATCCCCACCTTGTCACCCCGGCCATGGCACGGAGTGCCACATCCAGTCCTTCTCTGATGTGATGTCTCACCCTGAAGGGGATGGAAGCACCCAGGATTCATAAATCCTCGTGGACAAAAGGACCCTCAAAAATCAAGTCTGCAAACAACCAGAAAGCTTTATTAGTAAATGACGCACTAGGCATGGAAATTGGTGTATTGGCCTGTTTTCAGCTGTCACACTTATTGTCACACTAATAATACAGCTGTGACCTGGGTGGGCAGTGGAAGGAGCCCATCCTGCCAAGGGGTCCCTTCCCCAGCACCCATGGCTGGGCTGTGTTGTTGGAGGTTTAGTCCTTTGGTGGGTTTTAGTCCTCCCACCTAACTGGGAGAATGTCTGAACTCCAGGTTGTAGCAATAAAATAGTATATCTACATCATTTGAGCACATATAAAATCACAGAAGACACAGAGTTGGAGTAGAAATTACACCAGGTCCTTCCAAAGGCAGGGTCTGTTACAAGTCACTTTTGTTATGGCTTCTATACCCTAAAATGAGTCACTTTTAAACTGAATCTCACTTGTTGCCCCAGTCTTTCAAGCCTGCTGCCAAAATACATGGCACGGGATTCTACATTTCCCATTAAAATTTTGCTCATTTAAACGAAATGCAAACCTGAAATAGGAGTCTTTGAAAATTATTCCATTTTGCCTTTTTTGATCAGTTAGGGTAAATCTTTTCAGTCTTTGCCACTGTATAAAGTAGGTTTAAAATAAAGACTTAACTTTTCTGTGTTCCCAAAATGAGACATCTAGGATTTTCTTCATGGAAATTTGGAGAACCCAGAAGTGTCAGCTGCTCACAGAATTGCTGACTTAGTGGTAGGTGATCAAAGGATGAAGTATCTATCATTTGAGGTACATTTACAAACTTCTTAGCTCCTTCTTAGGCTTTTTTATAAGCAGCTGAGTGTTACAAACATTCAGTGCATGAATCTCCCTGAAAATCTAGTCCTGAGTGTAGGAACTGAGCTCTGGAAACTCCAACCTGGTGTGTGTTCATACTGGTACCTCAGAGCACCCATATTAGCAGCTAATTTCATCTTGTTCATGTTGAGGCAAAACTCTGACACATTTTGGTCGGTCAAGGATCAAACTCAGCATCACTGCTGCTGAAAAAGAAAGTAAGATAATAACAAGCTTGATATCTGCTGTACCTACAAGTGCTTATTAAAGGATGAATGTCATTACACTTTCATCACTTCCATGGATGGGATGATGGGACATTGACTATTGGAATTGCAACATTTCCAAGTCTCTATCTGAACTCCTGAGCTTACATTCTGAATGGATTTTATATGTAGTATGAAAAAAATATAAGAACTCTCAAGGGGCTTGTACTTTTATTTTGCTTTCTTGTTCTTCAATTTAGAGTTGTACTAGCTTTATAGGTGTGGTTCTTACTTAATCTTTCTTTTCTGGACAGTAATTGGACTTGACAGAGGTGAAGGTTTATGTTGTATCTAACAGAATATCTTCTAACCTGGAACAATTGAGTAACTTCCTCTGTGCCTCCCAAAATGTCCCATTTAATCCTACTCACTTGTAGTTCTTATAGCCTTGATCTCAAAGGATTTCCCAGCATGACTCAGCTAAATCTTCAAAGAGGTAAAGGAGGTTTAGCAGCAGTTTTCAGTCAGAGGAAAAGGTCTTGCAGCACAGAACCAGCAGAGCCCAGAAGTCCTGAATTCCAGTCCTGGTGCTGTGAATGTCACACCAATGCAGTGTTAAGGAATCAGTGACGCAGGTGAGCAGAGACTATTTCTGGAATAAGCTTCTCCAGAAATAATGCTCTTAAAATCCCGTGAATTTTTATCAAATTTATTTGGCCTAAAAGCCTAACATTTTCAATATCAGCACCACAAGTAGCAAACACGTGTGAATGGAAGATGCATCCTCCTGGAGAGTGTGTGCTGTGTCAGTACAGGTGGAGGAGTAGCTGTCACCTTGCACTCTGCCTGAAATTTAATCCTGCAGGCTCATTGGAAGAAAGAAGTTTGCAGGCTTTGTTTGAACAGTAACATCCAGGGGCAAGTAATGAGTGTGAACACACAGTGGTTGCTGGAGACCAGGAGCAAACTGAGGGGAATGGGGGTGTTTGGTTGCAAAGAGCACAGCGAAGTAATTCACATATCTAGGAGAGAAGAAATATTTTAATTTTCCTTGAGGAAAATAAATAAGTGGGGAAAGAGCTTATTAAATCTGTTTTCCTAATAGGTCTTACGGTTGTTTGACTTCTGTGCTTTTGGGTGCTTGGGTGCTCAAGTTCCAAATGAAACTTTCCCTTATTTTTTTTGATCGGGTAGAAACATTTTTCTCTTTCTGTCTCTTTGCTTTTGCCTTTTATTTTCCTTTACTTGGGGCACTTTAACCTCAACTGAGGCATCTATTTTCACAAGGCTTTGAAGAATGTAATTATCACTGTCCTTATCTGTGACACTAGTCCCAGATCCTGAGGCTGGTTGAGTTACCCTGGCTATGTCCCAGCTCCATGTCAGAACAAGACCCAGTTACATACATTGTACTTGCCACAAAGTTCACAGCTTTGGGGGAGTCCCTGCAACTCCAGCAAGTCCCTCCTTGTGCATGATTAAAGGGGCAGGGCTGTGATCAAACTGAGGAAGAATATGGACCCAAAAGCTTTGTAGTCACAGGAAGTTTGGCTAATAAATACAGAGCTAATTCCTTTTGTTTTGAGTGATACAAGATACTACTGTTTTAAACAACAGCTAAGCCCATTCTGCAAAACCCAGAGCCTTTAAAAAAAGATAAATTAAATTTCTGGACTTGCAAGGCCAAGTCTGAATCTGGTGTGAATGCAGTGGAAACAGGCTGATGTGTGGTAACTGAGAAGCTGCCCTGTAGCACAGAAGCAGAATGGAGATCCAAAAGGCTCTCTGAAGTGCTGTGCCCCTTGTCTGCTGCTTTGCTGGCCATGAAGAGGCTGGATTCCATTGTGCCCTGTATGGTGGGGGCTTGCAGTCAATTACAGGCCCTGCTCCCAGTGTAGTTCATCTCTTAAACCACCCACTGCTTAATTCAATTAATCCAAGAAAGCTCAGTAACGAGGTGGATTTGGGAAGCAGCTTTGTGGGTTGCTAAGGCTCAACTCCAGTTCACCCACAGGGGAAGAGAATTGCAGAACTGGGGCCCTTTGCCTCAGCAAGCAGGAGATTCCATCTCCCCCACCTCCTCTACCTGGAGGTGTTACACGGTGGAGAATTGGGTAACAGCCTCCATTGGCCAGACCATGCAATGACATCATCTTTGGAGGAATGCAACAAGAATGCTTCGGATGATGAGAGTAAACATGTTACCAGGAAAAAAAAAAAAAAAAGCGTTTTAAATTCCAGGTGAAGCCCAGGGAAACAGAAATTACACATCTTTAAGGAGGGACTTGGTGCTGCAGGGCAGCAAGCCTTGACTTCATTCCAAAAGCAAGTAACAGCCTTGTCCTGCTCACAAAAGAGAAGAGGTAAACCAGAATTTATTGCTTGCACTTCATATATTTCTAGGTTTGCCAGATTTTGTCTACTGTTTTTCTCACATTTTTTTTATTGTTTAAAATAAAGTGTTCAGTTTCCTAATTTTTAAATGTTTGTTTTCCTTCTGTTGAGATTGATGGGTCATTAATATTAAGTATTGATTCTGCAGCTAGGAGTGTTTCTGGGCTTTGGTCTTTTCTTTTTAAAGCAAAGCTTTTGGAGAAAATTTACATTAATCTAAGTATTACCATAAAGAGGCTGGCTAAAAATCCCAAATCAGTCATGCTCTTTGCTTCAAAAGTTCTTCTGGAATGCAAGGAATTTAGTCTGGAACAATTACATTATTTGCAATGGTAACTTCTTAGCAAACCCTGGAATAGCTTATGTGGTTAAAAACCTTTTCAAGAGCAATTGAAAAATTATGTTATCCCATCTATTGTTTAAAGGAATCCATGTGGTGCAGTTCTTTGAATATATGGGAAGAAAATGGAGCCAAAAAAGAAAATTTGGCAGGCAAAAAATCGAAGTGCTTGCATTGGCCCTAAATCCAGATATATACACATTAATGATCTCATTTGAAAGATGTCTATATTAAGATCTGAAAGCTCTTGGTGTTCCCAAGGGACAAGCTCATTGAATGTTGTGATACACCATGAAACAGAACAATTTTTATTTCTGCAAAATAACCAAGAAATCAGAAATTCAGACTGAGTAACAAAGGGCACATAAAGAACACAGTCTTTTGGGTAACCCTGCTCAGCAGTACATCAGAATTGCCATTGCAGGGAGGCACAGCTTTGTGCTTACACACTCCTTCCTGGGAAGATCTAAAAATAAGCCATACCCCATTCAGACTCACTAAACCTGCATTACAAAGTTACCTGCACACTCTGCAACTACTGCAATACCAGCATCTCTACTTGCATCACTGCTCAGGGCAGACGTGGGCAAAGGCTCCCTCCTGGCAGCTCTGTTATTGCAGCAGGATGTCACAGCAGAGGGGACAGGCACCAGCAAGGCCCGTGTCAGTCACCACACATTTGTCACCCCTCACTGAGGAATCCCAACGTAGTCCTGCATGTGGGACCCCAGAGAGAGCTCTCGTTTTTTTACTCTGTTCATGAGATTATGCTTGTCTTCTAAAAACCTAAAATAACAACAGGATTTCTGCTTCCTGAGGCTGTTTTACACATAAGTACTGCCTGCAGTAGCATTTCTCCAAGCAGCAGCCCATGAGCAGTAGCATCTCCTGCACTCAACTTTGGAATCTTGAGCGGGCTGGTTGGTTAACCTCGATGAGATGAGTCATGTCAGATCTGCAGGAGGGGGTCGTTTATCCTGTCTTCTTCCTCTGAGGCACAAGCAGCTCAGTTATCCCATAAATTCTAATGGTTTGCAATGCCCACTTGCCAAGAGAAGGAGAGTGTTGCAAGTACTGTAAAATTCATTGTCCCATGTGTGTCATATTAAATGGTGTAGCCAAAAGATTTCCATGTTAAGGCTTCAGCAGCAGTGCTCATTTTGGAGTGTTTTATTCATCCAAGTGCTGTTAACCCTCAGTTTGTCCCTTTCAGAACTTTCTTTGGAGACATTTAGAAGGAGGATACCCAAGAAGATGGAGCAGTCTTTGTGTAAACTGTGGACCAGGCAGCTGAAGAGTTGCCATAGGCTTTCAGGGGATCACCAAATCTGTGCCAGTCCTTCAATGAACAAGCTCACCCTTTGAACTGTTTAATCCAGGTAGAATTGCTGGAAAGTTCAATTCAAGGCCTTCCTCCAGGTGGGATTCTTCAGTGATTCCTGAGCCTTTTCTGGGGCTGTGCTGATGTCTGTATAGTCAGAGATGGTCCATTCCAAATATTTATCAATACAGGTTTAAATCCCACATCTTAGGTCAGTGGGTACATCCAGCCAGTCCAGATGTTTCTCATCAATGCCACCCCATCCTTATGAATCCTTTTATTCCCTTTCCCCCTGATTTCTCCTAAATGTTAAAGTGATCTCTCTATTTGCTTCTTTATTTTGCTAGAGTGCCTTTTCCAGACCTATGTTCCTTAGATGCAGACACACAAAATATTTTGTACTTTTATGGCACCTTCCATTGAAGAAAGAGCCTTTCAGAGGAGCTGGAAGAGAAGGAATTATCTCCAATTTATAAGGCTGAGCAAACTCAGAGAGACAGCCTGATTTGCCTGGGGATGCACAAAAGTCAGCAGAAGAAAGGAAAAAACCTGAACATTTATCTCCTGTTTTATTTTGTTGTTTTTGGGTTTTTGTGGTTTTTTTTCCCATAAAGTATACTTCCTTTGCTTATTCATGACACCTTTAAAAATACCAAAAATCTTCTGACCTTCTTAT